>NC_090815.1:120680918-121024284 GCF_000390325.3 Nicotiana tomentosiformis | reverse complement strand
TTTTGATGCACAGCATCACCCTTCGTGCTTTACACTCTTCCTCACGATAGAAATAAATCATGCACGGCATCACCCTTCGTGCTTTACACTCTTCCTAACGATATAAATAAATCATGAACGGCATCACCCTTCGTGCTTTACACTCTTCTTCACAATTCACAGAATCAATAACAACGGATAGAGAGAAGTTTTACAAAGAGATCAATATTTCATCAATGATTACTTTCACAATTTAACATCTCAATCTCGAATCAATATTCATAATTTTATCAACCTTGGTGGAATCGGATACAAGTCTCCCAACATCTCAACAACAACAATAAGCATGGATAACAAGATTTAAAACTACAAATTTGCAAGAATGGAATTTCACTCGCATGCTATGACTTGACCACAATGCATAGATGCTCGTCACCTCAGCTATACATCGTATTCAACAACAAAACACGTAGAAAATACTCCCACAATACCTATTCCCTCAAGCCAAAGTTAGACACGACACTTTCCTTGTTCCGAAGGCCACTTAATTCTTAATCACAGCTTTTCCTTTGGAATTCACCTCCAAATCACTCGTATCTATTCAAAATGACTCAATAACATCAAACATTGCTAAAGGATTCAAGTTTAATGAATAATTACAGATTTCCCAAATTTTTCCTCCAAAAAGTCAAAAATCGACCCCAGGCCCGCTTGGTCAAAACCCAAGGTTCGGACCAAAATCCATTTACCCATTCACCCCCGAGCCCGAATATGTAATAAGTTTTGGAATCCGACCTCAAATTGGGATCTAAATCCTCAAATTTCCAAAATCCCTAGTTTCTACCCTAACCCCTAATTCTACCATGAAAACTCTAGATTTTAGCATGATAATTAATAAAATGTAATGGGTAATTGAAAGAAAATAGTTTAGAATCACTTACCAACAATTTGGGGAACAAATGGCTCTTGAAAAATCGCCTCTCACCATTTGGTTTTTGAGAAAATTCAATTTTTGGCTAAAATCTCGTTTTGGATTCTGTTAAGTGCTAGGCGACAGTGTTCATCACGTTCGCGAGAGCACTGTCGCGTTCGCGAATGGTACTGGCTACCAAGTCTACGCGTTCGCGATGGTTACTCCCCCCTGGACTTCGCGTTCGCGAGGCCTTGCTCGCGTTCGCGATGAAGGAACGACTGACTCCCCCTCCCCAATACCTAACACTACACGTTCACGATAGGCTTATCGCGTTCGCGAAGGGTAACGCCCCCATCGCTTCACGTTCGCGACCAAGCCTTCGCGTTCGCGAAGAAGAAATCTTCAGCTGCCCAGTTTATTCTTTGCGTTCGCGAGAATACCTTCGCGAACGCGAAGAAGGACATGCCAGAACACCTGCTGCAGCAAAATACCAGATTTCCAAAGTCCAAAACATCATGTGGCCCATCAGAAAATCACCCGAGCCGTCGAGGCTCCAAACCAAACATGCACACAAGTCTAAAAATATCATACGAACTTGCTCGCGTGATCAAATCACCAAAATAACACCTAGAACTATGCATTTAGCACTAAATCAAATGAAATTCTCAAGAACACTTTAAAATTTCTATTTTCTCAACTGGACGTCCGAATCACGTCAGATCAACTCCGTTTCTCACCAAATTTCACAGACAAGTCTTAAATATCATAATGAACTTGTACGAGGCTCCGAAACCAGAAAACGGACTCGGCACTAAGAACGCAAAACATCAATCAATTCTTAAAAATAATTAATTTTCATCAAAAATTCATAACTTGAGCTAGGGACCTCCGAATTCGATTTCGGGCATACGCCCAGGTCCCATAAATCGATACGGACCCACCGGGACCGTCAAAACACGGATCCGGGCTCATTTACAAACATGTTGACCGAAGTCAACAAAAATAAACTTTTTAAGGCATAAATTCTTATTTTTATCAATTTTCAACATAAAAGCTTTCTACAAACCTGCCCGGACTGCGCACGGACATAGAAAAGTACCTGGGCTGGTGAAAAGGTGGGGATATTTACTCTGCATATCGGACTCGGACTCCCAAGTAGTTGCCTCAATAGGCTGACATCTCCACTGCACTCGAACTGAAGGATAACTATTTGATCTCAACTGGCAAACTTGTCGGGCTAGAATTGCCACCGGCTCCTCCTCGTAAGTCAAATCCTTGTCCAACTGGACAGAGCTGAAATCTAACACATGGAACGGATCGACGTGATACTTTTGAAGCATGGACACATGGAATATCGGATGAACAGCAGCTAAAGTAGGTGGCAATGCATGCCTGTAAGCCACCTCTCCCACTCTCTCTAGAATCTCAAAAGGTCCGATATACCTAGAGCTCAACTTACCCTTCTTCCCAAGTCTTATAACACCCTTCATGGGCGATACCCGAAGCAATATTCTTTCTCCAACCATGAATGCAATATCACGAACTTTATGGTCGGCATAACTCTTTTGCCTAGACTGAGTTGTGCGAAGTCGATCCTGAAAAACCTTGACCTTATCCAAGGCATCTTGTACCAAATCGGTGCCCAATAACCGAGCCTCTCTTGGTTCAAACCAGCCAACTGGCGAACCGCATCGCCTTCCATATAATGCCTCATATGGAGCCATCTGAGTGCTCGATTGGTAGTTATTATTGTAGGCAAACTCCGCTGACGGCAAGAACTGATCCCAAGCACCTCCAAAGTCAATAACATAGGAGCTGAGCATATCCTCCAAGATCTGAATAGTACGCTCGGACTGTCCGTCCGTCTGAGGATGGAATGTTATGCTCAACTTAACCCGCGTACCTAACTCACATTGTACTGCCCTCCAAAAGTGTGAGGTAAACTGCGTACCTCGATCAGAAATGATAGACACAGGCACACCTTGAAGGCGGACAATCTCACGAATGTAAGTTTCAACTAACCTCACTGAAGAATAGGTAACTGCCAATGGAATGAAATGTGCTGACTTGGTCAACCTGTTCACAATGACCCAAACTGCGTCAAATTTTCTCTGAGTCCGTGGGAGCCCAACAACAAAATTCATAGTGATACGCTCCCACTTCCACTCAGGAATTTCTAACTTCTGAAGCAAACCACCAGGTCTCTGATGCTCGTACTTAACTTGCTGACAATTCAGACACTGAGCTACATATGCAGCTATATCCATTTTCATTCTCCTCCACCAATAATGTTGCCGCAAATCTTGATACATTTTGGCGGTACCTGGATGAATAGAATACCTGGAACTGTGTGTCTCTTCAAGAATTAATTCACGAAGCCCATCCACATTAGGCACACAAATACGACCCTGCATTCGCAGAATCCCATCTTCCCCCACAGCAGCTTGTTTGACACCATTGTGTCGCATCGTGTCCTTAAGGATAAGTAATTGAAGATCATCATATTACCTCTCTCTGATCCTCTAATATAAGGAAGACCGAGCGACTGTGCAAGCTAGAACCCGACTGGGTTCCAAAATATCTAACCTCACGAACTGATTAGCCAAAGTCTGCACATATGCAGCTAATGGCCTCTCACCAACCGGAATATACGCAAGACTACCCATACTCACAGCCTTTCTACTGAAAGCATCGGCCACCACATTGGCCTTTTCGGGGTGATACAAAATGGTGATATCATAGTCTTTCAACAACTCCAACCATATTCTCTGCCTCAAATTAAGATCTTTTTGTTTGAACAGGTACTGAAGGCAACGATGATCAGTAAATACCTCACACGAAACACCGTAGAGGTAATGCCTCCAAATCTTCAGCGCATGAACAATGGCTGCCAGTTCTAAGTCATGAACAGGATAATTCTTCTCGTGAACTTTCAATTGTCACGACGCATATGCAATAACCTTGCCATCTTGTATTAATAATGCACCAAGTGCAATGTGAGAGGCGTCACAATGTACCGTATACGATCCTGAACATGTGGGTAATACCAACACTAGCGTTGTAGTCAAAGCGGTCTTGAGCTTCTTAAAGCTCAACTCACACTTGTCTGACCATCTAAATGGGGCACCCTTCTGGGTTAATCTGGTCTTAATAGTTGTTCATAATCAATTACAGAATCGCCAATTAACTTCATGTTAATAAAAAAGCATCAACACCGCACCGAGACCAATCCGCGATGCATCGCAATAGACAGTGTAGGACCCCGAACCTGTAGGTAATACTAATACTGGGGATGTAGTCAAAGCTGCCTTGAGCTTCTGAAAGCTGTCCTCACACTCCTCGGTCCACCTGAATGGAGCACCCTTCTGGGTCAACTTGGTCATAGGTGCTGCAATGGATGAAAATCCCTCCACAAAGAGACGGTGCATGGCGAGCTAACGCACTAAAACAGACTACATACTCCGACACAGTCATAGCACCCTGACGTAGCTGCTCAAACTCTGCGCACCAAGCATCCCTGAGGATCTGAGGAACATACTCACGTAAGAACATCTCTGAAAACTGAGTCCAAGTGAGTGAGGCTGCCTCATCCAGACTACTCAGCTCATAGGCACTCCACCACTGATATGCCGCTCCCCTCAGCTGGAAAGCGGTGAAAGAAACCCCACTCGTCTCCACAATGCCCATAGTGCGAAGAATACGATAACACTCCTCAAGAAAACCCATAGCATCATCTGAAGCTAGTCCACTGAAAGTAGGTGGGTGGTACTTCTTGTACCTCTCAGTCTGAGTTGCTCTGCCTCAGAAGCAGCTACCCTAGTCTCATGCTGAACCGGAGCCACTGGGGGCATAAGAATATACTCTGGGGCCTGATCAACCTGGACCCTCTGCTCAGGAGTGCAGGCTGTGAGAGTCTGTGTACCTCCCTCGGCCTGAGATGTAGCTGGAGCTATCGGAAATAGTCCAGCCTGAGCCAGAGTGCTGAACATGCTGATGAACTGAGCTAAAGTCTCCTAGAGGGCTAGAGTAGAAATAGGGATCTCCGGTGCTGGCCCTCCAGCTGGAGCTGCTGGGAACTCCTCTGATGCAGCTCTCGCAGGTGCTCGGGCTGCACTGCGTGGTCGTCCTCGACCTCGACCCCGGCCTCTGACGGCTCTGATAGGGGGCTCGGGTGCCTGATCGTCGGTCCTCCCGGTACGGGTCCTCACCATCTGTGAGAAAGAATAGAATAGAATTTTAGAATTTTTTTGATGTCAATAACTCGCACGACAAGGAGATCAAAGAAATATGATTGTTCTTAACAGTTACATAGCCTCCCAATGATAAGTACGGACGTCTCCGCACCAATCCGCTAGACTCTAATAAATCAGTTTGTGAATCACGACACCTATGAACCTAGAGCTCTGATACCAACTTGTCATGATCTAATATCCCCTCTGTGTGACATCATAACGGCACCTAGTCTCTACAAATTGGTAAGCCTAAAATTTTGCGGAATAATGAAATAAAAATATAAATTTAACCAACTATTCAAAAATACACAACAAATCCCAAAAATCCAGAACATCGTGAATTACAAACTACAAAAGGAAAGATCTAGTATCTCTATACATTGGAGTCTAACAAGGAAAAATACAGAAGGTAATGGACATGGGAAAGAGTAGAAGGGGACTCCGAGATCTGCGGACGCAGTAGATATACCTTGAAGTCTCCAAAACTATCCCGGCTCACTGATAGTGCGGCTAATAAGGTGCACCTGGATCTGCACACGAAAAAAAAGCCATGTGCAGAGAGTAGCATGAGTACACCACAATGGTACCCAGCAAGTGCCAAGCCTAATCTCGGTCGAGTAGTGACGAGGTCAGGTCAAGGCCCTACCGAAGTAAATATAATAAATTAAACAGTAAAAGATATAAATAAAATTTACAGTAACACAGTTAAAGAAATTCTCTAAAATTTAACAGTTAAAGGAGCCCTCATCTCAAAACAAGGTAAACACAATGGAAAATCTCCCGGGATACCGTCCCGTAGTTCCGAATGAATATGCAGTACATGAGGATCACCCGGAATATGTCCGTAGTCCTAAAAGTAAATATGCGATGCTGGGGGGATCTCCCGGAATACGTCCGTAGTCCCAAAGTAAATATGCAGTGTTGGGGGATCTCCTGAAATATGTCTGTAGTCCCAAAATAAATATGCAGGATAGGGGGGATCTCCCGGAATACGTCTATAGTCCCAAAATAAATATGCAAGACAGTGGGATCTCCCGGAATACGTCCGTAGTCCCAATTTAAATATGCAACGCAAGATGAAATGGCAGGTAAGGCATCGAGTTATACAGTTTATACAGAACACAAATAAGGAAAGTAGGGACTTAACTAAGCATGGCGCACAAAATGTCAAATAGGCAGTTAAAACACGTAAGCATGCTTCTCTAATCTAAGCTAAATAATTAAACATATTAGTACAATTTAATAAGAGAAAACAGTTTATGATTTAGAAAGGAAAGACGGGATTTTTGCAATAATAGCCCGTGTACGTACTCGTCACCTCACGTACACGGCGCCCACACATCAATTTATATCAAACATCCTAAGGGAAAAGTCCCCAACACAATGTTAGGCAAGCCACTTACCTCGAACCAAGCTCAATCAATCGGTCACAATGCCTTTCCCACGAATATCCGGCTCCGAATGGCCTAAATCTACCCAAAAGCAATTACATATCATAAATACAACCATGATAGACTCATCTAATTAATGAAATCAACACTTTAACAAAAATTCCGAAATTAACTCAAAAGTTGCCCGTGGGGCTCACGTCTCAGAATCGGGTAACAGTCACAAAATACGAACACTCATTCACTCATGAGTCTAACCATATAAAAATTTCTCAAATCCGACGAGAAATCTCCTTTCAAAACTCGAAATCTTTGTTGAAGAAGTTCTTCCAAAGTTTTCCCAATTTCATCCCCAAAATCCGATATTAAATGATAAAATCAACAATAGATTAGTGGAATATAACCATAAAGGAGTTAGGAATCATTACCCAAAAACTTCCTCCGAAAATCTCTCCAAATTTCGCCTTCTAACGAGCTCTCAATCAAATATTTGTGTTATGAACTCAACCCTCATTTTTGAACCTTAAATTCTGCCCAGGTGCATTCTTCTTCACGAACGCGACATCATGATCTCGAACGCGATGAACAATCTTCCACTGGCCCAAAATTCCTCCTTCGCGAACGCGAGAAGACTCTCACAAATACGTACCTTCCACTGACGGACCCTTTGCGAATGCGGGAACCTCTTCGCGAACGCGTAGGCTTAACGCCCGAAGCTTCCTCTGCCCCGTTCCTCTACGCAAACGTGAGGACCATATCGCGAACGCATAGGCTTAAGGTCCCACACATTCGCGAACGTGGGAACAACATCGCGAATGCGAAGAACAACTTAGCTGCCTTTCCCAGATGCTCTATGCGATCGCGAGGCACCTCTCGCGAACGCGATGAAGGAGTTTTCTGCAATAAAACACCAGAAATCTGCTACTTCTCTAAGTCCAAAAATGACCCGTTGAGGATCCGACATAGGGTCTTCATAGGGTCTCCACTCCCTAGTCGCTTTTCCAACATAGGGTCTTCATTCCCTAGTTGATGATTTTTAGACATAGGGTCTCCAATCCCTAGTCTTTTTTCCAACATAGGGTCTCCACTACCTAGTTGATGATGTTTAGATATAGGGTCTCCACTCCCTAATATTTTTGTTTTCCAACATAGGTTCTCCACTCACTAGTTGATGATTTTTAGACATAGGATCTCCACTCCTTAGTCACTTTTCCAACATAGGGTCTTCACTCCCTAGTTGATGTTTTTAGACATAGGTTCTTCACTCTCTAGTCTATTTTTCCAACATAGGGTCTCCACTCCCTAGTTGACGTTTTTAGACATAGGGTCTCTACTCCCTAGTCTAGTTTTCCAACATAGGGTCTTCACTCCCTATTTGATGATTTTTAGACATAGGGTCTCCTCTCTCTAGTCTCTTTTCCTCCCTAGTTGATGATTTTTAGACATAATGTCTCCACTCCTTAGTCGCTTTTCAAACATAGGGTCTCCACTCCCTAGTCTGCTTTTCCATTATAGGGTCTCCACTCCCTAGTCGCTTTTCCAACATAGGGTCTTCACTCCCTAGTTGATAATTTTTAGACATAGGGTCTCCAATCCCTAGCTGCATTTTCCAACATAGGGTCTCTACTCCCTAGTTGGTTTTTATCTTTAGACATAGGGTCTCCACTCCCTAGTCGCTTTTCCAACATAGGGTCTCCACTCCCTAGTTGATGATTTTTAGACATAGGGTCTCCACTCCCTAGTCGCCTTTCCAACATAGGATCTCCTCTCCCTAGTTGATAATTTTTAGACATAGGGTCTCCACTCCCTAGTCGCTTTTCCAACATAGGGTTTTCATTCCCTAGTTGATGATTTTTAGACATAGGGTCTCCATTCTCTAGTCTCTTTTCCAATATAGGGTCTCCACTCCCTAGTTGATGATGTTTAAACATAGGGTCTCCACTCCTTAGTCTTTTTGTTTTTCAACATAGGTTCTTCACTCCCTAGTTGATGATTTTTAGACATAGGGTCTCCACTCCTTAGTCGCTTTTCCAACATAGGGTCTCCACTCTCTAGTCTGTTTTTCCAACATAGGGTCTCCACTCCCTAGTTGACGTTTTTAGACATAGGGTTTCCACTCCCTGTCTGATTTTCCAACATAGGGTCTCCACTCCCTAGTTGATGATTATTTTAGACATAGGGTCTCTACTCCCTAGTCTGCTTTTCCATCATAGGGTCTGCACTCTCTAGTTGAAGATTATTTTAGACATAAGGTATTCACTCCCTAGTCGCTTTTCCAACATAGGATCTCCACTCCCTAGTTGGTGTTTTTAGACACAGGGTTTCCACTCCCTAGTCTGCTTTTCCAACATAGGGTCTCTACTCCCTATTTGATGATAATTTAGACATAAGGTCTCCAATCCCTAGTCTCTTTTCCAACATAGGGTCTCCACTCCCTATCGTCTTTTCCAACATAGGATCTCCACTCTCTAGTTAATTTTATTTTAGACATAGGGTCTCCACTCCCTAGTCGCCGTTTTCAACATAGGGTATCCACTCCAATTCTATTTTAGACATAGGGTATCCACTCCCTAGTCTCTTTTCCAACATAGGGTCTCCACTCCCTAGTTGATGATGTTTAGACATAGGGTCTCCACTCCCTATTCGTCTTTTCCAACGTAGGATCTCCACTCCCTAGTTGATTTTATTTTAGACATAGGTCTCCACTCCCTAGTCGTCCTTTTCAACATAGGGTATCCACTCCCTAGTTGATTCTATATTAGACATAGGGTATCCACTCCCTAGTCTCTTTTCCAACATAGGTCTCCACTCCCTAGTTGATTTTATTTTTAGACATAGGGCCTCCACTCCCTAGTCTCCTTTTCCAACATAGGGTCTCCACTCCCTAGTTGATTTTGTTTTAGACATAGGGTTTCCACTCCCTAGTCTCTTTTCCAACATAGGGTCTCCACTCCCTAGTTGATTTCATTTTAGACATAGGGTCTCCACTCCCTAGTCTCTTTTCCAATATAGGTTTTTCACTCCCTAGTTGATTTTATTTTAGACATAGGGTCTCCACTCCCTAGTCTCCTTTCCAACATAAGGTATTCACACTCTAGTTGATTTGATCTTAAATGCAGGGTACACCACTCCCTGATATCTTTGCCAATATAGGGTATCCCATTCCTTGGCCACATTTTTCCAATATAAGGTACACCAATCCTTAGTTGAGACATCCTTTTGATAATAAAGGAACACCATCCAAAAACAAAAATAAAAAAAAATAGCATGACTTTTTCGGGTACACTACTCCCGACCTTTTATTGCTTTCAATAAAGAAGTAGTTTAGAATTTTGTTACAATAACTCACGAAACTTTCCTAGTGCAAACTGGGGCAGAACAATTTCGCATGTTTGTTTGTTTTGGTGTCTGATTAGGTTTTACCTCGAGGAACAGGGTTCGAAATAACCAAAAGAAGAAGTCTCAATTCAAAAAAAAAAAGAAAAAAAAAAGTGAATCCAACATGCAAAAGCAGTTGAAAAGATGTGGAATGCTCAAGACATGACTGAAGCCACGAGCATTTGAGTCCCGTTTTGATTAGAAGAAGCTATAGAACAATGAACTAGAACCTACAACTAGTGAGCATCAAGGTTTAGATCAGAGTCTGCATGAAAAACCAGTCAAGACTCAAGATCAAGTTTCAGAAGACTCGTACATAGGAATCTTGTAACTCATAACTGATAGGCTTGTTTAGTTTCTTTTTTATTTTGATATAATAGCAGGATCACTGATCGGAGCCTTCATAAAACCTCACTCGACTCCTCAATTTATCATTTCACCATTCTCCTTGAACTATATGCAACCTGATTCCCCTATAACCCGGGATATGTAGGTTGTCCAAAACCAGGACTCGGTTGCACCCTATCTTTTATTTCTTTTCCTTTTGAATAATGGTTTGGTAAAAAATTAGTCACATGACTCACTTAGTCTTTGCCTGAAAACTCTTCATGTTTCCAAGTAAAAAGGGGCAGCTGTGAGCACCTAATTTTTTACTATATTTGAATTTTTATCACCTTTTACTATGTAAATATTTTCAGAAATTTAATATATATTTTTTTAGCTTTGTTACACTTATATATATATATATATATATATATATATATATATATATATATATATATATATATATATATATATATATATATAGGTAAAAATTAATAATAATTTAAAAGATCAATTATTATTATTAGTATTATTTATTTTATTTATTTAAAATAAATTAAATTAAAAAGAACCAAATAAAAATATTAAATATTTTTTAAAAAACTTTCGGATGGGAATTTAAAAATAAAAAAATAGGAAAAGTAGAAATGTAGAATTAACAAATAAAAGTAAAAGTAGGTGGAAATATTTAATAAAAAGATAAAAAAAGTAGAAAATTAAAAAAATAAAAGTATAAAATGTAGAAATTTTAAAAAATGAAAAGTAAAAGAAAGTTGGAATTAAAAAATAAAAGTAAAGGTAGCTGAATTTTTTTAAAAACAAAGTAAAAGAGAGTGGAAATTAAAAAAAAGAAAAGTAAAATAAGTGGAACATAAAAAACAAAAAGTATAATAAAGTGGAAATTTAAATATAATTAAAGTAAAAAAGTGAGAAATTAAAAAATAAATGTAAAGGAAAATATTGAATTTTTTTTTTAAAAAGAAGAAAAATGGGAAGTGGGAATTCCTTTTAATTAAAAAAATAATAAAATAATAAAAACAAATCTGAAAAAATTCCGAAACTTTTTCTATAAATAGAAGAGAAATGTGAGGAGAAAAAAAGAAGAGAGAAAGAAAAAAAGAGAGGGGAGGGATTTGGAGAGAAATGTTTTTGCTTTTTCAACGGTAAGGAAAATTCTATTCGTGTCATTCTTTCTTTCGAAAAAACAGCAGTTTCACCACCCCAAAGCCACCACCCCTTGACCACTTTTGAGCCATCATTAGTCCCCCTCCCTCCCCCCCCCCCCCCCCCCCAAAAAAAAGCTCCAAAAATAACCACCAAATCGTCGATTTTGCAAGGTCGATTGAGGTTGCAAGTTGAGATTTTCCGCTCGAGTTTTTCGCAGTCCGAATGGTTCAGTTGAGAGCTATCCGATTATTGAATGGTTGTAATTTAAATCTACAATCATCAATACAAAGTTTCACTTCTCTTTCTATTTTATTTTCTCATTAATGTTCTGGGTCACTCTGTTTTAATTTAACTTTGAGTATGATATGGTCGAGTTTGCATCTGAGTGTGCTAAGATTAATTTGTTCTCATGTTGAGTATTTGTTAAGATTAATTTATTATCCTTTTTGGTAGTTCATATAGTTAATCTTATTGATGAATATGTATTAATTTGTTACTTTTCTTTTTTA
This sequence comes from Nicotiana tomentosiformis, assembly GCF_000390325.3. Lineage (NCBI taxonomy): Eukaryota > Viridiplantae > Streptophyta > Magnoliopsida > Solanales > Solanaceae > Nicotiana > Nicotiana tomentosiformis. Next base: position 121,012,394 of record NC_090815.1, on the reverse strand, counting down.
TTCAATGAAGTAATGGCTTTCCATTTTAGCATGCTTTAGTTTCATTTTGATCTCCTATCTTAGTGACTAAATTGGTTATGCCCGTATCTATCTATTCCTACCATAAATTTAGTCTAGTTTCAAATATTGGTTAGCAGTAAAATTATAAGAGATTAGGTTGGGCCATGATTGGTGTAAGACTTTAATTAGACTTCCTCGGCGTATTTATAGGCTAATTGTTGCCTAGGACCAAAAATAAATAAACATTCTCAAGCTAGCCAACTTTTTCATAATTAACTTACTTCATTTCCTCCACAACAATATCCATACCTCATGACCTTACAATAATCTCAAAATTAGTAATTGAATAATATTCGAACATCGTAGCTTGCTTTAGGTGCGATTAATAATAAATCATCGTGACTGTGGGTACGGTTCCCGTTGCATAGTCATGATATGTAAACCCCAATTCAAGTGCGTGTTTCATGCGATTTGACCATAACTTCAAATAATAATAAAAAAATAAACATGTTGTAAATCGCGGGTGCGTTTCACGTGGCGCAGTTTGCAATGTGTACCAAAACAACAAGTGTACGACATCATAGCTTGTTCAAATAAATTTCATAAATACTAAAAATCGGTTTAAATACATAATTAAAAGCGGTCAAAGGTAAAATGCACAATAGGTTTAAAACAGGTAATAAATCAGATAATTAAAACGTAGAAAAAAATCAGATAATTAGGTCAAGTATTAATTGTTAAGCGACCGTGCTAAAACCACGGAACTCGGAAGTGCCTCACACCTTCTCACGGATTAACATAATTCTTTACCCGATCTTCTGTGTTCGCGGACCATAAATAAAGTCAATTTCCTCGATTTGAGATTTTAAAATAAACCGGTGACTTGGGACACCACAATGACTATTCCAAGTGGCGACTCTGAATTAAATAAATAATCTCATTTCGAACAATATCACTTTAATTGGAAAAACTCCCTATCTTCGGGAAATAAGAGGCGTGACAAGAATAACCAAGACATCGAACATCGAACATCCATAGCAAACATCGAACAAGGAAAATCTCATGGTTTCAACCACAAAATCGAAACCTAAATGGTTTTGCCCCCGAGCTTTCAAGGATATTTCTGAAAATATGTAAGTGGAAGCTTTTGTTCAAGTTTTAAGCTGAAGGCCCGGAGACATTGCAAAGCAGTGACTGGTAATTTTGAACTATTAATGAACAACTAAAAATTCTCGCAAAACAACACAAATCAACCATAAATTTCCTTCACTTCACAACGAGGACAACACATTAAGATCCACAGTGAAGAACACATACAGATTCTATTTGTGTTATAACTAATACAGTCAACTAGTTCTTCAAGAAAGATATTTTTAGCGATCATAAGCATTTATGTATTAATTAAATCAAGAGAAGTAGTGAACCTTAAGTATAAACTACAAATTACCAATTCCACAAAAGAAAGGGACAATGAGATAGACCCAAAATTGAAAAAACAAAGGAAGTAGCAGTATAGTACATTCGAGATAATCTTGAATCCAAAACTATGCAAATGGCCAGCAGGTAACCTTTGTATAATGCCCTTAGCTGCAGATTCTTGCACTACTGGTTGTGTCCGTTTGCTACCAAAAAGCCTCAGCACAAATTCGATAGCATTTTATTCCACCATTGCCAATGATGATGTACACACAAAAAACTACAAGTTAGAAACCAGACTTTAAATTTACCATAAGTCCCCGGCCATAATGTCCACAAAATGCTCCTTTCAGTATTACTTTCTATTAGGCTCCATGTAACTGTAACTAGGATTTAGGAACATGCAAATTCCCATGATTCCAAAGAAATCGATTACAAATCAGAAAACCAAATATGATATAGTAACCGTTGCCAGATACTTGATAAATTTATTACAATTCTTTCTATTAACTCATGTAAAAATTTGATCTCTATGATGTTAAATTCTTTTGGTAAATAAAAGCAGGAGCAACAATACCTATTAGTGTCATGAAGATTCACAAACAATCCAGTTGATATATTTCTTCAAAGAGCTCATAAACTAAAGCAAAACTTTTTAGCATAAAATTAATTTAGAACTAACTAATAAGTCAAATGGACAAAGCAATAGACCCAAAGTCACCAATAGTGACACATAGAGATAACTAAAGAAAGCAATAGAAGCTGGGAAACCCCACATAGAAAAAAGTGAAGAAAACTAAAACTTACTAGCTGACCCATACTATCATATTCATGTACAACACAATAAGCTTTGAAACATCTTCTTCATCAACAATAGCTGCTAAATCATGTTGTTGCTTAAGTAATCTACCAGATTAATTATTTAGTTGATGCTTGTTTTTAATAATGTATGAATATTTATCTCTTCCAAATTTTATACAAATGAGAGAAGGCAAGGTAATTCAATCAACACTCGAGAAACTATTTTCTTATACATAATAAAAATATTATTCATTTTAAGGAAGCAAATAGTAACATCTTATTGTCCAATGCAAACCGCATCTTATTTGACATGCACCTACAAAAAGTAACTGCATATGCCACACAAATACTATTATAAAAGTATACAAGACATTTCTCTTAAATATTCTCACACCATCTATAAAATTGCTTAACCAAGATGATAAATAAAGTAACATTGTTCAAATAGTAACTAAATATATTAAGTGGTTTCTTTTAAAAGCTAGTACCAGTAAGATATTTGGAAGTTAATATTAAAATGTTAAGCACTATGATAAGTTTGCGCAAACATTACTATTAAAGTAGAATCTTCCGGTTTCAAAAATCTTATTTTTATGGTTTGGCCTTACGTATGACTAAACAAAAAGATCATGTTGATATGCAATTAGGCTTTCCAGTCAATTGGAACTTTATTTGTTTGGGACACTCAAAGGTGTTCATTGTGAAATATTTTCAAACACCTTCCGAGCACAGAAATTCTAATACTGTTTAAAACATATCTAGCACTGATTTCACTTGAAAATTCTGGAAAATCCAATTCAACATGCCACAAACATTTCAGCCCTAGGTAGTGCCAAATTAAGTAAGAGTAAAAATTAATCAAGCACACAAACTCACAAATAAAGTATATGGCTTCACTTGGAGTACATCTCGTGAAACCTAAGAAAAATCCCTACTCATTTTTCACCAACACATTTAGGGAACCAAATTAGGTATTAACCAAGTGATTTTATTCACCCATTTACAAATTAAATTGCAGAGGAAAAATATTGTAAAACAAAATTGGTAACCTACCCAAGCACATGGAACTTTGTGGTGTCTCACATCAGTTGGTAAGAATATAAAGGAGGAAGATGGTGACTCTTTGTCGCTACTGTTAAATTACTTACCCTAGGTTGTGTGTGAGTCGGGACGTGTACTGGAGAAGAAATACGATAGCTTTTGCTAGATGTTTACGGGAAAAATCGGATAACGTTAGATTTGTGTATGATTCTAAGGATATGCGATACAATTCGATATAAATCGTGTAGAGAAATAGAGATATGTGTATTCTTGACTATGAGAATGCAAATAGTGAGCAACAAGAAAGAATAAGGTAATGTAAAATAAGTACAAAGGGATATCTTTCAATATAAGAAGTGATTTTTGGTTACACTGTGTTTTTATTTTTTTGCCCCCATAGCTTACAAGGATTCCCCTTTTATAGTAGAGGGTCATTACAAAAATAATAAAATAAAGCATATAGTGCATGATGACTTGTCTTTTCCTCGATTCCCGCCAAGATTCTCTCTTTTGGTGCGGTTGCAATGGCTCTTGTCTGTGAGCTAGATACTGGCTCGAACTCGTTACTAGGTCGGACCCTTCGGTCTTGGCTCGAGTTCGACCTTCGAGATGGGCGTCGCGCATTTCCAACCTCGAAGCAGTGTCTTACGGATCGATTCGGTCATGGGCTCGATAAGGTTACCGAGCCGCCTCCTCGAGCGACCTTCGGACTCGATGCTCGTTAGTACTGACTTCGGTGCTCACTCCCAAAATCTCATTCCGACTTTTTAACACTTGAACTCGATCGAACGTAGGAAGGCCGAAATCTATTTCGACCGTATACAGATAGTCCCCTCCTTTCTCATGAAGGATGCGGTGAGAATCGATGTGATTTTTGGTGGTTCGATCGGGTCATAAGCCGACGTTTTCACAGGGATTGATTAAGACGTATGTGATAGCTGTCCCATCGATTCAGCCTTTTAAGGTATTTAATGCTTGTCAGATGGCGGTCGGCCACCTGTGATATTGAACCGTCATGATGCGAGCCTATAAATAGCTCTTCCATCTATCATTTACTACTTTCACGCATTCACTCCCCCAAATTTTCTCATCTTTTCTTCCTTTCTTGTTGCTACCAGAGTTTTGATGTCGTCATTTTTCACTTTCCTTTGTCTTTCTTCCTCCCATATCAATGGCCAAGACTTCAAAAACTGTGCCTCAGAAGGAGAAAGCTTCTTTTTCACAGCCGTCCGGCGACAAGGCACCGGTGGAGCCGTCCACCTATGACTACATTCCCGGGCCGTGTACTCTAAAGAACGATTTTAAGATTGAGAATCCTTCATCCATCCCGGGTCGATGCGAGTACGTGTCGATGTATATGTGCTCTATAACGGAGGGTCATCTCGAGGCCATTAGAAAAGACTGCAACTGGGGTTCTGAGGTTGTGTTGAAAATTCCATACCCCGAAGAGAGCATCGTCACCCATGTGGAGGGGTTTTTAAGTGTTTACACTTATCCCTTTACATTGGGTCCGGTCGACCCAGTGATCATTGATTTTTGCAAGAGATATCAGGTCACCCTCGGTCAAATCCATCCCTCTCTATAGCGTATAGTAATCCTACTTCGCTTCTTCTCCATCAAAGCCGGGGGGCTGGATTTTTCCCTAAATCACCTCATTCAGTTGTATCGGCCTCAAATCTTTCGAGGATTAATCAGACTTCATCGTCGGGCATCGAAGGCTTTGATGTCGATCATCGGCGAAGACAAGGATCGGGGTTGGATGGGGCGTGACATTCGGGTGAGGACCCGTGACCTTATTCCAAAAGATAAGATGTCGTTCCCCGAGGAATGGAATTTCGGCCGTAAGTTGTTCTCATAAGACGTTGCTTTTTGTATCCTTTCCCGATTTTTTCTGATGTCTCTTCCCGATATACAGCTGTCCCTTGGATGCCACAAGCGGTGACCAACCTCGAGGATTGGGTTTGGAAGTTAGCCTCGACTTTCTCTTATGCCGAACGCGCTTGGCGTGATTTGGCAAAAGGCAGATGGGAAGCCAAGAACCATGGTAAGGTTTTACTTCTCGTTTCCTTCGAAGTGTTCTTTGTGTTCCATTTACCGATTTCCTTTCACGCAGGCGTGACCAAGGATGCCGCTTTGAGGCCTTCGAGTGGTAAAGAAGGAACCAAGTCCCCGGTCCCGAAATCGAGGGAAGACAAGAAGCGAAAAGCTGCCTCTCGGTCAGAGGACCCCAAGCCCAAAACTCGAAGGGTGAGGAGGAAGGCAATTGCCCTTTCGATTGACTCGGTCCAACGACTGAGAGAATAAGATGAAGACGAAGAAGAAGAAGAGGAAGAAGGAGGTGCCTCGGCTTTGGTGACCCGATCTGCGAGAGCTATCGAGGTCATCGAAGCTCCTGAGTCGATGGCAACTGTACCGGTCGGGGTTGACCCCGGGATCCCGAGTCTTGATCGGAACGCCCCGAGTGATTCGCTTGGGACTATGACAGTGGGTTATTCGCCTTCTCTTCCTACCTTTTCTGAGGAGGCATTAAAGGAAGCTCGAGAATTGAAGACCCCCGATATGGGCGGAGGCTCTAGTGCAGGGGATCCCTTTCGGGATTGCTTTACTGGAGTCGATGATGCTTCCTATATTAGGGACGCTTCTCTTCTACTAGAAGAGGCCAACGTTTCATTACTTGGGTAATGATTTTACTATACTTGGTTTCTTTGTTCTTTTCCGAATTTGACTCGTGTTCTTTTCCTACTGTGCAGGCCATTAGTAGATTTCGAGTCTACCTTAGCCAGTGTGAGGTCGAGCTTCAGAAGGTCTCGTGGGAGAGAGACGCCTTGCGGCTTCTTTGCAGCCAAAAGGACGAGGCTATAAAAGATCTTCAAGCGGATTTGGCTAAGGCTCGTGAAGAAGAGGCCGAACTTGACAAGCATGTGAGCCTCGTTCTGTTAAAGTATGGGTTTGACTCGACTGTGGAAGTTAACCCTTCGTTGTCTCAGCTGCAGCAAAAGGTTGAAAAGATCGGGTCACTTCGGGATGAAGTCGATCAAATCAAAGCTGAATGTAATCGGTGGAAGGAGACTATCGATCGCCTGGCTACGGAAAAAATGACCATTTTGACCAACTTATTATCGCCCGATGTTCAGCTTCGAAACGTTAAGTAAAAGGGTTCGGCTCAAGCTAAGAGGATCGAGGATCTTGAAGCCCAGCTTGCTGAAACTAAGGTGGAGGTTGAGTCGTCAAAAATCTTGGCGGATAAGTCCATTGCCGTGTATCGGGCTGATGCCGAGGCTGCTCAGATGCAGGCACGAGAGGCGGAGGACACTGCTGACACCCGAGCACATTGGATTGCCGAACTTGCTAAATGTAGGTCTCGGAAGGAGACCCTTGAGGAGATACATGCTTGGGGTTTGGACCTTACTGAAGAAATAAAAAAGGCTAAAGAGCTTGAAGTTGAAGCTGAAGCCTTGGCTTCTGATGGCGATGATGATGATGATGATAACTGTAGCAAGAGCGGATCCGAGGATGGGGGAGAGCCTGACAGAGAAGCAAACGCCCCAGAGGATGGTCAGGAAGCTTAGTTCATAATTATTTTTTTGGTTTTTATCAATCATGTAAATTTTTTTGTATATAGACAATTTTGGCCGATTTGTGAAGACTTTATGCGTGCCTTACAAATTTTTTCACAAGGATCGCAACAATTCAATCAAATTTGGACTTCATGGTCTCTATGATTGATTGTTCGAAGTGACGTAGCCCCTGGGCATACTAGTTGAGTTAATGATTCGAACTTGAAGAAATATAATCCGTGGGCGTAATCGTCGAGTGAAGTAATGTAGCCCCCGGGCGTGATGGTCGAGTGAGTGCTTGATCGAACTCGGAATAAAAGTAGCTTGTAGGCTTTAGTCGTCGAGTGAATGATTCAAACTCGATGCAATGCAGCCCGTTAGGCATAATGATCGAAGTATCCCGTAGGCTTAGTGGTCAAGTGAATACTTGCTCGAACTCGAAATAAAAATAGCCGTAGGCTTATCAGTCGAGTGAATGACTCGAACTCAATGCAATGTAGCCCGTAGGCATAATGGTCGAAGTAGCCCGTAGGCTTAGTGGTCGAGTGAATGCTTGCTTGAACTCGAAATAAAAAGTAGCCCGTAGGCTTATCAGTCGAGTGAATGACTCGAACTCGATGCAATGTAGCCCGTAGGCATAATGGTTGAAGTAGCCCGTAGGCTTAGTGGTCGAGTGAATGCTTGCTCGAACTCGAAATAAAAAGTAGCCCGTAGGCTTATCAGTCAAGTGAATGCCTCGAACTCGATGCAATGTAGCCCGTAGGCATAATGGTCGAAGTAGCCCTTAGGCTTAGTGGTCGAGTGAATGCTTGCTTGAACTTGAAATAAAAAGTAGCCCGTAGGCTTATCAGTCGAATGAATGACTCGAACTCAATGTAATGTAGCTCGTAGGCATAATGTTCGAAGTTGCCCATAGGCTTAGTGGTCGAGTGAGTGCTTGCTCGAACTCAAAATAAAAAGTAGTCCGTAGGCTTATCAGTCGAGTGAATGATTCGAACTCGATGCAATGTAGCCCGTAGGCTTAGTGGTCGAGTGAGTGCTTGCTCGAACTCGAAAAATAAAAGGTAGCCCGTAGGCCTAACGGTCGAATTTAACTCGATTCTATTTGCATAATAAATCTCCAAATAGAGGAATTTTCCTTGGATATAAGATGTCTATAAAGAAGAGAACTTTCTTCGCACGTCATTACATGTGTGTTCATGTTTTGCGCCTGGGTTCGGGCCAATGAGCATGGTTTGTTTTGACCATTTGGCTCTTACAATTTTTCCTATTGGAACCCTGTTGTTGTAAAATAACTCTCTTGCATCTGAACTCGATGTATTTGAGGGCCTAATGCCCCTTCAATATTCGAGGTCGATTGTAAAGAGGCCTCAGATATTGTTGTAAGTGCAGCACGATCAATGGTTGCCTCATTAAAAACCTTGCCGAAAAACCTATTTGGGATAAAACCGGTCTAAGGGAAAAAGAGTGCAACGTGTGCTTTCAATCGAAAGATCCATCATAGCCCTTATTCGGACTTCTTAGCAGTAGTACTGTTTCAGATGTACTACATTCCAGCTTCTTGATAGCTATTTGCCATTTATAATGCCGAGCATGTACGATCCCTTTTCGATGTTCTCGAGCACCTGATATGTTCCTTCCCAATTCGGTCCTAGTTTTCCTTCGTTCGGATTTCGGGTATTGAAGGTGACTTTTCTTAGCACTAAGACCTCGGGCTTGAAATGGAGGAGCTTGGTTCTTCGATTATAATATCTTTTGATTCGTTGCTTTTGGGCGGCCAATTGGACGAGAGCAGCTTCTCGTCTTTCGTCCGATAATTCGAGGCTGGTATTCATAGCCTCGTTATTTGATTCTTCCATCGCGAATCGAAATCTGGTACTGGGTTCACCAACTTCGACTGGTATCAATGCTTCGGACCCATATACTAAGGAGAATGGGGTCGCCCCGTACTGGATTTTGATGTCGTCCGATATGCCCAAAGGACTTCGGGCAGGATTTCTCTCCATTTTCCTTTAGCGTCATTCAACCTCTTCTTTAGGTTTTGAATGACAGTTTTGTTCGTTGATTCGGCCTGTCCATTCCCACTGGGGTGGTATGGCGTCGATATTATCCTTCTTATTTTGTGATCTTCGAGGAATCTTGTTACTTTGCTGCCAACGAATTGTTTTCCATTGTCACATACTATTTCGGCGAGTATCCCGAATCGGCATATGATATGATCCCAAATAAAGTCTATAACTTCTTTCTCTCTTATTTTCTCGAACGCCTGCGCTTTAACCCATTTAGAAAAATAGTCAGTCATAAATAAAATGAATTTGGCTTTACCTGGGGTCGATGGTAGAGGGCCGACGATAACCATTCCCCATTTCATAAACGGCCATGGGGATAGGACTGAGTGAGGTTGCTCTCCGGGTTGATAGATCATTGGCGCTAACCTTTGACATTTGTCACATTTACGAACAAATTCCTTCGCATCTTTGCCCATATCGATCCAATAATGCCCTGCTCTGATTATTTTTTGAACTAATGTGTCGGCACCGGAGTGATTCTCGCAAGTGCCCTCATACACTTCCCGTAGGATGTAATCGGTATCTCCCGGACCCAAGCTTACTGTCAACGGTCCATCAAATATCCTTCGGTACAACGTTCCGTCCGAAGCCAACATGAATCGAGCAGCTTTAGTCCGTAGGGTCCTAGAAGCTTTAGGGTCCGATGGGAGCTTTCCGCTCTTTAAGTATTCAATATACTTGTTTCTCCAATCCCAGGTTAAGCTTGTAGAATTTATCTCGGCATGACCTTATTCGATTACCAATCTCGAAAGTTGAACAACATTCCCCGAGCCCAAGTTATCTACCTCGACCGACGATCCTAAATTAGCAAGCGCATCGGCCTCATTATTCTATTCTCGTGGAATATGCAGTAAAGTCCATTGTTTGAAATGGTGCAAAGTGACAAGCAGTTTGTCTAAATACCTTTGCATTCTACCTTCTCGAACTTCGAAGGTTTTGTTTACTTGACTCACCACCAGTAAAGAGTCACAATTGGCTTCAATGACTTATGCTCCCAAGTTTCTAGCTAGCTCAAGACCTACAATCATGGCTTCATACTCGGCCTCGTTGTTAGTCAACCTGATTGTTTTAATAGATTGCCTAATAGTGTTACCCGTGGGTGGTTTCAAAACTATGCCTAGCCCGAATCGTTTCATGTTCGAAGCCCCGTTCGTAAAAAGGATCCATACCTCCGATGATGTACCTGATTTTAACAGGAGTTCTTTTTCGACTTCGGGTACTAGGGTTGGTGTGAAATAGGCCACGAAGTCTGCTAAAATTTGAGACTTGATGGCCGTACGGGGTTGATATTCGATGTCGTACCCACTAAGTTCGACGACCTATTTGGCCAGTCGGCCTGATAGCTCTGGTTTGTGCAAAATATTACGAAGCGGGTAAGTGGTTAATACGCATATGGGATGAGACTGAAAGTACGGCCTTAACTTTCTAGAGGTGCTTATCAGTGCAAATGCCAATTTTTCTAGGAGCAGATATCTAGTCTCTGCTTCTCTAAGGTTCGACTCATATAATAAATGGGGAATTGCGTACCTTGCTCTTCTTGAACTAGGACACCGCTTACGGCAAGTTTTTCATCTATTTTTGGAGTGTGAAGTAGTGGTGGGCTTGATAGATATCGTTTTAGTTCCTCTAATGCTTGTTGGCACTCCGAGGTCCAAGAAAAATTGTTCTTCTTTTTGAGTAGAGAGAAAAATTTGTGACTTCGATCAGATGATCTCGAAATGAACCGGCCTAAGGCTGCAATCCGACCCGTTAGCCTTTGTACGGCTTTCACGTTGTCCCCAACGTCGATGTCTTCGATGGCCTTGATTTTATCGGGGTTAATCTCGATTCCCCGATTTGACACCATGAAGCTGAGGAACTTGCCCGAACCGACCCCGAAAGCACATTTTTCGGGGTTAAGCTTCATGTTGTATTTCCTCAAAATTTCGAACGTTTCCTGCAAATGGGTCAAATGGTCCTCTGCGCACAGGGATTTAACTAGCATGTCATCAATATAAACTTCCATTTATTTTCCTATTTGTTTTTCGAACATTTTATTTACTAGGTGTTGGTAAATAGCCCCTGCATTTTTTAGCTCGAAGGGCATCACATTATAACGATACGTTCCATATTTGGTGACAAATAAAGTCTTTTCCTGGTTCTCCGGGTTCATCTGGATTTGATTATACCCGGAATAGGCATCGAGAAAGGTAAGGATCTCATGGCTGGCCGTGGCATCGATCATGCGATCGATGTTAGGCAGCGGAAAGGAATCTTTGGGGCATGCTTTGTTCAAATCCTTATAGTCCACACACATTTTAAGTTTTTTCCCTTTTTTAGGCACTACAACTACGTTTGCTAACCATTTGGGATATTTCACCTCCCGAATGGACCCTATTTTGAGAAGCTTGATTACCTCGTCCTTTATGAATGCTTGCTTTCCCTCGGACTGGGGTCTTCTCTTTTGCTTCACTGGTCTGAACCTAGGGTCCAAGCTTTGCCGATGCGTCGTTATGTCCGGTGAGATCCCTGTTATATCTAAATGGGACCAGGCAAAACAATCGATGTTATCGATAAGAAATTGAACAAGTTTTTTCCTGAGTTCGGGGCTCAACCTCGTTCCCAAGTATACCTTTCGCTCGGGCCAGTGATCGATTAGTGTGACTTGCTCTAGTTCCTCGATTGTTGATTTGGTGGCGTCGGAGTCATCGGGAATCATGAAAGATCGAGGGACCCTTTGATCATCATCCTCTTCGATCTTCTGGTTATCTGGCTGGGTCGAAGTCGATGTCTGTGATTGCTATTTGGTGTCCCTTTCTCCTTCTGAGCCCGATCCCTTTATCGGCGAAGGCAAGGACATTGGTTTAGCTTTCTTGATGGCGAACATTTCCTTTGCGGCTGGTTGTTCTCTGTACATCGTATTGACATCTCTCGATGTCGGGAATTTGAGGGCCTGGTGTAGGGTCGAAGGTACAACTCTCATGTTGTGGATCCATGGCCTTCCAAAAAGGGAGTTGTATCTCATATCGCCTTCGATCACGTGAAACTTTGTTTCCTGGATGGTTTCAGCCACGTTTATATCTCGCCTTTGGTGGTTTCACATGCCATATTGAACCCGTTTAGAACCAGAGTTGCGGGTACGATCTGGTCCTGCAGGCCGAGCTGTTCTACGACCTTCAATCTGATGATGTTGGCCGAGCTACCTGGATCGATTAACACACACTTAATTTTAGTTTTATTCATGAGTACGGATATTACCAGTGCATTGTTATGAGGTTGGATGACTCCTTCTGCATCTTTATCATCGAAGCACAAAGTCCCCATGGGTGCGTAATCTTGAGTTCGAGATCGCTTTTCTTTCACAATCGATGTTTTAGTGCGTTTAAGCACTGGTCCCTGAGGGGTATCGATGCCGCTGATGATCATGTGAATTACATGTTGCGGTTCTTCTTGCTCGTTTTGCTTGCCGAAATCACTGTTTTTAAAATGGTTCTTCGCCCTATCACTCAGAAATTCCCGAAGGTGCCCTTTGTTAAATAAACGGGCTATTTCCTCTCTTAGTTGCCTGCAATCTTCCATTCTGTGTCCATGGGTGCCATGATATTCGCACATTTGATTGGAATTTCTTTGGGCAAGATCGGTCTGCATGGGTCGAGGCCATTTAGTGTCCTTGATGCGTCCGATAGCTGACACGATAGCGGATGCAACAACACTGAAGTTATATTATGATAATCGAGGTGCTTCTATAGGATCAGCATATTTATCAAAGTCGCTCTTACTCATAAGTCCCCGAGAATTTTTCCCTCGATCAATCCTTCGATTGTTCCAAACTGTATTGCGTGCTAAATCGTTGTTCACCCGATCTGCAATGTATGGTTGATATCGGTCTCTGTTCGACCTTTGTTATCTGTTGATCTCCTTTTGGTTTTTAGTAGCTGTCCTGTTCTGATGCACTGGTCCATACGGAGCTCCCAACTGATCATCCTCGGCCCTAATTTTCGATTGGTATCGGTTGTATACATCTGCCCAAGTTATTGCTGGATACTCGATCAAATTTTGTTTCAGCCGATGTGATGCTGTCGAACTTAGCTCATTCAACCCTTGGGTGAAAGCTTGTACGGCCCAATCGTCTGTGACCGGTAGCAATTCCATGCGTTCCATTTGAAATCGGGATACGAATTCCCTCAGTATTTCATTACCCCTTTGCTTTACTTTGAAGAGGTATGATTTCCTTGTTGCAACCTTTATGGCACCAACATGTGCCTTTACGAATGAATCTTCTAACATGGCAAAAGAATCGATGGAATTTGGTGGTAAATTGTGATACCAGATCATCGCTCCCTTCGACAGGGTCTCCCCGAACTTTTTCAACAACACGGATTCAATCTCATCGTCCTCCAAATCGTTACCTTTGATGGCATATGTGTAAGAGGTGACATGTTCATTAGGATCGGTTGTACCGTTATATTTGGGACTTTCGGGCATACAGAATTTTTTGGGGATTGGTTTCGGTGCCACACTCTAGGGAAAAAGCTTTTGTATGAATTTTTTCGAATCAAGCCCTTTTATCATTGGTGGAGCCCCCGAGATTTGATCGACCCTGGAATTGTATGCTTCCACTCTCTTGTCGTTGGCTTCGACTCGTTTTGTGAGTTCCTCGAGCAATTTAGTAATTTCGGGAGTGGTCCCCGATTCTTGCTCGTTTGATTTCACTATGGCGGGCTCCGTTCTGGGGGTGATTTCTCGAAGTGGATTAGAATCCAGCCTGCTTTGCACGCGAGTTTGGCTCTATAACTGAGCTATCGCTACTTGCTGAGCTTGTAGCATCTCGAAGATCATATGTAAGCTGGCCCCGATTTTCCCCGCGTTATGGGTGTCTCGGGCTTCGGATCGAGTACCGCCTTGAATGCTTCTTTCCGGTTTGGAACGATGATTCGCCTCCAAAGCTATTTGTGAATTGACATCCAATTATACTTCGGCTTGAATTTCGGGTACTTTGATTCAAGCCTCGGTGCCATCGTTAAGTGGCCTTCCGGCCCCGGGTGCCAAGTTTTTGGTTTCATCTTGAAGGCCGGTTTCATGGTCGATAGGTAAAGCCATTGCTGATTTGAAGTTGCAAGCTGGCGTGCACTTAAAATTTATATCAAACAATCACTGTTACCCTTAGCCCCACGGTAGGTACCAAACTGTTTACCGGAAAAATTGGATAACGTTAGATTTGTATATGGTTCTAAGGATATACGATACAATTCGATATAAATTATGTAGAGAAATAGAGATATGTGTATTCTTGACTATGAGAATGCAAATAGCGAGCAACAAGAATGAATAAGATAAAGTAAAACAAGCACAAAGGGATATCTTTCAATATGAGAAGTGATTTTTCGTTACAGTGTGTTTTTCTTTTTTGCCCCCATAGTTTACAAGGATTCCCCCTTTTATAGTAGAGGGTCATTACAAAAAACAATAAAATAAAGCATATAGTGGAAGGCCTATGATGACTTGTCTCTTCCTCGATTCCCGCCAAGATTCTCTCTCTTGGTGCGGTTGCAACGCTCCTGTCTGTGAGCTCGATACTGGCTCGAACTCGTTACTGGATCGACCTTCGAGATTGGTGTCACGCATTTCCGATCTCGAAGCAGTGTCTTGCGGATCGATTCGGTCATGGGCTTGATAAGGTTATCGAGCCGACTCCTCGAGCGACCTTCGGACTCGAGGCTCGTTAGTACTGACTTCGTAGCTCACTCCCAAAATCTCATTCTGACTTTTTAACACTTGAACTCGATCGAACGTAGGAAGGGCGAAATCTATTTCGACCGTATACAGTGGAGTCATGACGAAAAGCCTTGCCGGATTGACTGGCGCAAGAGGTTAGGGTTCGAAGCAAAGAGAGGGGGCTGGATATGTTCTGATGTTTAAGACTTAAGTTGGAGGAATAAAAAAAGGTCTAGGGATGGATAAAAGAAAAAAGTAAAATCTAGTTTAGTAAAATTAGAAGTGGGAAAGTGAAACCGTTGCAATATCCCAATTTTTCAAATAACCGTTGCTAATGATGAATCTATTAGAACGGTTATAGTAACCATTACCGTCGATTTATCTTTGGCAACAGTTATTATACTAATGCAACGGTTTAATCTTAGAACTGTTTCAATAGGGTGGAATGTCTTATGCAATGTTAACAACCGTTACAGTAGATGGTCTATTGCAACAGTTATGTCATCGTTGCTAAAATATCCGTTCCAATAGGCTTATTTTCTAGTAGTGCGTCATCATAAATGATATCAGATTTTATATGGAAATGAAAATCTCTTTGAGATATACTATGATTTTATGATCCATAAGACTATGGCAAGAAACAAAGGGATGACATATATATAGGTGGAAAATATAAATGGGAACAAAATGCAACTACATAAATATGACCATAATAAAAATAATTTTTTGAAAATAATGTGTGTATATGACAAAAAAATTTTAAATTTAAAATAATACAGTATATGCCAAAATCAAAATTGTAGTTCTAAAATGTTATCCCTATTAGTTATTGCGGGGCACGGGCATGTAACTTGTTTCGAATATCTCTTAATTAGCTTCGAATAAATTTCCTGGGATGCATGGGAATCTTCTTTTCAAACTACAAACATGGGAATCGTTGAAATAACTCTTTGATTGTACATGCATATATAATAGAGATCGAAATCTCTTGATAATGTTTCAAAATAAACACCATTTGGGGGAGGAATTAAGTGAAGTCTTGGTACTCATCGCCCCAGACACATACAATAGATTGATACCACTTGCAAAAAATCATGTGTGTTTTTGCTGCTGACTCGTGGCTCCATCTAAGTACAGCATTAAGGTCACCATCTATTGTATAGTATTGTATATAGGTAACCCCGAGTCAAATGAGCAACCCAATTTTTCGGTGACGCAAATAGAGCAAGGATGTGATTACAAGGAATTAGAATCAGAACCAGGAGGCTCCCGTATCAGGGCCTGAGCAAAACACTTGCCCTCAGAGCCATCGAGACCACATCCCCAGGGTCCTGTCCGAGTCCCGAAACCTCATAGAGCACTACCAAACTGCCGCACACGATTAACAAAGGGCCAATCGGATATCACGGCGTGAATTCAGGCCCGTATCGGCGAAAAATCAGTGGCTAATTACCATATCTTTTATTTGCTTTATCTAACGTCATTAATCACTTGTATTGAATTAGTCCACATATCCTTAAAATCGCGTATAAATTTAATTGTTATCCATTTTTAAGGGTAAACAGTTTGGCACCCACCGTAGGGCTAAGGATAATAGTGGTAATTTGATACAAATTCCCATAACACACTCTGTTTTACGCTTATTCTTTGAGATAATTTATGGTGAACTTTAGAATGTCAAACTCTCAATGTGCTCACTTGAACGTTTATGCTAAATCTGGCCACCATGGTGAAAACAACAATATAGTACCCTGAAATGTAGTACCCCCTACTGACCCTAACGGAGTCCCGGTTGCGGACCTAATCGACACCAACTCACATGTGGCCATCTATGCAAACCTGCTGACTCATCTCGAGAACAGCGTTCGCAGAGGAGGCTAATCAATAGCCCGGGGTACGCACGATGGTAAAGGCGATGGGATCAATTTGTGGGTGCTCTTCGAAATGTTATAAGCTCAATAGGCGGCGATATCCCAGCTGCAGAACCAAAGCCGCGCCACCAGTAGAGTTGAGCCCGAACCATCCCGGGAAAACACCTGAAGGAATGAGCAAACCTCAGAAAGGCAGGGCGAAGTTGAACCCGAGATCAACCACAAAATAATAAAGATACTTGAGGAACTGACAAAGTGGGTAGAATCAGGGGAAAGAAGAATGAAGCCAACGACAAAAAAGTGGAGACGTATAACTCCAGAGTTGATCAAATCCCAGGAGCACCCTTGATATTGAAATGCTTGGATTCTAAGAAATTTGTCCAAAAGCCTTACTCCCCGAGGGCAACACCAAAACCAATCTCGAAGAAGTTCCGTATGCCTGAACTTCTAAAGTATAAGGGAACCACAGATCCAAATGAACACGTGACCTCCTACACAAGTGCCATCAAGGGAAATGACTTAGAAGATGACGAAATCGAGTCTGTTTTGCTGAAAAAGTTCGGACAAACCCTGTCGAAAGGAGCAATGATATAGTATCACAACTTACCACCTAATTCCATTGATTCATTTGCTATGCTTGCAGATGCCTTTGTAAAAGCTCACGTCGGGGCCATCAAGGTCGAGACCAGAAAATAGGACCTTTCCAAAGTAAAACAAAGAGATAACGAAATGCACAGGGAATTCGTGGCGAGGTTTCAAATGGAAACAATGGACCTGTTTTCGGTCGTAGATAATTGGGCCGTTCAGGCATTCACTCAAGGACTCAACCCCCTAAGCTCCTTTGCTTCACAACAGCTGAAACAGTATTTGATAGAGTACTCGGCGGTAACTTGGGCTGACGTCCATAATAGGTACCAATCAAAAATTAGAGTCGAGGATGATCAGCTCGGGGCCCTCTCCTGGTCTGTTTATCCCATTAGAACTAATGACAGGTCTAAAATAGTCATCGATCATAAACCTAGATCGAATAGAGATCGGTTTCAACTGTACAATGGGGATCGAAGAAGTAGCGGATTTGGGCGTAACCCTTCGAGGAATGAAAAAAGAGTGATCGAGGCCACAATAGCCAGGGACTAATGAGTAAAAATGGTTTTGACAGGCCACTCGGGGATAGGGAGGCACCGAGATTATCAAAATATAACTTTAATATCGATGCTCCCAGCATCGTATTTGCCATCGGGCGCATCAAAAATACCAAGTGGCCTCGACCATTGTGGTCTGGACCTACCTAAAGAGACCCTAAACTGATGTGTAAGTATCATGGCACTCATGGCCATATGATCGAGGACTGCCGGTAACTAAGAGAGGAAGTGGCCTGGTTATTCAATATTGGGTACCCTTGGGAATTTTTGAGTGATCAACCCAAAAATCACTTTAGGAATAGGGACTCCAACAAACAAAACAAACAAGAGGAACCTCATCACGTCATTAACATGATCATTGGTGGGGTCGACATCCCCAGGGGCCAATGCTAAAGCGCACTAAGGTATCTATTACAAGGGAAAAATGAACCCAAGATTATATACCGGAGGGGACCATCTCTTTTAACGATGACAATGCTGCATCGTGCAACCACATAATGATGCACTGGTAATATCTGTACTCATAAATAAATCTCGAGTTAAGCGTGTGTTAATTAATCCAGGTAGCTCGGCCAATATCATCAGATCAAGGGTCGTAGAGCAGTTGGGTCTACAAGACCAAATAGTGCACGCAGTGCTGGTTTTAAATGGATTCAATATAGCATGCGAAACTACTAAAGGGGAGATAACCCTGCCGGTGAATACCGCCGGAACCATTCAGGAAATGATGTTCTACATTATTGAAGGAGATATGAGATATAATGCTATATTTGGAAGGCCATGGATTCATAACATAAGGGCAATATCCTCGACACTACACCAAGTACTGAAGTTCCCCACATTGAGAGGGATCAAGATGGTTTGTAGAGAGCAGCCGGTCGCAAAAGAAATGTTCATACACTAATGTCCACACTCTCGTCATCAAAGAACTCGGAGCCGGTTAGGAAGGAAGAAACTAAATAGCAATCACCAACACCGGCCCCGACCGAACCGGGGGAGCAAGAAGCAGTCGAGGATGATGATTACCGAGTCCCAAGGTCATTCATCACCCCTGAAGATTCCGATGCCATCAAATCAACGGTCGAGGAGCTGGAGCAAGTCATATTGATCGAATATTTGCCCCATCGGAGGGTGTACCTGGGCACTGGGTTAACTCTCGAGCTCAGGAAAAAACATATTAAATTCCTTATAGATAATATATATTATTTCGCTTGGTCCCATCTTGATATGACAGGATCCCACCGGAAATAACCACTCATAAGCTATGCTTGGATCCGAAGCTCCACCCTGTTAAACAGAAGAATAGGCCTCAGTCCGAAGTCAAGCATGCATTCATCAAAGATGAGGTATCCAAATTCCTTAAAATAGGATCCATTCGGGAAGTTAAATACCCGGATTGGTTGGCTAACATAGTGGTAGTACCTAAAATGGGAAATAAATAAAGAATGTGAGTAGATTACAAAGATTTGAACAAGGCGTGCCCCAAGGAATCTTTTACTTTTCCTAACATCGATCGCATGATAGATGCGACAGCCGGGCACGAGATGCTCAACTTTCTCGACGCCTATTCTTGGTACAACCAAATTCGGATGGGCCCAGGCGATCAAAAAAAACTTCCCCTTTCACTAAATTCGGCACCTATTGTTATAGAGTAATGCCATTAGAACCAAAAATACACCGGTGCCACTTATCAATGCCTAGTAAACCGGATGTTCGAAGAACAAATAGGAAAATCAAAGGAATTTTATATTGACGATATGTTATTTAAGTCCCTGCGAGCAGAGGGCCATTTTAAACATTTGCAGGAAATCTTCGACATACTGAAGAAATACAATATCAAGCTGAACCCAGAGAAATGCGCATTCAGAGTCGGATATGCGAAGTTCCTTGGATTCATGGTTTCCAACCGAGGGATTGAGATCAATCCCGATAAAATGAAAGCTATAGAAGACATCACCATAGTGGACAGTGTCAATGTCGTTCAGAGGCTAACCGGGCACATAGCCGCCTTGGGCCAGTTCATATCAAGGTCTTTCGATAAGAGCCATCGGTTCTTCTCATTATTGAAGAATAAGAATAACTTTTCTTGGACCCCGGAATGCCAACAAGCCTTGGAAGAACTCAAACGGTACCTTTCGAGTCCACCCTTGCTCCATACCCCGAAGGCGGACGAGCAGTTGTACCAATACTTAGCAGTATCTAAGGTAGTTATAAGTGAAGCCTTAGTCCGGGAAGAGAAATGTACGTAATTTTCTAGCTATTATGTTAGTAGAACTCTAGGCGAGGACGAAACAAGTTATTCTCACCTAGAAAAATTGGCCCTCGCTTTGCTAAGCGCCTCCAGAATGTTAAAGTTGTATTTTTAATACCACACCTTATGCGTCGTAACTTCTTACCCACTAAGAAACATAATGCACAAACACGAGATCTCATGCAGGTTGGCCAAATGGGCTGTAGAAATTAGCGGGTATGATATCAAATATTGACACCGAACTGCCATCAAATCACAAATTTTGGCAGACTTCAGGGCTGACTTTACGCCGACCTTAATACCCGAAGTCGAAAAGGAATTGATGTTTACCTCGGGGACTTCCTCGGGAATATGGACCCTCTTTACGGATGTTGCTCCGAACATAAAGGGGTCCGAACTCAGCATCGTGTTGAAGCCGCCTACAGGTAGCGTAGTTAGGAAATCTATTAAAACTGTGAAATTGACTAACAATGAGGCCGAGTATGAGGCCATGATTGTAGGTCTCGAATTGTCTAAAAGCCTGGGGCCCGAGGTGGTTGAAGCTATGTGCGACTCCCTCCTTGTGGTAAATAAAGTCAATGGAACGTTTGAAGTCAAAGAGGAATGAATGCGAAGGTATTTAGACAAATTGCGGGTAACGCTGCATCGATTCTAGGAATGGACCCTATAGCACGTACCCCGAGATCAAAATAGCTAGGCCGATGCCTTGGCTAACCTGGTTTCATCGGTTGATGACGATGAATTCAGCTCAGGAACGGTCGTACAACTCATGAAATCTGTAGTGAAAGAAGGCTATGCTTAAATAAACTCAACATGTTTAACTTGGGATTGGAGAAACAAGTATATAGACTACTTGATGACTGGGATGTTGCCCTCGGAGCCTAAAGAATCGAGAGATCTATGCACGAAGTTGGCAAGGTTCAGCCTGTCCGAAGGTATTCTGCTGAGAAGAACATTCGATGGCTGATAAATGGGGATTTTGACTACTTATTAACGCTATTTAGATTTTGTTTTACCCTACAAGCATTGAATTGTAATCCCAAAACTAATGAAATTGTGCAAAATTGCAGGAATGCTGGAAGTTGGGCTCCCGAGATGAAATCCGACCCAAAAATGAGCAGTCCAAGCACAAGGCAATAAAGGGCACATAAGCACAAAATGTGCGGTCCGCACAAAGAATTAGGCGGCCGCAAACAAAGAAGAAAAAATCAGCAGAAAATTATGCAAATTACGGACCACACATGAATTGTGCGGCCGCTAAGGCTGTGCTAAGGGTCGAAGATCAGAGAGTGTGCAAAAGGACCAAGTCCAGGACCTCAGTGAATAGCGGACTGCACAAGATTTTCTTGCGGTCACAACCCTGACATTGTGGACCGCAGAAAAATGCCTTGCAGTCGCAGTGCTAAATCTGTGGATCGTAGAAAGGTTGTCGTGCGGCTGCAGTTCAGAAATGTGCGGCCGCAGAACTTCAACTTTTGCCATATGAAAAAGTACGCAGATCGCACATGGAATTTTGCGGAGGCAGAACCTCCCGAGGGATATTTTTGTCCGAGATTTTCAACCTTGTATAAATAGACGAGTTTCACAAAATTAGGCCAAGTTTGAACCTCTGAAATTGCTGAAGCCATTTTTCTTTGCTATTTTAGGAACGTTTTCTTGGCTTTGGTGTATTTACAATAGATTTAATCATTTTTAGCTTCCATTATGAGTTTAATTAGTTGTTCTTCCTTATTTTCTTCAAAACCCATTATGAGTAGCTAGACGTTTACTAGGGTTGTCACCCAACCCTAGTTTGTAAACCCTATAGGTATCTAATTTAGTGTTTGTTTATGATTGAGTATTTATTATTTAGATTAGTTCATGCTTTAATTGTAGAATTAATGGTTGCAAACATTAGTTCATGCCTATTTGACTTAGTCTCTACTTGAGAACGAGAGACCTAGTCTAGGATAACTTAGCTAACAAGGAATTGGGTCAAATGAGAGATTGATTTACCCAATTTAAGGGTTCAACCTAGAGATAGTAATAACCCTACTTGATCTCTTATCAACTATTTTGAGTTATACCCATTTGGTCTTGAGAAAGCCAATTTGGGCAAAATCACTCTCTGACCGAGAGGTATTGAGTGGGTAAATTAGAGTTGATAGCTATAATACACCCCAATCAACGAAACAAGCATTAAATTCTTTATCCCATTAGGCAAACACATAGGTCATGGTCTCTGCCCTAGGATTTTTATCCATTTGGAAAAAACTTAAAAACAATTATCTCTAGTTTTCCTTCTTTACTTTGCAATATTAGAGTAACCTTTGAAATAGAAAACAAATCATTGTTATGGAAGTACAATATTCATAGTCCAATTATTTGAAATATATACCTCTAACTCCCATCTTATCTCCATGTGGATTCAACCCCGACTCTTAGTTGGGTTCTATTATTGAAAATGACCGTTACATATCTCTATTGAGGTGTGCATTTGATGTGATCAATTTTTGGCGCCGTTGTCGGGGAGTTAAAAAACAGTGTTAGCTATATATTTGGGTGTGTTTTTGGAATATCTTCTTTTCCTTCCGTGTTACTAACATATTTGAGAAATCATAGGTACAACCATGGCAAACAATGAGCTCGAAAATATTGCTTTGGGGGATGTGGACGTCAGGGATGAGCTAGTTGATGAGGTTCCTTTTGAACTTCAAGCCAAATTAAGAGGCCGAGTGCCTCATGACAATGTCCTCGCTCCACCCCTACCTCCACCACGAGCGGCTCCACACCGGGTGTTACCCAACGAAGGATATGCAAGCGCGATAGTCCCTCCCAATATTAGGGCGGGCAACTTTTAAATCACCAATGTGATGCTCATTTTGCTAGAGCAACGAGGTTGCTTCACCGGTGCTCCAAGTCAAAATGCATGTAAACATTTGAAGGGGTTTGTGGACACTTATTGGGGGAGCAAACAAACAAATGTCTCCAAGGATGCATTGATGCTAAGGGTTTTTCCCTTCTCTTTACGGGGAAAAGCTTTAGATTGGTTGGAACATTTACCGAACCATTCCATTAACACTTGGGATGAGTTGGCGGAAAAGTTTATCTCTAAGTTATTCTCTCCGGGGCACATGACTACGCTTTGGGATGAGACTTTGGCATTCAAGCAAGAGCCAAATGAACCACTACATGAGATATGGAAACGATATAGAACAATGGTTAAGGAATGTCCTAACAATGATATGACAGAGAATATGATTCGATAAATATTCTATCATGGGATAAACACAACCAAGCAATGTGTAGTGAATCAACTTGCCAGTGAGAACTTCATGACTATGCCTTATGCGGAGGCGTGTGGGATTTTAGATGAAATGGCGGAAACATCATCAGTGTGGCAATCCCGAACTAATGTTTCACAAGGTGATCCTAACGAGATCCACTTTCACAAAGAGTTGCATGACCATGGGTAAGCCATTGCCGAATTTACTACCACCATGAATCAACTAGCAAAGGCTCAACTTCAACAAGTGCAAAATCCTAAGCAAGTCAATTCCATGGACGGAGTTAACATGATGATGAACAAAATAAGAGCAAAGGGTCCATAAGTGCAACATCGAGTGGATAATTTTTTGCAAGAGGATAGTAGTTTTGATTAAGATGATTCTTACAATGACCAAGAAGAGGAGGTGAAATATGTGACAACTTTCAAGGGCAACGAAATAATTTCCAAGGCCCAAACCAACAACAATGGCGACCTCAAAACAATCAAGGCAATTTGAATTCTAACAACCAAAGAAATTGGAGTGGCGAAAACAGTCAAGGGAATTGGCATGACAATAACAATCAAGGAAATTGGAGTGACAATAATCAAGGAAATTTGGGGGTGGGGGGAAACAATCAAGGTGGATGGAAAAATAATCAAGGCAATCGGGAGTCGGGTTTTCAAAGGCCCCCGATGTGTCAACAACCGAGCAACCCGCCTCTTTATCCTTCCTATGGACCATGTTCTTCAAACAATGAGATGTGACATATTGAGTACATGTTCAAGCAAATGATGGAAAAGAATGCCGATTCGTATGCTAAACTTGCCTCACACAGCACATCGATCTGCAACTTAGAAGTTCAAATGAGTCAAATCTCTCAAGCTCTAAATTCTTGTCCTAAGGGGGCACTACCAAGTGACACGATGGTAAACCCAATGGGCGGGAACAACAAGGGGCATGCCATGGCCTTTACTAAAAGAATTGAAAGAGGTGGGAATGCACCCACCTCAAGTCAAAAGCAACTTGGGGATGATGGGCAAGTGGTACAAGAAGAAGAGGTCTCAAACAATGTGATGGAATCAACTGATGAAGTTCGGATTGATATTGATGATAATGTGGAAGAGACTCAAGAGGATTTAAACCCGTCTAGGGATCACATTATTAACATACCATAGCCAGTAGTGCAAAAGGCTAAGGCACCATTGCCTAAGCCTCCACCTCCATACCCTCAAAGACTTACCAAACAAAATGGTGAAAATCAATTCAAAAATTTCATTCAAATGATGAAGAGTCTCTCAATCAATGTACCATTAGTTGAAGCTTTGGAACAAATGCCTGATTATGCTAAGTTTATGAAGGATCTCGTGACGAAGAAGCGGTCAATGAATTTTGAAGCTATCAAAGTCACTCATCAAGTGAGTGCAATTGTGCATTCAATGTCTCCAAAGTTGGAAGATCCCGGAGCTTTCACGATTCATTGTACAATTAGAAGTGCCAAGTTTGCTAAAGCTCTTTATGATCTTGGGGCAAGTATTAATTTGATGCCCTACTCGATTTTCAAGACCTTGGGAATTGGGCAACCAAGACCCACCTCTATGAGATTTTAAATGGCTGACTGTACTATGAAGAGACCTTTGGGAGTGGTTGAAGATGTCTTGGTTCGTGTTAATAAATTCATTCTTCCGGCGGATTTTGTCATTCTTGATTGTGAAGTTGATTATGAGGCGGCGATCGTTCTTGGAAGACCTTTCCTCGCTACAGGGTAGGGTCTTTGTGATGTGGAAGCCGGAGAACTCACCTTTCGGGTGTGTGATGAAAAAGTAGTATTCCATGCGTGCAAATCCGTGCGGCAACCAAATAGCAACGAGGTGTATTCTCTTGTGGACTTAGTGACCGATGTTATTGTTGCTGATACAAGTGCCACAATCAATGTTGGTGATATGTTGGAGTCCGTCTTGCTCAGTTTTGATGATGACGAGATAGATGGCTTCATGGAATGTGTGAACTCTTTGAAAGGAATGGGGTCGTACAATTATGTACCCCGAAAACTATCTTTGGATCTTGAAAATAGGACAACTCCTCCTACAAAGCCTTCCATTGAATAGCCTCCTACTTTGGAGTTGAAGCCATTGCCTCCACATCTTCGATATGAATTTCTTGGTCCTTGTTCCACTTTATCGGTTATTCTTTCCTCTTATTTTGACTAACGTGGAGGTAGATTCTACATTGGCGGTGCTACAAAAGAGGAAGAAGGCTATTGGGTGAATATTGGCGGATATTCGGGGGATAAGCCCCGCATTTTACATGCATACAATCAACTTGCGCCAAACCATATATTGAACATCAAAGGATACTCAATGACGCTATGCAAGAAGTTGTCAAAAAGGAGATTATCAAGTGGTTAGATGGCGGGGTTGTCTACCCCATTTCTAATAGTTCGTGAACTTCTCCGGTTGAATGTGTTACAAAGAAGGAGGGCATGATGGTGGTCACCAATGATAAGAATGGGTTGATTCCTACAAGAATGGTGACCGGCTGGAGAGTATGTATGGACTATCGCAAGCTCAACAAAGTCACAAGGAAGGATCATTTTCCACTTCCTTTTTTTAGACCAAATACTTGATAGGTTGGCCGGTCGTGCTTTCTATTTCTTTCTTGATGGGTATTCGGGCTACAACCAAATCCTTATCGCTCAGGAAGATCAAGAGAAAATGACATTTACATATCCCTATGGTACTTTCGCCTTCAAGCGAATGCCATTTGGTTTGTATAATTCACCGACGACTTTTAAAAGGTGTATCATGGCTATCTTCATGGACATAGTGGAGGACTACCTTGAAGTTTTCATGGATGACTTCTCGGTGGTTGGGGATTCTTTTGATGATTGCCTTGCAAATTTAGATAAAGTATTGGCAAGATATGAAGAAATAAATTTGGTGCTTAATTGGGAGAAGTGTCATTTCATGGTCGAGGAAGGCTATGTCCTTGGCCACAAAACCTCAAATAATGGAATTGAAGTTGACAAGGAAAAGATTGAGGTGATTTATAAACTTCTACCTCCAACTTCGGTGAAGGGTGTGCGGAGTTTCTTAGGCCACGCAGGGTTTTACCGATGTTTCATCAAAGATTTCTCTAAGGTGGTGAACCCGTTGTGCAAGATGCTTGAGAAAGATTCTAAGTTTAACTTCGATGATGATTGTATGAGAGCTTTTGAATTGTTAAAAGCAACACACTTAACTAGGGCATCAAATTGATACTTGCCCCAAGATCATAAAGAGCTTTAGCAAACTCGGCACTTCTAATTGTACAATAAATTGTGAAAGCTCCGGGATCTTCCACTTAGGTGCCATTGAATGCACAATTTCACTCACTTGATGAGTGACTTTGATAGTTTCAAAATTCATTGACCGCTTCTTCGTCACAAGATCCTTCATAAACTTAGCATAATCAGGCATTTGTTCCAAAGCTTCAACTAATGGTACATTGATTGAGAGACTCTTCATCATTTGAATGAAATTTTTGAATTGATTTTCACCATTTTGTTTGGTAAGTCTTTGAGGGTATGGAGGTGGAGGCTTAGGCAATGGTGCCTTAGCCTTTTGCACTACTGGCTCTGATATGTCAATAATGTGATCCCTAGACGGGTTTAAATCCTCTTGAGTCTCTTCCACATTATCATCAATATCAATCCGAACTTTATCATTTGATTGCATCACATTGTTTGAGACCTCTTCTTCTTGTACCACTTGCTCATCATCCACAAGTTGCTTTTGACTTGAGGTGGGTGCATTCCCACCTCTTTCAATTCTTTTAGTAAAGGCCATGGCATGCCCCTTGTTGTTCCCGCCCATTGGGTTTACCATCGTGTCACTTGGTAGTGCCCCCTTAGGACAAGAATTTAGAGCTTGAGAGATTTGACTCATTTGAACTTCTAAGTTGCAGATCGATGTGCTATGTGAGGCAAGTTTAGCATACGAATCAACATTCTTTTCCATCATTTGCTTGAACATGTACTCAATATGTCACATCTCATTGTTTGAAGAACATGGTCCATGGGAAGGATAAAGAGGTGAGCTGCTCGGTTGTTGACACATCGGGGGCCTTTGAAAACCCGACTCCCGATTGCCTTGATTATTGTTCCATCCACCTTGAATGTTACCCCCACCCCCAAATTTCCTTGATTATTGTCACTCCAATTTCCTTGATTGTTATTGTCATGCCAATTTCCTTGATTGTTTTCGCCACTCCAATTTCTTTGGTTGTCAGAATTTCAATTGCCTTGATTGTTTTGAGGTCGCCATTGTTGTTGGTTTGGGCCTTGGAAATTATTTTGTTGCCCTTGAAAGTTGTCACATATTTCACCTCCTCTTCTTGGTCATTGTAAGAATCATCTTAATCAAAACTACTATCCTCTTGCACAAAATTATCCACTCGATGTTGCACTTATGGACCCTTTGCTCTTATTTTGTTCATCATCATGTTAACTCCGTCCATGGAATTGACTTGCTTAGGATTTTGCACTTGTTGAAGTTGAGCCTTTGCTAGTTGATTCATGGTGGTAGTAAATTCGGCAATGGCTTGCCCATGGTCATGCAACTCTTTGTGAAAGTGGATCACGTTAGGATCACCTTGTGGAACATTAGCTCGAGATTGCCACGCTGATGATGTTTCCGCCATTTCATCTAAAATCTCACACGCCTCCGCATAAGGCATAGTCATGAAGTTCTCACCGGCAAGTTGATTCACTACACATTGCTTGGTTGTGTTTATCCCATGATAGAATATTTGTTGAATCATATTCTCTGTCATATCATTGTTGGGACATACCTTAACCATTGTTCTATATCGTTTCCATATCTCAAGTAGTGGTTCATTTGGCTCTTGCTTGAATGCCAAAGTCTCATCCCGAAGTGTAGTCATGTGCCCCGGAGAGAATAACTTAGAGATAAACTTTTCCGCCAACTCATCCCAAGTGTTAATGGAATGTTTCGGTAAATGTTCCAACCAATCTAAAGCTTTTCCCCGTAAAGAGAAGGGAAAAACCCTTAGCCTCAATGCATCCTTGGAGACATTTGTTTGTTTGCTCCCCCAACAAGTGTCCACAAACCCCTTCAAATGTTTACATGCATTTTGACTTGGAGCACCGGTGAAGCAACCTCGTTGCTCTAGTAAAATTCCATGTGCGGTCTGCAGACCTCTTCATATGGCAAGAGCTGGAATTATGCGGCTGCACATTTTTGAACTTTGGCCGCAAGGCACTCTTCTACGGTCTGCAATGTCAGGGTTGCGGACGCAAGGCAATCTTGTGTGACAGCACAAATCTTGTACGTTCCACAATTTACTTAGGTCCTGGACTTGGTCCTTTTGCACACCCTCTGATCTTCGGCCCTTAGCCCAGCCTTACTGCCGCACAATTCATGTGCGGTCCGCAATTTGCACAATTGTCTGCTGATTTTACTTCTTTGTTTGCGGCCACATATGGAATTCTGCGGTCCGCAATTTCTTCTGCGGACCGCACATTGTGCTCTTTTGTGACCTTTATTGCCCTATGCTTGGACTGCTCCTTTTTTAGTCGGATTTCATCTCGGGAGCCCAACTTCTAGCATTCACACAATTTTGCGCAATTTCATTAGTTTCTGGAACACAATTCAATGCTTTTAGGCTAAAATAAAAGCTAAAAGGCATTAATAAATAGTCAAAATCTCCACTTATCAACTCTCCCAAACTTAAGTCTTTGCTTGTCCTCAAGCAAATAAATTAGTTCCCACCTCCAAAAGTTAAGGGTCATTTTAGCTAGTCGAAGGTGAGCCATCCACATATCAGTTGGGACCAACAATTACCCATGCTACTTATGTATTATCAACAAGGCGACAAGTTAAACATTTATGCGCATATAGTTCTAAAATGACATTTGAGCATCAAAAGTTGACTTTACTCATCAAGGACTCTTACTCTATCATGAAGGTCATGGTGGACTCCAAACTCTTCCTGCTCAACTTTCCGGTTGCCTGGCTCACTTAAGAATTTTAGCACTCATCTCTCTCAAGGGAATGTCGCAAGTATGGCTTCAAGTACCATAGGCTTTCCCCTCATGTAGATCGCCACTAATGTAAGCTCACTCGGCTTGAAATCAAATAGGACTTCTTTTGGGATTTAATGAAGGCTTTTGGATTAGGGTTGGATAGAAGGCTCTTTGTGATGTGGAAGACGGAGAACTCACCTTCCGGGTGGGTGATGAAAAAGTGGTATTCTATGAGTGCAAATTCGTGCGGCAACCAAATAGCAACGAGGTGTATTCTCTTGTGGACTTAGTGACCGATGTTATTGTTGATGATGCAAGTGCCACAATCAATGTTGGTGATATGTTGGAGTCCGTCTTGCTCAGTTTTGATGATGACGAGATAGATGGCTTCATGGAATGTGTGAACTCTTTGAAAGGAATGGGGTCGTACAATTATGCACCCCGAAAACTATCTTTGGATCTTGAAAATAGGACAACTCCTCCTACAAAGCCTTCCATTGAAGAGCCTCCTACTTTGGAGTTGAAGCCATTGCCTCCACATCTTCGATATGAATTTCTTGGTCCTTGTTCTACTTTACCGGTTATTCTTTCCTCTTATTTTGACTAACGTGGAGGTAGATTCTACATTGGCGGTGCTACAAAAGAGGAAGAAGGCTATTGGGTGAATATTGGCAGATATTCGGGGGATAAGCCCCGCATTTTACATGCATACGATCAACTTGCGCCAAACCATCTATTGAAAATCAAAGGAGACTCAATGACGCTATGCAAGAAGTTGTCAAAAAGGATATTATCAAGTGGTTAGATGGCGGGGTTGTCTACCCCATTTCTAATAGTTCGTGAACTTCTCCGGTTGAATGTATTACAAAGAAGGGGGGCATGACGGTGGTCACCAATGATAAGAATGGGTTGATTCCTACAAGAACGGTGACCGGTTGGAGAGTATGTATGGACTATCGCAAGCTCAACAAAGTCACAAGGAAGGATCATTTTCCACTTCCTTTTTTTAGACCAAATACTTGATAGGTTGGCCGGTCGTGCTTTCTATTGCTTTCTTGATGGGTATTCTGGCTACAACCAAATCCTTATCGCTCAGGAAGATCAAGAGAAAATGACATTTACATATCCCTATGGTACTTTTGCCTTCAAGCGAATGCCATTTGGTTTGTGTAATGCACCAACGACTTTTAAAAGGTGTATGATGGCTATCTTCACGGACATAGTGGAGGACTACCTTGAAGTTTTTATGGATGACTTCTCGGTGGTTGGGGATTCTTTTGATGATTGCCATGCAAATTTAGATAAAGTATTGGCAAGATATGAAGAAATAAATTTGGTGCTTAATTGGGAGAAGTGTCATTTCATGGTTAGGGAAGGCTATGTCCTTGGCCACAAAACCTCAAAGAATGGAATTGAAGTTGACAAGGAAAAGATTGAGGTGATTTCTAAACTTCCACCTCCAACTTCGGTGAAGGGTGTGCGGAGTTTCTTAGGCCATGTAGGGTTTTACCGATGTTTCATCAAAGATTTCTCTAAGGTGGTGAACTCGTTGTGCAAGCTGCTTGAGAAAGATTCTAAGTTCAACTTCGATGATGATTGTATGAGAGCTTTTGAATTGTTAAAGTTCAAGTTGACAACTACCCCCATCACCGCTCCAAATTGGAGTGTCCCTTTTGAATTCATGTGCGATGCAAGTGACTTAGCGGTTGGGGATGTTTTGGGAGAATGCATCAACAATTTTTTTCACCCGGTCTACTATGCTAATAAGATCATGAATAGTTCCCAAGTCAAATACATTGTTACAGAGAAATAGCTCCTTGCTATTGTGTTTGCAATTGAGAAGTCCCGCCGGTACTTGATGGATGCAAAGGTCATTGTCTACACGGATCATGCGGCACTTCGTTATCTTATGAGCAAGAAAGATTCCAAAGCTCGGTTGATGAGATGGGTGTTCTTATTGCAAGAATTTGATATTGACATCCAAGATAGAAAAGGGAGTAAAAACCAAGTTGCGGACCACTTGTCTCATTTGAAGGAGGAGGGGAGGCCGCATGATGGCCTTAAAATCAATGAATCCTTCCCCGATGAGCAACTCTTGGATATTTCAATGAAATAAGTTCCATGGTTCGGGGATCTAGCAAATTTCCCAGTGTGTGAGATCATCCCGAATGAGTTCTCTTCAAACCAAAGGAAGAATCTCAAACGTGATTGTCAAGACTATTATTGGGATGAACCATACCTTTTTCGGATTTGTATGGATGAGGTGATTAGAAGATGTGTACCAGAAGAAGAGCAATGTGAAATTCTTGGGGCTTGTCATTCTTCGCCATATGGTTGTCATCATGATGGAGCAAGAACGGCAAAAAAAGTGCTAAGTTGCGGTTTCTATTGGCTGAATCTTTATAAAGATGCTAGTGAGCTAGTGAAAAGATGTTGGGGTATTGAACTCATGGGTCCTTTGATGTGTGGGGTATTGAACTCATGGGTCCTTTTATGAGTTTTGTGTAAACAACTACTCTTGGTCGCGGTTGATTATGTGTCTAAATGGGTTGAGTCCGTTGCTTTACCCAACAATAATGCGAGAAGTGTGGTGGCGTTCTTGAAGAAGAATATTTTTACAAGGTTTGGTATTCCGCGGGCTATTATAAGCAATGAGGGTTTCATTTTTGCAACAAGGCTTTCGACACTTTACTTATCAAGTATGGTGTAACTCTTAGAGTCACGACTCCCTTATCATCCATAAGCTAGCGGTCAAGTGAAAGTATTAAATCGGGAGATAAAGAGTATTTTGTCCAAAACAGTGAATGCTAACCGGACGGATTGGTCCAAGAAGCTTGATGATGTATTATGGGCTTATCGGACGGCTTACAAAACACCTATCGGAATGTCTCCATACCGGTTGATGTTCGAAAAATCTTGTCATCTTCCGGTGGAACTTGAGCACAAAGTCGTGTGGGCTCTGACGAAGTTGAATCTTGATTGGAATGTAGCCACAAACTTGAGGGTTGCACATTTGAATGAATTGGATGAGTTCTGGTGCCATGCTTATGCAAGTTCGTCCTTGTACAAAGAAAGAGATGAAATATCTTCATGACAAATACATTTGGAACAAAGAGTTGAAGGTGTGCGATCTTGTGTTGTTGTTTAACTCACTGTTGAGGATGTTCCCCAAGAAGTTAAAGTCTAAATGGAGTGGCCCTTTTGAAATTGTGGGTGTGACACATTTTGGTGCATTGGACTTGAAGAACAAAAACAATGAGGTATTCCGAATCAATGGTCACCGGGTGAAGCACTATTTGGGAAAGGTTGTAGATGGCCACATCACAGCGGTCATTCATTTCAATTGATTGTATTCTGCGTCGTGCCACGATGTTAAATCAAGTGCTTCTTGGGAGGCAACACGTGTCTCTTTTTCTTTTCTTTTCTTATTTTGTAGTTAGGTGTTATTTTTGTGCTAACTTGATTTGAAGTGTGCTACAGGGATGAGTGTACCTTATAGGAATTGTGGACAGATATGCAGCTAAGTATTGAAAAAAAAAAGTGCGAACTGCAATTGATTTATGAGGACCGCACAATTTGGAATGTTGTCGCAAAAGTTCTCTGCGGCCGCACAATTGTCACGCGGACCGCACAAATGGAAAGTGGAAAATGCCAACTCTGTGAAGTTGGTCTGTCAAAAAAATGGTCGATCTGCGGCCGCAACAGGAAGTCTGCGGCCGCAACAAGGGATCTACGGTCGCACACAAAATTCTGCGGACCGCTGAAAAAATGATGGTTTAAGATCACCAGGTAATAGAGTGCAGACCGCAATTGAAATTCTGTGGCCGCACTCGCTCCTCTTTCCCTTAGAACACCAGTGGTATAAATAGAGGGCTAGGGCTAGGGCTCCTGTTACATTTTTCCTTCTCTGAACACTAACACAGCACTATATTGAAATTCTTGGTGAATCACCTGCTCTCACGTCCAACAATTGTTGATTACTCATTCCTTGCACTCATTCATATATCTAGTATGCTTAAATTCATTGTTAGATTTTTTTATTTTCTTAGTTTAATTTATAGCTTTTTAATTAGTTCTATGACTTTTGTCAGTAGAACTAAATTGTTCATTCATGTGGGGGTATATCTGTAGTGGGTCAACTAGAACATGCTCTATGGGGAATGGGTAAATGTATTTTCATACGTGTATGTTGTTACCATGTCAAAATTTTTACAAGAATTGGAAACCTTAGATAGAAGTAATGAACGGATCGTAACTTTTTTGAATTCTGCGGCCACACTTGAAATTGTGCGGTCCGTAGAAGTTGAGTCTAAGGAAACTTTAGTAAAGAATGGGTATGCGGCCGCAAGAAAATTGGGCCGACCAAAGAAATCCCATTGCGGCCACAGAACTGCCCTGTCATCAGATAGTTTACAAATTTGTGACTTGAATATGCGGCCGCAAGGAAAAATGTGTGGACCACATAAAACATGTTACGGCCGCACATCCAAAACTTCTCTGTCATCGAAGAGTTGACATGTTTTTGGTTTCTGAGTTGCGGCTGCAAGGAAAAATGTGCAGACCGCAATTCCCATCTGCGGCCGCAAGAGAGAATTGTGCGGTTTGCAAGGCCTCATCAGTGGCCACAAAGAAAAATATGCGGACCGCAGATCCTCATCCTGTAAACATGATGTAACTGTGCCCTTCACTGTGTTTTCTGGTGTTTTCTTGTATATTTTACTTGATACAATTAATGGTTTGATTGAGAGGCAGAGGTGATACTTCTAAAGGGAGGGGTGAACCTTCTAGGGGTCGAGGCAAGAGTGCCTTACCCCTCGGCCAACAAAGAACAATCACAAAGAAACCTACAATCGGTAGAGAGAGAGGTGTAGACCTTTCCAAGACCAGCTCTTATGTCCCATCTAGGGAAGCATCAGAGGGAAAATCAGCCTCTGTACAAGAGCACATGGCTGTCCAGTCAAGGCCTCCTGGGAGGTATCAACTCAGGGACGAGTCATCCACATCCCATAGCACTTCGGAAGGCTCGAAAAGTGCTAGTCAGGCTTCTAAGCCATGTACTACACATACCCCTGAGGCACCACATACATCAGTTCAGGACATCTCCGATGATAGCATAGGTGGAGATGCTACAGTTGTCAGACTTGAAAGGATGAAGAAGAAAGAGGTCTGGGAGGACCGGTTTATCAGCTTGGCCGCCTTCACCAACTTCTGTCAATGGTGGCCAGTAAGGTAATTTACTCTTGAGCGGTAGTGTCAGTTAAAGGATCTGGAGAAGTATAGATTAACAGTGCTGAGACGGCTCAAGGAATGTAAGTGGTGGATGTGGTTCACCCAGAGTGAGGTGGATGCCAAAGAATATCTTGTCCGGGCATTCTACGCCAATATGGCGCATATCAAGAAGGGGACAAAGGTAACCAAAGTGTGTAACCTTAAATTGAGATTTGATCAAAATACTCTTAACACGTACTTGGGTTTCGAAGATGTCAAACCGAAGGAATACGTAGAGATGTATGCAATGGGAGATGCATCCCGACCTTGGTTAGCAGAGATTCTAGCAGCTCCTTGGCCACCACTACTATGGATCAGAGTAGGGGTTCCTATACACAGGAGCACTCTGAGCTTTGAGGCAAAGGGGTGGAAAACCATTGTCTGCAGCAGACTGGACCCGATCTAGAATGAGACCTATCTCCTGATTCCTCGGGCTGTTCTAGTTGCTTCTATCATGGCCGGGTACCCTATCAATGTGGGTGCCGTGATGTCAGCCAACATCTCAGTGATTGCTCGGCAAGATGACTCGTCCTACTCGTATCCCAACACTATTATAGAGTATCTCACGGATGCGTGGGTAGAGTAGAGGGATTGTGATACAAAGGTGTGGCCTTTCTCATGGTACTCACTGATGGATGCGAACAACCTTAAGAGAAAACGTTAGCCGTCTACCACCACAGGCCAGTCTGATGAGCCAACGACGGTAGTTGTGGAGGCAGTTGATGTTATATCCACTTCGGCCGAGCCTTCCTCTAGTACCGCAGCGATGCCTCCACCACCATCTTCAGTTCCTACTGCAGTTCCTATCACAGATTCCACCTCGGCTTTGATGCCGGTGCCCATGCCTACTTCCCCACTTTCTGTGCTGCAAGTCTCCCAGACATTGGCGAGCCTCAACAACTGGATGCAGACAACAACTGCAAAGCTGTATGACTTATCCAGTGTTGTTGCAGCACAATCTACTGTTCAGGCACCTCAGTTCCCCCGACAGTTGAGGAGACTTTGAAAAAGATCTTAGAGAGCTAGAACACTATCATGGCTACCTTGGGACAACACGGGTCAGTGATCGAAGAACTGGGCAAAGAAGTAAAGAAGATGAGAAAGTCCTAGGCCAGTAAGAAGTTAGTGGACAAGCTTCGGGGACATGTTACAAAGTTTACTATAGCCGGAGATATCCCTTTCGACATGTTGATTGACCCACACCCTTCAGGTCCAGATCCTGCAACACCATCAGCACCAGTTGGCTAGTCTAAGGAGCCAGACTCTACTGCTGACACTGCCGAGTCAGTGCGTCAGATGTTCACCAATCCAGTCAGTCCCAGAATTAATAATGATGAGATCTAGTTGGATGAGACTCAGGGCAGTGATATTGCTGTGGACACAGAGATGCCCAAGGAGCCATAGGGAGTTTTCTTCACTCTTTCCCCTCTTTTACTCTTATTTTATTAAGCATTGGGGATGCTTATCTTTATTCGGGGGGTGCGGGATGGAGTTTATTTGATCTTACTTGGTACATTCTGAGACAATTGGCCTGTAATAACTTGGTATTATTTTCTTTCACTTTTTTTATTCTGTATATATTCTCTCCTTTTCTCTCATTATGTATATTCAGTAGTTCTTGTTTATTAGCTTTTTTATTTTTCTTCCTTTATGAGTCCTTAGTTTGAATTAGTAGCTTCTTTGTTTGATTTAGTGGATTCTTTATATGTTCTAGTAGGTAATAAGACTTTGGTTTTCTTAATGCCACGGTTCTTTTCAAAGGTAGTTATTGTGAGAACCGGGTGACTCGTCCTAATGATGGATGGAGTGACAACCTTCTTAATGAAATGAGTCCTTTTTGGTGTTTAGGTAATAATAGAAGTAGTAATGAATAAAAAACCTAATTGAGTCATGCTCAAAGAGTCAAACATGCTTCAATTGGTACCAACACACTTAACTACGTACTTATGGTTAAAAATAAGGGTTTTGAAAGAAATAGATCTAGTTTGTGACTTTGTAACTCTTGTATTAACTTTGGCAACCATCGAGTGATTTAATTGAACCATAGTAATTTTCAAACTTGAATGTGGTATTTGTGGGACCTCGAATCTATCCACTTTAGCAATCCGATTGCCTAAGAGGTGAGTTGCGTTGTTGTTAGTCCAAGTACCCGTGCGAAAGGTCTAGAACTTGCCCTGAATCTATTTCAAGACGAAATCCTAAGTTTTGCTTGGCTTGGGAAGTGATTGTAGGCTTTCCTTGGCCCGTTTGAGCTTTCTATTACCTACCAATGTTGTGATCGCTAGTCAACCCCATTGAGCCTCGAGCCTTTCTCATTTGACAACCATGTTACAAGTCTTTACCCGTTTGATCGTGACCCTCTCTTGGCACACGAGCTTTCCTTAGCACTCTTGTGAAATAATTGGCTAAAAACGTAAGTTTGGGGGAGAGACAAGGATCTTGAAAAAGGCATTAAGGCATAAAAAGAGAAAAGAAATAATGAGAAGAAAATACAAGAAAAGAAAAGAGCAAAAAGGAAAATGCAAAATAGTGCATAAGTGCAAGAGTTGAAGGGATTCAAAGAGAGGTAATGATCCCAAGCATGAAGAAATCAAAGAGGGAGAAAATGAATGTAATGATCAAGAAAGAGTGATGTTAAGTCTCTCTAGTTACCCAAGGAAAAGAAAGTGCCTCAAAGAATTGGCAAAGTGTGAGCCGAGAAATGAAAAATGGAGTGCTTAAGGAAAGGTGTAACCACCCACCCATATTGTATCCAACCCTAATCCAAAATCCTTCATTAAATCCCAAAAGAAGTCCTATTTGATTTCAAGCCGAGTGAGCTTACATTAGTGGCGATCTACATGAGGGGCAAGCCTATGGTACTTGAGGCCATACTTGCGACATTCCCTCGAGAGAGATGAGTGAACCTTTCATAAATCTTTGGATTGAGTGCTAAAATTCTTAAGTGAGCCAGGCAACCGGAAAGTTGAGCAGGAAGAGTTTGGAGTCCATCATGACTTACATGATAGAGTAAGAGTCCTTGATGAGTAAATTCAACTTTTGATGCTCAAATGTCATTTTAGAACTATATGCGCATAAATGTTTAACTTGTCGCCTTGTTGATAATACAAAAGTAGCGTGGGTAATTGTTGGTCCCAACTGATATGTGGATGGCTCACCTTCGACTAGCTAAAATGACCCTTAACTTTTGGAGGTGGGAACTAATTTATTTGCTTGAGGACAAGCAAAGACTTAAGTTTGGGGGAGTTGATAAGTGGGGATTTTGACAATTTATCAATGCCTTTTAGCTTTTATTTTAGCCCAAAAGCATTGAATTGTGTTCCAGAAACTAATGAAATTGCGCAAAATTGTGTGAATGCTAGAAGTTGGGCTCCCGAGATGAAATCCGACTAAAAAAAGAGCATTCCAAGCATAGGGCAATAAAGGTCACAAAAGAACACAATGTGCGGTCCGCAGAAGAAATTGCGGACTGCAGAATTCCATATGTGGCCGCAAACAAAGAAGAAAAATCAGCAGACAATTGTGCAAATTGCGGACCGCACATGAATTGTGCGGCAGTAAGGCTGGGCTAAGGGCCGAAGATCAGAGGGTGTGCAAAAGGACCAAGTCCAGGACCTCAGTAAATTGCGGACCGCACAAGATTTGTGCTGTCGCACAAGATTGCCTTGCGACTGCAACCCTGATATTGCAGACCACAGAAGAGTGCCTTGCGGCCAAAGTTCAGAAATGTGTAGCCGCAAAATTCCAGCTCTTGCCATATGAAGAGGTCTACAGACCGCACATGGAATTTTGCGGCTGCAGAACCTCCCAAGGGGTATTTTTGTCTGAGATTTTCAGCCTTGTATAAATAGATGAGTTTCACAAAATTAGGTCACGTTTGAACCTCTGAAGTTGTTGTAGCCATTTTACTTTGCTATGTTAGGAACATTTATTTTGCTTTGGTGTATTTATTTTGCACAGGTGGACCTTGGCTACTTCGACATCGGCCTTGCATTAAGCTACTATCTCGTCAGCATCGGCCAGGGTTGTCTCCAACTTGGACCCCGTTGCTTCGAGCTCTTTACTAAGGGCATCCCATTCAGCGATGACCGAGCCCAGGTGTGTTCGGAGGTCCTCACTTAGTTGAGCACATTTATCATCTCTCTCCTTTGCCACCCGAAGTTGAACCTCTACTAAAGACAGTTTTGCCTGGGAGATTTCCTTCTCCGAGGCTAGCAAATCCATCTTGTTTTTCCACCCGTCGGCCATGACTTGGATTTCGTCCATCTCCTTTCGGAGTTGGTTGATCTGGTCGATCTTCTGCTGGATCTATGGGGTATTATCATTATCCACTACGACCGATTCCTCGTTTCTAACTTCGAAGACCTTTACCTTTTCAACAAAGTCGGCGTGATCCCGTCTTAGGACCGATGCTTATTTATGAGCCCCGTCCAGCTCGGCCTGAAGGTCCTTCATGATCCCCTTTTGCTGCTCGTTAAGAAGCTTGTACATCTCCCTTTTCTGGACAAGCTCCTTGACCTCGAGCTCGAGGTGATTGACCTCGACCCGATATCGAAGGAATCTCTCTTGATGAAGTACCGAGGCCTGCAAAAAGATAAAAAAGTGAGAAAAATCAAAACCTAAGTAAAGTTGCCTTACCTGGTTCAACACCTGATGTGCCTCATTAAAAAGGCACGACACGTTCACCTCATTCTTTTTTTCCTGGTCCTCCTCGGTCACAAGACATCAGAGGTAGCTAGATATCCCCACGGGAGTAAACAAGACCAGGGCATCCTCCCAGACAGCTATAATAATTGGTCTCTTACGACCGGGGTTCACACTCGGAGCAGGATGTGTCCTTCTTCGGAACTTCCAAGTCGCTCAGCCCGGAGAAATCTTCCAAAGCGGATGACTCCACACCGTCAAAAATATTTCCTTTCCAACTTGGGCCTTCTCGAGCATGGACTCGGTGTAGTAGGGCATCCCTGAAATCTCTATTATAACGGGCACTTCCTTCGGGGTGGAGCCGTCGTCTTGTGGAGTCCCACCCCCGGTCTCCATATTAACCTCTCGTGTCTGAGGAAGGTTAGGCTCACGAGTTTTCCCCTCGAATGACAAATATGAGATCTTCCTCCGGCTCGTCCCTGAGCCTGAGAAGAGAATCGGAGTCTGGCACTCGAGAGCGCAAGCTTTTTCTAGGCTTGTGAGCCACCCTCTTCTTTGGTTTCTTCGCCTTAGGGCCCGGGGAGCCCGAAGGTTTCCTTTTCTTTTTCTTCTTTTCCTCCACGGTAGCCTCGGGCTGCCCTGCAACGAAGGGATCAATGGACAAGGGCATGTCCTCATCCCCTTCCAAAGGCCTAAGTTCGGTAGTCTTAGGCAAACCCACAACAGCAAAGGGGGAAGGAAAGTCAGTATAATGAAAGTAAGAAGCATGGCATTAAGTATTCAAAGAGAGACCCTACCATGAGAACGGGCCTCCTATCGGCCCTTCGAAAGATCATGCCAAGCACGTTCGGAGTACGCTATCTGTGTACAGATGCCATCGATCCATTCCTTTAGCCGGGGGACTACATTTGGAACTTGGGCGAAAGTTGCACAATCACAAGTATGAATGAGAAGTGAGAAATTAAAAAAAGAAGATAATATAAAAAAATGAGAGACTGCACTTACGAGATGCGTTTGACTTCTGAGGGAAAGGCATGAAACGCGAGGCGAATCACGTCTTCGGTCTTTACCCGAATGAAGCATCCCTGCCAGTCGCGGTATCGGTCTTCATCAATGCTCGAAAAGGGGGCCTTGCTGGCCCGACGAACAAGCTTGATCAGTCCTTCGAGGAAAATTTAGGAATTGTATAGACAAAGTGAATGATCGATCGTGAATCGACGAGACTCGATCATGTTCACAAAGTAGCGAAGGAGGATCACGATCCTCTATAGAGATGGATGGATTTGCCTGAGGCACACTTCGTATCTCTTGCAAAAATACGGAACAATCGGGTCCATCGGACCCAATGTGAAGGGGTAAGTATAAACATTTAAGTACCCCTCCACGTGGGTAGTAATGGCGTCCTTGGGCCCGAGGACTACCACATCTTTGTCTTCCCAATTGCAGTCCTTTCGTACCACGGGAAGAACATCCTGGTAATAAACATTTTCAAGGGAGGCGCGGGGGCCGGTTCGTTGGTAGCCACCTCGAGAGATGTCATTTCGAGGGCTACTACTTCAGGAGCAGCCACCTCAGTATCGGCGGCCGGTTGGGAAGATGAAGTGGCGACTTGTTGAGGAACGAATTTGGATGTTTTACCCATTGTTATCTAGAGAAATTTGAAAATTTAAAGAAAGATGGCGAAGGTGTGAAAGAACGAGTTTGAAGGATGAAGAATAGAGTATGAAGATTTGAAGGAAATCTGGGTAAAAAACTGAAAATCGCTATGAAAGTTGAAGAACAAGGATGAAGATATGAAGTTATTGAAGAAGTTTGATGATAGCTGGAAAACTAGAAGGTAAAAAGTTTGGTCGAAAAGTAGAAAAAGAACAAAGGAATGGAAGCTTTTATAGGAAAACAAGCGACACTTCGCATTCGGGGGCAACCAGCCGATGATCGACATGTGTCCGAAGTCAGAACGACGCGACTGATAGGACGTTTCGGCTCCTTCATCGTAACGTACGAATGAAGGAATCAGAGAGCATCTATTGTTTCCCATTGTTTCGGCAAACCTACTCTGTGAGAAATGAGGGAACTATCTGTATACTGGTAATGCCTAAACCTACTGCAAGGAATCGGAATCAGAAGCATGAGCCTCCCATATCAGGGCCCGAGTAAAACACCTGCCCTCGGAGCCACCGAGACCACGTCCCTCGGGTTCGGTTCGAGTTTCGAGACCTCGAAGAGCAATACCAAACGGCTGCACACGATTAACAAACGGCCGTGATATCCGTGTCCAACCGGATATCATGGCGTGAATGTTGGCCCGTATCGGCAAAAAATCAGTGACTAGCGAAAAGGAAGATTTTTACCTTTCTTAGGATTGTATCTAGGGTAAAACCCTACTATATAAAGGGGAAGCTAATTATTAATTATACACATTGTAACACGTATACCAAGACAATATACTTCTGTTCTCTCTGTTTCTAAAAGTCATTCAAACTTCTTGTTTTTGTTCATAAGTTCTTCATAAGTGCAAGCTCGGAACCGAAGGCAGGTTCCTTGTTAAGTCTTTAACCTAGCTTGGACTCACTATCATCATTGGTTTGGCTATTTAC
Organism: Nicotiana tomentosiformis; assembly: GCF_000390325.3. NCBI lineage: Eukaryota > Viridiplantae > Streptophyta > Magnoliopsida > Solanales > Solanaceae > Nicotiana > Nicotiana tomentosiformis. Next base: position 120,970,773 of record NC_090815.1, on the reverse strand, counting down.
TATATCTTTTATTTGCTTTATCTAACGTCATTAATCACTTGTATTGAATTAGTTCACATTTTCTTAAATCGCGTATAAATTCAATTGTTATTCATTTTTAAGGGTAATCAAGTATCATACACATACTAGCATATAGAGAGAGAACTTATGCCTTTCCCAATCCGTTTGCGTATCTTTTGGTTTAAGATAAGTGTGAATTGAACCTAAAAGTAGTCTACGCCTAGCCGAGAATGATTCTGAGAATTTACATTATTCCAAAATTGTAGGCAAAGTCACATGCAAACATATCTTTAACACTGCTTTAATCTCCTTCTCGTCCACTTTGTAAACTTGCTAGTATTCTCAATATTGAACAAGTTTCAACATTTGTAAATCCTCGAATTTCAACTTTTGATGAGTCTTTTTCATACGGGTAATTAAGGATCACAACAAGACCATATAGTTTGGACGATTTTTGGAGAAAGAAATCTCAAGAATCTTTGAATAGAAAAGGGAGGTGAGAGGGAGATAAAATAACTTGAGATAGTGCGACGTGTCAAACTATGTGCCCTGAGATGGGCCAGTGATTTAGGGAGCAAATCTAATAATTATTGCTTCTTACCCTAAAAGGTCACCTAAATAATAATTTCTGGTCACCCTAGAGCAAGGAGCTCTCGGAGAAAGGGAATAAAAAAAATAAAAAATAAAAAATAAGACTTGTCCTACTAAACTTTCTCAAATCTTTTTTTATATATGCGGATGTGTGTAATCATTTACTTAATCATTTTATGTTCCAATAATGCCTACTTTTTGTATTTAATGACACTCATGTTATATTGAAAACCTCAAGCGCGACAATGATCATGATTTACCATTGAATGGAGTCGGAGAGCTTAGATCTGCTTCATCTCATTGTAGCACCTAATTGAATTATCGTGGCCTTCTCAAGTACAAATCGACACATCTGATATCTATGTAGGATATGATTAAACTATCTCAAATAAAAGCTCCACGTCAATATTACATACCCGCAGGGCGGATTTAGTGCATTAGTTACGAGTTCTCGTGAACCCAATAATATTTATCTAGATTCGATATTTGTATTGAAAAATTTATTAAATTAAATGTATAAGAATATTTAGCTTGAAACCCAGTCCGTTAATGCATTATTGTATATTAACTTAAAATTTCTGTAAAAACCTATAAACTTAAATTTTTGAATCCGCCACTGCATACCCGTACAGTAAGAAAGCTCATAGGGATAACTGAGATGAAAATGTCGAAGATAGCTTATATCATTTGGCTACAAGAACGAAATTTACATAGCAAACTTGAAACATAGACATGTACGACATTTGACAGTTACATAGTACAAATACTTATTAAAACTCCCAAAAGACCCTACAACTACAAGGATCTTTGGATCTCAAACAAAAAGTTGGACGACGACGACGACAACAAAAGAAGATACAGATCTAAAAGCAACGTAGAAGCCTAAGAGGTCCTAATGCCCCATTTCAAAACATATTGTACGAGGTCACTAATCTCATCTTCGTTAATATATCCATCACCATTTTTATCTGCAAAACGAAGGGCTTTTCCAGCTTTCCAACGGCAAAAATGCAAACCCATCTCTTTAAAAGCTAACCTGAGTTCTTGCTTGCTAAGTTTCCCGTCACCATTCTTATCATATTTCTTGAGCATACCCTTCACTTGCTCTTCACTCAGTGTAAGGCTTACACCTGTACGAATGAGCCAAGACATATTTTCTTTCTTTTTTCGTATACTGTTTATTTTTGTTCCGGTGGTTAATTATTGGTGAATAATTTTTCAACAAGGGGTGCTTCCTATATATAACGGCTGGCTTAGCGTTCATGATGAGTCATTTTCTGTTCTGCGAATATTGTTTTAGTTGGAAAAAGGATTAAGAATTTGTTCCTTCTTCAACTGTTTCCTTAATTATCTTTAAGAACATTCTTATTAGTGTTGAATCTATCGTACTTTTGAAATTATGAGTTTAGCGTAATATTTTTTTCATTTCAATTTACGTCAACTTATTTGATTGGACATAAAATTTAAGAAGAAAAAAATACTTTGGAACTTGTAGTGTAAAATATGGTATATATGTTTTGTGAGGATATAAATCGTTACATAAATGTAAATTATTTTCAAATATACAAAATGATGATTCTTTTTGACAAGGACTAAAAAAAATATGTTCACATAAATTGAAACGGATGCGACACTTGTTAAACTTTTAGTGATTTTTGCATATATATATATATATCAAAAATACTATGTTCAGTTGAACTGATTCAAGAAAATGCTGCAATTGCCACTGATTAGAGGACTATTTTACGAAAGTATATCATTTTAAAAAGAACCAAATTGTCTTAACTCTAACAATTCTCTTTTGCTTTCGTTGTTCTTTATGTATGCTTTCAAATTTTTTGAAGATCTTTCAGTATCTTCAAAATACTCTCTTCGTTCCAAAAATCATGAAAGTCTTTATGTTAATCCTACTAAATTGAAAGATTACCTAAATCTCGGCAGAGGATCATCTTAAGATCAGATAAAATGCGTTCATAATAAACTTATATAAAAAAATATCAACACAGTCAAATATATTTGTACACCTTCACTTTAATTAGCGATAAAAAGATTCTGCACCTACCAGTCCGCTGGTTTATGTTGTGGTTCGATCAAAAGCATATGATGATTAATTTGGGCACGGAAATATGTGAACATCTTATAAAAAATGACTTATTTTATGACTGACCGTATAAATAATTTTTTTACACAATTATAGTACAATTTAACATGCCCTAAGATTGCTGAGTTTTCGTTTTGATGTGGAATGGAAAAGTTGGGAGTTAAAGCTCAAACTTTGATAGATTCAACGAAGAGGAAAACTTTTCATTTGCTGAGCTTTAAGTCAGCCCTAAAAGTTTTCAAAAATTCAAATAGACCCCGCCTTCACTTAATTCGTTCTTAGTATTATTATTGGAGGAAAATAAAGGGAAAATTGGAGTCTACTGTGATGACCCGCCACGTCACCATGCCACATAGGCACCATTTGGCATATATTAATACCATATGAAAGCTTACATAGGAGGAAAGCTAGTATTTGTGAGAAAATTCTAGAAAAGTATGGACATTTCCTTTAGAAAACCCTAGGTAGTAGATGCCTATGGATTTGCTAGGAAAGTCCTTGGAATCTTCTAGGCTTGTAGAAAATTCTAGAGAAAGCCCTTATCTTGTAAATATTAAGGACTTGTGTAATAATTAATATTTACACTCTAGCCCTTAGGAGACTAGTATATAAAGGGGCCCATCCATTTGTAATTCACTAAGCCAACAATTCAAGTTTTCTCTAATACAAAGCTTTCTTTAACAATTTTCTTGTGTTCTTTCTACCATTATCTTAGCGATCTTGAGTGTGGTAAGGCTGACTTGGCATAGCAAGAACGTGAGCAAGTTGGGCAAGAACGTGAGCAAGTTGTGCAGGATCGTGAGCGACTTGTCAAGTGCCGCACGTGTGTGTAGTTAACAACTAAGGACGTGACAATGAGGTATCGGAGCAAAGGTTGCAATTAAGGGAATGACGAACGACGGAGAAATTAACGCTGCCAACACCCAAGCCAACGTCATCCAAGATGCTGTTGGCAAGAGTAGCCATAACAAAAAGAGGAATTCCACCAACAAGAGCCAGAAGGTGCCACCCGAGGTTGTGTCAAACGAAGGGCTTACATCCCAAGAACCATCTTCCACTGATGCGAGCGAGGATGAAGTGGAGGTCCTGCCCGAACACGTCTCGCTCGGTAAAGAGTGGGTGATGAAGATAAACGCAGGGATGGACGTCGTGGAGATCTTTGGCCAATGGTTGGGGAAGGTGGAAGGCACCCTTAGCGTTCTTGAGGGGCACACTCTTGAAGAGATTGAGAGTATCTGAAATATCTTGGAGGGACGTACACATACCGAGATGGAACTAAGGCAAACCATCACTGCCTTAGAGTGCATACTCATGGAGGCTTTGAGTACTATCGATGCTATGAAGGCAAAGATAGAGTCACTCGAGGAGCATGCTAGTGCTCGCATAATCGAGGCAGCCAGCAATGTTGTGGTGATGAGGGAGGCCAAGATTGAGGCACCCAAACCCTCGGTGATCAAAGGTGTTCGTGATGCACAAGAAGTGGAAAACTTCCTTTGTCTCTTAGAGAACCACTTCAGGCACGACAAAGTGAGGGACGACGAGGCCATGATCAACACTGCAGTGTTGTACCTCTCAGAGACTGCCATGCTATGGTGGAGAAGGAAGATGGCCGACGTGGATAAAGGTCTATGTACTATTAGCACATGGTATTAGTTCAAAGCCGAGTTTAAGCGACAATTCTTTTCAAACAATGTCTTGTATGAGGCAAGGCCCAAGTTTAGGGAGTTGAAGCAAACAAGGAGCATACGTGTCTATGTCAAGGAGTTCACTACACTTATGCTTAAAATCCCCAACCTGACCAATGATGACTTGTTGTTCCACTTCATGGATGAGTTACAAAATTGGGCTAAGTAGGAGTTGCAACGCCGGCAAGTCGCAGATATAGACCAAGCAATAATGGAGGCCAAATCATTGATGTATTTTAGGCATGACAAGCACGACAAAGGCAAAGGCAAAGGAAAAGAAATAAAGTTTAACTATGTCAAAGGTGGGGTAGATCATGGCAAAGGAAAGGAGATACAACAATAATACTACAAGACTCAAGATTCCAAAAAGTCAAGTGGCTGTCAGGGATACGCCGATAAGAAGGCGCAGGACGAGAAGAAGGGATGTTACATATGCGGAGGGCCGCACAGCTTTAGGAATTGTCCCGACCTAAAGAGCCTCAACGCCATGGTCCGTGAATGGAAGGAGCAGCCGCAAGGAGAGAGTTCGAGAACCGCACAGTTGAGTATGATCGGATTATGTGGTGCTGTCACGAAGCAATCTATCTAACATACCAAGAATGGAAATCAGTACGTAGATCTCACCATTAACAACAAGCCTGGTCGTGCAATGGTGGATACTGAAGCAACTCATAATTTCGTAACTGAGGCTGCCGCAAAGACACTAGAATTGAAGCTTACTCCAACCAACTCTCGCGTCAAGACTATGAATGTCGAGGTTCAGAATGCTCGTGGGGTAACTAATGGAGTTGGTGTCAAATTGGAAACTTGGAAAGGTATGACAAACTTTACCGTAACCGCTATGGATATCTTTGACGTCATATTGGGGCAAGAGTTCTTTAGACATTGTCATACTTTAATCGACCCTTACCTCCAATGTCTCTTGGTTATGGAGCGAGAAGGATCTTGCATGGTACCTACAGTGATTATACCACACGGATACAGCCAAGCACAACTTTCAGCTATGCAAGTTGTCAAGGGGATCAAGAAGGGGGAGCCGACGTTCGTGGCAACCATCGCAAGTCTGGAGGAAGACAAGAGTTTTCAAGAGACACTGCCACCTTGTATAGAGAAGTTTCTTGAGGAAAACAAAGATTTCATGCCCAGGGAGTTGCCTAAGCACTTTCCTCCTAGGCTAGAGGTGGATCACAAGATTGAGTTGGAGTTAGGGGCTAAAGCACTTGCATTTGCCCCATATCGTATGGCACCGCCCGAGCTAGAGGAGCTCAGGAAACAATTGAAAGAGCTGCTAGATACTGGTCACATTCGCCCATCAAAGGCACCTTTCGGCCCACCAGTATTGTTCCAGAATAAGAAAGACAGATCACTGCATTTGTACATAGACTACCGAGCACTTAATAAGGTCATACTGAAGAATAAGTACCCGATCCCACTCATTGCTGACTTGTTCGATAGACTTGGGCAAACCAAGTACTTTACCAAGGTGGATCTTTGCAAGGGATACTACCAGGTTTGTATTGAAGAAGAGGATGAGCCAAAGACAACGTGTGTGATGAGATATGGAACTTTTGAGTGGTTGGTGATTCCCTTCGGCTTAACCAATGCACCGGCCACATTTTTCACCCTTATGAACACGATTTTTCATCCCTACCTTGATCAATTCATGGTAGTCTACATAGACGACACAATCATCTACAACAACTCCTTGGAGGAGCATATGGAGAACTTAAGGAAGGTTTTCCAAGTCTTACGGGAGAATGAGCTATAGATCAAGAGGGAGAAATGCGAGTTTGCATAATCAAAGGTGCACTTATTAGGCCATGTTATTAGCAATGGCAAGCTACACATGGACGAGGTTAAGGTATGTGCTATCCAGGAGTGGGAGGCACCTATAAAGGTAACTGAGTTGAGATCCTTGCTTAGCCTTGTTAACTACTATCGTCGGTTCATCAGTGGCTACTCAGCAAAAGCCACACAATTGACTGAGTTGCTAAAGAAGAACAAGTCATCGGTTTGTACAGAGCATTGTTAAAAGGCGTTTGAAGGCCTTAAGGTAGCTATAACAGAGGAGCCATCCTTGGCACTACCTAACTTTGCCAAGACATTTGATGTGCAGCTAAGAAGATAAAGAAGTTTGCGAACCGTAAGCGGCGTCCAATGGACTATAGAGTTGGGGACATGGTAATGGTGAAATTTAACCCAAGACAGTTCAAGGAACTATGGGCATGCATCAGAATCTGATTCGCAAGTATGAGGGGCCATTTAAGACCGTCTCCAAGGTAGACAAGATCTCATACAAGCATGACATGCCATTGTATCTTAAGATCTATCCTATCTTCCATGCCAGCATGCTTAAGCCATTTCATGAAGACAAAGATTATCCGAGTAGGAGCTAATCAAGTCGAGCGCCTATTACTATCGCCACCTCACATGACCTGGAGATTGAGGCTATTATTGATTACTAGGCCAGGCGAAAACAAGGGTACAAAGCCACCGCAATGTTCCCCGTCCATTGGAAGGGGCAATCTCCGGAGGAGGCCACGTGGGAACGATATGAAGACTTATGGCAATTCAAAGATAAGATCCGAGAGTTTATGCAGCAACATTGCGCCGCAGTCGTCGCAACATTAGGTGGGGGAAAGTGTGATGACCCGCCATATCACCATGCCACATAGGCAGCATTTGGCATATACTAATACCATATGGAAGCTTACATAGGAGGAAAACCTAGTATTTGTGAGAAGATTCTAGAGAAATATGGACATTTCCTTTAGAAGACCCTAGATAGTAGATGCCTATGGATTTGCTAGGAAAGTCCTTGAAATCTTCTAGGCTTGTAAAGAATTCTAGAGAAAGCCCTTATCTTGTAAATATTAAGGACTTGTGTAACAATTAATATTTACACTCTAGCCCCTAGGAGACTAGTATATAAAGGGGGTCTTCCATTTGTAATTCACTAAGCAAACAATTCAAGTTATCTCTAATACAAAGCTTCCTTTAACAATTTTCTTGTGTTCTTTCTACCATTCTTTTAGCTCTACCATTCTTTTAACGATCTTGAGTGTGGTAAGGCTGACTTGGCATAGCAAGAAAGTGAACAAGTCGTGCAAGATTGTGAGCGAGTTGTCAAGTACTGCACGTGTACTTAGTTAACAACTAAGGGCGTGACACTATTCCCTTAATATCAGACTCATAGGTTTTGACTAATTATCCGACTAGCTAAATGAAAATTCTTGGTTCTGATTCTTTGCAATGTGTAACACAGAGTATTATGTTCATGAATGACCCCCGTTGGACCAAAAAGGCACAATAATCGAGAATTTTCTATAGAAAAAGTGACACGTATTTGAGAAATATGTGATTATTTTTTTCAATAGAAAAAGTGACACGTATTAGAGAATTTTCATTAAAGGTAAAATGAGTAAAATGAAGAGTTTCAAGTTGAATTATTTTTAATTATAAAAATATGTGATTATTTTTTTTAACAGACTAATAAGAAAAATTTGTAATCTAAATTGAAACCGATGGAGTAACATATAAGATGTGCAGAACAAGCATAACGAGAGAGAACTATATACAAACTAGTTTACCTAGTAGTAGTAAGTTTTAAGCTACCAAGGGATACAACAATGTGCAATCCTACTAGTTTTTCAATTTCCTTTTTGCGGCAATCTTCTAACTAACAGACAAACCTTCAACCAAGTGTTGTCATTCGATATTGCTTCGCAAGCAAAGTATATATATATATATATATATATATATATATATATATATATATAAAAGATACACTTTTGCCATTTGACTTTGAAGATAAGTTGTGTTTACCCTCAAAATCGGATAACAATTGAATTTATGCACGGTTTTAAGGATATGTGATCTAATTTGATACAAAGTTAGAAATCAGATTTAATATGGAAGAATAAATAGAAAAATAAATGCAAACCATGTAGATTGAACAACTTAAGCCTCGCAAGGTTAACTTCCTTCGAATTTAGATATGATATTATTGAAGCCAGAATAATATTGAAGCCAGAATAATATGAACAAAGCTGGAAAATATAGTATGTTGTTCTTCTAAGTATGTTACCCCCCACCTCAAGAATTACTTCAAAAACTTGTTGCGGCCAAACGCACACGCAAGTATACGCGGTCGTCAAGTAATAAAGTGACTAAAAGTCGGATGTCGAACCCACGAGGACTTGTGATTAACTATTAAATAAATTAGACTATCCTAATTATCTAAACAAGAATTAAACCTAAAAATATTTAATTCTAAACTAATTAAATAAAAAAATATAAATAATGAACTTTGAACAGAGAAAGAGCAGATTTTTATGATATCAATGTAATGAAAACGATCTAGGGTTATGGGCTATCTAACAATCCTATTGTATTCTTCAATTGAATTGACCGACTAATTTATCTAGCTTATTGGTTGACAGGGTTAATATTGCTCATAAGAATCTGTCGAGTTCTTACTCGCCTATTCAAGCTAACCTAACGCCTATATGTCTATGGAGTTAGAATCAACAAGAACGCATTTATAATTCCTGTAAATCAACCAAGCAAGGCAATTAGGTATATGTCTATTCTAACCATGAATCCGTTCCCCGATGCCCGAGTTCAAGAACTTGCTCTAATCAATCCTATATGCAATCTAAAATTCCCACTTTCGAGTTCAATTCTAGATTCATAGATAGTATCCAATTGGTGATCAAGCAATTAAATAATTAAGCGCAAGATTAAATAAATAAACCAATATTATAAATCAAGAAGGCAAAATCAATATCCGAATAACAATAGTCATGAAAGAACCACAACCCTAGAACGTGAAGTTTAGCTCCATATAGACATGGTAGCCAAACAACAAATCATACAAAGAAACATAAAAATTACTAAGTTTGGTGGGAGAAAGATAGAACTTGATGAATTTCGGCCTCCACAGCTTTGTCGTGGCTTTTTCCCCCTTCCCAATATGTTAGATGCCCTAAAAGAGGCGTATTTGGCTTATATATTGCGTACAAAAGTCGTGGGCCAAAGTTCTCCTATTCCTAATCCGACTTGGCTACAGGGATTGATGCTGGGGTGGATGCGTCGCATCCACCTCGTCCTCCATTTCTCAGCTTCGCATGCTAGGGTGGATGCGTCGCATCCACCCTTTGTTCCTCCTTCTCAGCTTTGCCCAGGTGCGGATGCTATGGGCCGACTTCACTACTAAGGGCACACGAAATCCAACCCCTCTTCCTCTACCTAGAGCACCTTTTCTTCATATTTTTGTACTTCAAACACCCTAATTCATCACACACAACTCAATTAGTCATAAAACCAATAATTAAACCATGTTGGGCATTTAAAAGATCAAATAGCATCAAAAAGCAGTTAAAACATGGGTAAAGTAATATCAACACATATCAAAATATACCCAACATCACCACCCCACACTTAAACCTTTGTTCGTCCTCGAACAAACCATCACTATAGTAGACAAAACAAAATTAAGCTCTTATCATTCAAAGCATACAACACCTATGACCATGGTCATTTGCCACAATTAGGCTCTAGAATATGCATCATATGCACTTACCTTTACTTGTGTCATTCTTTTAAAAATATTCAAACAAAGACAACATGCTCACAATAATCCTAACCTCAAAAACCGACTCAATGTCAAAATGCACTCATGGCTTGAACACCCAACATCATAGAGAAGTCTAATAACGTTACCTATCCCTCGTGAAACCATGTGCCCTTACAACAAGAACAAGAGAGCGAGTTCAATCCACACATTCGAATCTCATGATCAAATATATTTTAATGACTCACATATATCAAAGAAAATCGCTCACTCTCACAGAGAAGTCACATGCATGCAATTGGTACCATAGGCTTGCCCTTAATGTAAATCTCTACTAATGTAAGCTCGCTCGATCTAAAAATCAATTAGGAATTTTTCATGATTGTAATGTGGGCTAAGGGAAGGGTAGGATATATTTTATGAATAGTGACTCAACCTCCTAAGTACTTTAACACATGATCAAATAACTTAAGCGCAAATTCTTCAACACCACTTCAATTTCACAAATAATATCACCCCCAACAATATTTCCTCTTTCTTTAAGCACTACTTTAATTCATACCCACTAGCAAGAACAAGACAACAATTTATTCATCTATATTTTTCTTTCTTTTTTTCCAGATTTTTCTCTTCTTTTTTTTTTCTTTCAATTTCCGCTAGTGGTGTATTATTTTACAAAATAAGTGCACTCTTCTTTCTTTCATTGGTTCCACTCAAAATTCACCCCACACTTAGTCCCTTCTTACTTCTTTTAGCTCTCATCTAACAATTAAAGTGCTTTAAGAGGTTAAAGGATCAAAACAATGTCAATTAAGAATAAAAAGGGTATAGGCTTGTAATGTGGGTACCAAATAAAAGTTAATAGGCTCAAAATGGTTAACTAGGGATAAATTTTATTTATGATAAGCAATAAGCTCAAAAAGATCAAAGAAGGCCTAAAATTATTTTTCAAACCGAGCATCACCTCAAATTTCGCTTCAACTCACATACCGGGCAAGTTCTAGACACAAGTACAATACATGGACTACACAAAAACCTCACCACACATGGCACATGACTCACTAAGGACGATCACATTCCGACTCTCAAGCAATGCAAGTATTCACAGAGCCACGAGATATTAAGCATTAAGCACAAGGTAAACATAAGTCATGTAAACGAGACATAGGCGCCACAAAACATGCTATCCAATATATAAAGGCATCAAGATTAATATCAAAATATAGGGGAGATACTACACATGCCAAAGCATAAATATGCTACTATGAAACAAGTCAATTGCTCTTAGGTTCATCATTCTTCCTCCTTTTATTTCCTAAATTCCTAATCTACTCGGAAAGAAAAAAAACTACCCGGTTCAAACTACATCCCATGGAAAAGAACCGAGGCACAAAGAAAAATCACAGGGGATTATTACTACCTAAAGAAATATAAAAGACATATTTTTGGATTTTTGTTTAGACTTTAATCCCTCAAGAAAACTGTCTAGGAGATCAATCGTCGGGAAAAGTCCAATTTTTTCTACTTTTTTCGTTTTTTTTCTTCACAAAAGCTACTACACTTAAGAATGAGTACTACAACTAAGCTAAAATAGCACAGAAACTCATCCAAAAGATCTCCTCACCCCACACTTAAAATTTTGCAATATTCTCAATGCACACTATAAATAATAAGAGGGTAAACGAGACTCCCTGGTAGGCCAAAGGCTGAAGCAATAACGGCTCACGAGGTACTCAGACTTCCCCCAGGCATCGTCCTTTGTGTGGGAACCCCACACTTAGTCCTCACCATCTAGCTCGCTTTTGCACTCTTCTAATGGCTTTGCTTCCTATGCTCATAATCCTACAAAATAAAAATAAATACTACAAAAAAATAAAAATAAAATAAAATAAAAAGTAAACAAAAATAAAAGAAAGCAGTAAAGCTGGGTTGCCTCCCAAGAAGTGCCCGATTTAACGTAGCGGCACGACGTGAACCACTTTTTGCTTCCACCTCGAAGTTATGAATTGAGCCCCTAACATGGCATCCAGTTTGTGGCTATGCTCCAGTGGTGGGGCTACAAAGATAACCAGGCCAAGTAATAAATTTTTCACTCTACACTTCTCGGCCTTTAGATGAGGAATGTATTTTTTGCTTTTTGGCATGACAAATTTAAGAATACAAGCACTCTCATCCTCACTCTTTGACTCCCCCATAGGCTCAGATGGCTTGATTACTATCTTACTATCTAAACACAATGTGGAAAAATGATTGGAATCAGGACCAATATGCCCTAACTCTAGAATTGTATTACTCTTTACATCCTCATATTTACATACACAAGAATCTTCAAATATAACATTATCTACTTCCTCACATGGCTCTAGTGTAGTTTTCTCAACATGGGAATCATCAACAAAAATATGCTTGAGTGATTGGCTCTCAACTTTTAGCTCCTCAATTTGGCGTATAAGCTCATTTTTAGCTTTACACAACTCATTACTGTCTTGTTGGGCGTTAGACGCATCAACCTTTGTATTCAATTGAGTCTCTACGTCGTGAATAGTAGTGCCAAATTTATCGATCTCTTGTCCCAATTTGGCTCTTCCTTCTATAAAGTATCTCATCTCATTTGTAATTTCCTCACGTTGAGCCTCATATATTTCTAATCTTTCGGATTGTTCCATCAGCGACATATGGCTCAAAATCTCCACTTTTTCAAATTATCTTCTTGCTGGTACTCGCTCTCTTCATTCAATTCTTCCATATTGGCCTTCATTCTTGTGATTGCTGCCCTCATTCTTTTCATATCTTTTTTGAGTTCATCATGTTGCTCTGCTACTTGCCTCAGAATATCCCTAATATATGCATGAGGTTCCATATCCTGCACTTCATTGCCCCTATCAAACTCAAAAACATCATTAGAAAGATCATAATAACAGGATTAGGACAACCATCCCAATAGCCATCTTGACCACAACACATATTATAAATATTCCACTCAAAGGATTGAGATTGTGCGCACAAATCGGTCCCGGAAATATTCTGACAATTTTTCCACCAGCGGGGTCCTCCACAATATGGACAAGGATCATCAAAATAAGAATAACCATCATTCGAATAATTTTCATTCCAAGATGCCATGTTAAAATAAATAACAAATACTAACTAAACTAAAAAAATGTCTAATCTAGAAAAATAGCTAATTTCTAAGTCCCCGGCAACGACGTCAAAAACTTGTTCGGCCAAACGCACACGCAAGTATACGCGGTCGTCAAGTAATAAAGTGACTAAAAGTCGGATGTCGAACCCACAAGGACTTGTGATTAACTATTAACTAAATTAGACTATCCTAATTATCTAAACAAGAATTAAACCTAAAAATATTTAATTCTAAACTAATTAAATAAAAAAATATAAATAATGAACTTTGAACAGAGAAAGAGCAGATTTTTATGATATCAATGTAATAAAAACGATCTAGGGTTATGGGCTATCTAACAATCCTATTGTATTCTTCAATTGAATTGACCGACTAATTTATCCAGCTTATTGGTTGAAAGGGTTAATATTGCTCATAAGAATCTGTCGAGTTCTTACTCGTCTATTAAAGCTAACCTAACGCCTATATGTCTATGGAGTTAGAATCAACAAGAACGCATTTATAATTCCTGTAAATCAACCAAGCAAGGCAATTAGGTATATGTCTATCCTAACCACGAATCCGTTCCCCGATGTCCGAGTTCAAGAACTTGCTCTAATCAATCCTATATGCAATCTAGAATTCCCACTTTCGAGTTCAATTCTAGATTCGTAGATAGTATTCAATTGGTGATCAAGCAATTAAATAATTAAGCGCAAGATTGAATAAATAAACCAATATGATAAATCTAGAAGGCAAAATCAATATCCGAATAACAATAGTCATGAAAGATCCACAACCCTGGAACGTGAAGTTTAGCTCCATATAGACATGGTATCCAAACAACAAATCATACAAAGAAACATAAAAATTACTAAGTTTGGTAGGAGAAAGATAGAACTTGATGAATTCCGGCCTCCACAGCTTTGTCGTGGCTTTTCCCCCCTTCCCAATATGTTAGATGCCCTAAAAGAGGCGTTTTTGGCTTATATATTGCGTACAAAAGTCGTGGGCCAAAGTTCTCCTATTCCTAATCCGACTTGGCTACAGGGATTGATGCTGGGGTGGATGCGTCGCATCCACCTCGTCCTCCACTTCTCAGCTTCGCATGCTAGGGTGGATGCGTCGCATCCACCCTTTGTTCCTCCTTCTCAGCTTTGCCCAGGTGCGGATGCTATGGCGGATGCTATGGGCCGACTTCACTGCTAAGGGTGCACGAAATCCAACCCCTCTTCCTCTACCTAGAGCACCTTTTCTTCATATTTTTGTACTCCAAACACCCTAATTCATCACATACAACTCAATTAGTCATAAAACCAATAATTAAACCATGTTGGGCATTTTAAAGATCAAATAGTATCAAAAAGCGGTTAAAACATGGGTAAAGTAACATCAACACATATCAAAATATACCCAAAATCAATTACTCTGTTCCCTTTTTATATCTAGGGAGATATGTTTTAAGGCATTATTTTATAAGGAATTATGTGGACCGTTAGCTCCCTTTTTGACTTAATTCCGTGATTTTTGCCATAATGATTGGTTAATGATGAGAATCATGGATCCTTGTCGGATGAGTTGGCAAAGCTCTTCTTCAAGGCAGTTAGAAGCAGGATCGGTCATGCATTCAGTAAACTCGAGGGCAAATCTGATGGTCTTGTCGAACTTTGAACCTCGATATCGAGCTCGGTTTCATCTATAACTTCGATCGCTTATAGATGTGCCAAGCCTGGTCTATTATTCCAGATGCTTGATCAAGCATCGAGCTCGGTTCTACCAGTATACAAATAGTTCCCTTATTTTTCAGAGAGTAAAGTATGAAAAATGATATGAACACTCGGTCTTCTCTTCGATAAATCATAATGATGGATACATGACATAGGTGATAAAAATAGTGGAAACATCCCGTCAGCTCAGTCATCTAGGCATTAAATGTGTGTCAGTTGACAGTCGGCCACTTCGGGAGATGAACTTCCGCTTGAGAAACCTATAAATACCCTCCAATCCATCCATTAGAACTTTTACACTCAAATTCTTCGTGTGTTCTAAGAAAATTTCACCTCTTTCACCTTCTGATTTTCTAACTGTTAGCCTCAAAGCTTCCTTTACCAACAACTTCTTTTCTTCATTGTTTATAAAACAAAAAAAGGCAAAGACTTCAAAGTCTATTCCTCAAAAAGAAGCACCTTCTTCTTCAAAACCTTTTGAAAACGTTTCTCATGCTGCTACTGAGATCATATATCCCTGTTGGGTGCCCGACTGTAGCTGACTTCAATGTTAAGAATACACCTATGGTACCGGGTCGGTGTGAACCAGTCTCGAGTACATATATACGATCAAAGACAATATCCTCGCTACAGTAAAAAAAGGACTGCAACTGGGTAGACAAACTCATAGTGGTTCCTACCCCTGAGGAATTAATCACCACCTATGTGGAGGGTATCTTAAGTGTTTACACTTACCCTTTCATGCTAGGTCCTTTAGACCCGGGTATCATAGACTTTTACAAAGGTATGATGTAAAGATCGGGCAGATAAATCCTTCATTTTGGAGGATCGTTATTCTACTTCGATTTTTTGTGAGCAAGGTCGAGGGATGCCCATTTACCATCAGCCATCTTATGCGCATGTACAACCCTCGAATTTACCGAGGAGGGTTAATTAAGCTTTCACGCCGGACCACCAAGACCTTGTTCTCTAGCATAGACGAGGATCGGGATCAGGGCTGGTTTGGTCATTTTGTTCGAGTAAGGACCTCGGACTTTATCCCGGCTGCGGACATGCCATTTCCTGAGAAATGGAACATGAAACATAAGTTTAGCTTTGCCTTCGGTATTTCTTTTATTGTTTTTCATTCCGTTGGATTCTCATCGATGTTATGTGATGCAGCTGTCGCCCAAATGTCGAACCCTGTTCCTGAATTTAAAGAGTGGGTCGAGGGTATCGTGACACAAAGACCCTACTCCGAGCGCTTATGACGTGAGCTCTCGTAGGGCCGATGGGAGGCCCGTAATCATGGTAAGAGTTTTTCCTTAATAATATATTTGATCTTATGTTCTCATCATCGGTTTCTTATCCATTATATTCTCATTTTGCAGGTTTACCAAAGGACGTCGAAATGAGGCATCCATCAGTTGACGATGATATATACGCTGATCCCCCTGCTTCGAAACAGGATAAAGAGAATAAGAAAAGAAAAGTTTCGAGTCCCTCGGACCCAGAAAATAAAAAACCGAGGAAGCGACTGGTGCGTAAAACCACAGACGCTAGTGCCCGAGAGCTCTCATCGGACTCACTCCATCGGTTGAGGGATGAGTCCAAAGTAGAAGAAGAAGATTCCAATTTGTTGGCCCGTGTGAGAAGTGGTTTTGAACTGCCTCAAGTCAGGGAGGCTGTAGAAGAAGTAGCGGTCGAAGCCTCTGAACCAAGGTGGGTCGAGACCTTTCGCTCCGAGCTGGGGAAGCTGACAAAGGAAATTTGGCCGGTACTTCCCGGTCAAAAGATAATATGCCTAAAGAGGTGCTTGGGGTGATCGTCCTCTCTGGGTCACCTTCGTTTACTGATTAAATGATAAACGAGGCCCAGACACTAAAAGGTAACCTCGGCGAGGGGACCCAAGGAGCAGTAGATTCTCTTCACCATTTCTTCGATGGCCTGAATTCTACCGCCTCAGAGGATGTTACCGGGTTGGGCGACTTACCGGTACCAAAAAAGACATCATCCTGGAAGTTGGTGGGCCTTTTTCAAGCCCGCGATTAGTGAACCAGTTCCCAGCTCCGAGTGTTGACCCTACTCGGAGACGGGCAATTTATATGTCCATCCCGGAGGACGTCCGGGTTCTTTCTGCCCCGGTGGGGATTGCCAGTTACCTTTGGTGCTTGGTGACCGAAAAGGATTAAACCAAAATATACAAGGTAGAGGCGCCCTGCCTATTCAATGAAGCTCAACAGGCGTTGAATCGGGTAATATCGAATGTCCCTTCATTATGTTTTTAGCTTTAATCATGAATAATCATAACATTTTTCCCTTGTGTTTGTAGACCTCGGTGCTTCATCACGAGGATTTTCTTCAATACCGGGAGGAGTCAAAATATTTCAAGGTCGAGGCTTGGGAGCTTGCTAAAAAGAGGGATGCTTACAAGCTCCTTAGCGAAAAATCCCAAGCTGAGCTTGAAGCGGCTCGTAGGAACATACTGACCTGGTCGAGCAGGTAAGAAGAGTTTTTGAAGTTAGTGATGATGAGTCAGATTTAGTAGCTAATGATGCATGCTCGCAGGTTCAGATCAAACTCGACGTGATCGAGCAACTCCGAGGGAGGTGGATGCGGACAAAGCAGAGACCGAAGAGTGGAACAAGAATATGGATCACCTAGCCTCGGAGAAATATACTGCCCGGACACAGTTGGCTTCAGCCGAGGATCAACTTCGGGCTGCAAAGGAGAAGAATTTGGCACGGGCCAAAATGATTAAGGGACTTCAATCTCAGCTGGGCTCGACTGTTTCTCGTCAAGAGAATCTGGCCAAGGAGCTCGAGGCTTCTAAGTCAGAAGTTATTACGGCCCAGCACGAAGCTGATAAAAAGGTGTCCTAGTTCAAAGTTGATGTTGAGGCTATCCAGGAACAGGCAAAAAATATGTTGAAGCATGCGAGGTGGGAATCCCGAAGGGAGACCCTCGAGGGAGTCCATGCTCAGAATTTTTAAATATTGACCGAAATCAAGAATGCCAAGATATGTGAAGCCAATGCCCGGAGGATGTCTTTTCCCGAGGAGGATTCCAAGGCATCTGAAGAGTCGAGTGAGTCCAATGGTGAAGAAGACCCCGAAGGTGATGACGCAACCCCGGTGAAGATTAGGCCACTTAGAATATTTTTGTTTTTTTTGTACTGTCACTTTTTCGAG
Organism: Nicotiana tomentosiformis; assembly: GCF_000390325.3. Lineage (NCBI taxonomy): Eukaryota > Viridiplantae > Streptophyta > Magnoliopsida > Solanales > Solanaceae > Nicotiana > Nicotiana tomentosiformis. The sequence goes on along the minus strand of NC_090815.1, from coordinate 120,952,803 downwards.
GCCATTTGGCCTTTGTATATAACATGTAACGGGGCTATTCATCCCTTATAAAGAAATTTTGATATATATATATATATATATATATATATATATATATATATATATATATATATATAGGCATTTTCACTTTCATAGCTTTCGAATTTCTTTTTTGCTTTATTTGTATTCACAAAGGTCGAGATGCCTTAACTTGAAATAGTTAACGAATTTTTCCTTTGCTTTATTATTTGTTTTCACAAAGATCAATATGCCTTAGCATGAAATAATTAGGCTGTGTTTGAAGGTTCGAACAAACCTTGCCTTTTTTGGGTTAAGGCATTGTAGGGGTTCGGTGTTACCGATAATATTTTTATGAAATATCTTAGGTTTATAGCCTTGCCGAGGGAAGCCTTTAGAACCGGTTATAAGAGTTTTTCGAAGGCTTTTGTTTTTGTTACGAGCCTCAAATGTGTCCGAGTCGTGTTAATATGGTCGTAGCCTTTTCAATTTGGGCGTTGCCCAATGGGCTTGTCATCCCGAGTTATCCGGGCATGCCTAAGATAACTGTTCCTGAGTAGGGATGACCGTGGCCTTTGAAATTCGAGCATAGCCTAATAGGCCTTTTGCCCTTGTAATCTGATAGCTCGGAACGTATTGTTTTTCAATTGGCAGTCCCCGAGTAAATGTTTGAACTCGGATTTTAAGATTGCCCTTATGCTCGATGTCTAGTCCCCGAGTGAATGTTCGAACTCGTATTAAGGTTGCCCTTAGGCTTGATATCTTGGGCTGTAGGGAATTTCATGAAAGATATAAGAAGTACTTTAAAGGACAAGATGTTTATGTGCAAGGAAGAATCTTCTTTTATATTCTTGTGCACAATAGTTGAACATGTACACATGTTTTGTGTCAGGGCTCGAGCGGTCTGTGTGGGCACGGTTCGTTTGATCGTTTGGCCCTTACAATAAATTCTTTCCTCGTTAAAGTCGATATCTCCGAGGATATTGCCCCCCGTGTTTGAGGTTGGCCGAAAAGAGGCCTTGAATGTTGTTGTGATCATCGTCAATGGTTCGTAGCTAGCCTTCGATTCTAAGTTAGCACGATTACTTGTTGCCTCGTTTAAAACCTTGCCGAAAATCCATTTGGGATAAAATCAGTCCAAGGGAAAAAGAGTGCAACGCTTGCTTTTAGACCTAGGATCTCGTATTATCCTTTATAGGTTGCCTGCAGGTCTTAGTTTGAAATGTAAACAAAACAAAAGAATGAAGTGAGTTATATTCCAGTTGTTCTGTAATTGCTCGCCGTTCATTGTTCTAAGCTTGTGGGATCCTTTTCCGGTGATCTCGATAATTTGTTATGGTCTTTCCCAATTTGGGCCCAATTTCCCTTCATTTGGGGTTCAGGTGCTTAGCGTGACTTTTCTTAGTACCAAGTCCCCGACATTGAAGTATCGAAGATTAGACCTTTGATTGTAATACCTCTCGATTTGTTGCTTCTGGGCAGCTAATCGAATAAGGGCGGCTTCACGCCTTTCATCCAATAGCTCCAGGCTCGTATTCATGGCCTCGTCACTTGATTCGTTTGTTGCATATCGGAATCTGATACTTGGATCTCCGACTTTGACCGGTATTAAAGCTTCGGTGCCATAAACTAAAGAGAACGGGGTGGCCCCAGTACTGGATTTCGAGGTTGTGCGGTATGCCCATAGGACCTCAGGTAGCATTTCCTTCCATTTTCCTTTTGCGTCGGTTAACCTCTTTTTAAGTCTTTGGAGTATGGTTTTGTTGGTAGACTCAGCTTGTCCATTCCCACTAGGGTGATGGGGAGTGGATAATATCCTTTTGATCTTATGGTCTTCGAGAAACTTACTTATTTTGCTGCCAATCAATTGTTTCCCATTGTCGCACACAATCTCAGTCGGTATCCCAAATCGGCATATGATGTGGTCCCAGATAAAATCAATGACTTCTTTTTCCCTGATTTTCTCATATGCCTGTGCTTCCACCCATTCAGAGAAATAGTCAGTCATAAATAAAATAAACTGAGCCTTACCGGGTGCACGAGGGAGGGGGCCGACGATGTCCATCCCCCATTTCATGAAAGGCCATAGTGACAAAACCGAATGCAGCGGCTCCCCAGGTCGATGGATCATCGCAGCGTGCCTTTGGAATTCATCACATTTTCTAACGAACTCCTTTGCATCTTTTTCCATGTCGATCCAGTCGTAACCGTCTCTGATTATTTTTTGAACCAGTGATTCGGCCCCCCGAATGATTACCACAAGTACCCTCGTGGATTTCCCTCATAATGTACTCAGTATCCCCCGGCCCTAGACATTTTGCAAGTGGACCATCAAATTTTCTTCTAAACAAGGTTCCATCTTCGACCAGGCTAAATCGAGCTGCTTTTGTACGCAGGGCCCTCGATTATTTTGTGTCCGACGGAATATTTCCGGTCCTGAGATTCTCCACGTACTTGTTCCTCCAGTCATAAGTTAGGCTCGTCGAGTTGATCTCGGCGTGGCCTTCTTCCGCCACCGATCTCATAAGCTGCATGGCTTCTCCTGAATTGAACTCCTTATCTTCAACCGATGATCCCAAGTTAGCGAGGGCATTGGCTTCGCAGTTTTGATCCCGATGTACGTGTTGCAAATTCCATTATGTGAACCATTGTAATGTCACCTGTAACTTGTCTAAGTATCTCTGCATTCGTTCTTCTCTGACCTCGAATGTTCCGTTAACTTGGTTTACCACAAGGAGGAAGTCGCACTTGGATTTGATCACCTCTGCTCCCAAGCTTTTGGCTAATTCAAGGCCTGCAATCATGGCCTCATATTCGGCCTCATTGTTAGTCAATTTCACAGTCTTAATAGATTGTCTGATTATATTACCTGTTGATGTCCCTAAGTTAACCAATAACTCTCTTTCGACCTCAGGTATCAGGTCCGGTGTAAAGTCGGCCACGAAGTATGCCAATATTTGGGACTTAATGGCAGTCCGAGGTCAATATTCAATATCATACCCACTTACTTCCATGGCCCATTTGGCCAATCGGCCAGAGAGTACGGGTTTATGCATAACGCTACTTAACGGGTAAGTAGTTACGACAGATATGGGGTGACTTTGGAAGTATGGTTTTAGCTTCCTAGAGGCACTTAGCAAAGTGAGTGCCAATTTTTCCAAGTAGGGGTATCTAGTTTCGGCCTCACCCAAGGTCTGGCTAACATAATAAATAAAAAATTGCGTACCTTGTTCTTCCCGAACTAGGACTCTACTTACCGCTATCTCCGACACTGCCATATATAAGTATAGTTGTTCGTCTGCCCTCGGTGTGAGAAGCAATGACGAACTCGATAAATACCGCTTAAGTTTTTCCACGGCCCGTTGACATTTTGGGGTCCATGTGAAGTTGTTTTTCTTCTTCAGCAACGAGAAAAATCGATGACTCTAATCGGAGGACCTCGAGATGAATCGCCCCAGGGCGGCAATGCGCCCGGTTAGCCTTTGTATAGCATTCACGTTGTCCACTGCCGTGATATCTTCGATAGATTTGATCTTATCGGGGTTGATCTCGATTCCTCGGTTGGATACCATAAACCCGAGAAATCTACCTGATCCGGCTCCGAACGCACATTTTTTCGGATTCAGCTTCATGTTGTACTTATTTAATACACTGAAGGTTTCCTGCAAATGATTTAAATGGTCCTCTGCTCGTAGGGATTTAACCAACATATCGTCAATGTAAACTTCCATCAATTTTCCTATTTGTTTTCGAACATCTAATTTACTAGGCATTGGTATGTGCCACCGGCATTTTCTAATCCAAATGACATGACATTATAACAATTTTTGCCCTTTTTAGTGAAAAAAGAGGTTTTTTCCTGATCACCCGGGTTCATCCGTATTTGGTTGTAACCAGAATAGGTATCGAGAAAACTAAGGATCTCGTGGTCGGCCATGGCATCGATCATACGATCGATGTTGGTCAAAGGAAAAGAGTCTTTAGGGCATGCTTTATTCAAATCTTTGTAATTTACACACATTCTTAGTTTATCCCCCTTTTTAGGGATTACCACTACGTTTGCTAACCAATCCGGGTATTTAACCTCTCGAATGGACACTATTTTTAGGAGTTTATATGCATCGTCCTTGAAGAAAGCATGTTTGACCTCGGACTGGGGCCTCCTCTTCTGCTTGACCGGATTAATTTTTGGGTCCATGCTTAGTTTGTGAGTGGTTATTTCTGGTGGGATCCCTATCAAATCAAGATGGGACCAAGCAAAACAATCTATATTAACTATAAGAAATTGAATAAATATTTTCCTGATCTCGGGAGTTATTTCCCTGCCAAGGTATACCTTTCGATCGGGCAAATGCTTGATTAATATAACCTGTTCCGGCTCTTTGACAGTCGATTTGGTTTCGTCAGATTCATCGGGGATTATAAAAGATCGGGGAACCCCGTAATCATCATCTTCGTAAGTCTTTTGCTTATCTGATTGGATCGTGACCGAAATCGGTAATTGCTATTTGGCCTTTGGGTCGGCGCCATAATTCAGTTCCTTCTGTGTTGTGAGCGTTGATATCAGAATCACTTCTTCGATGGCAAACATCTCTTTTGCTGCCGGTTGCTCCCTATAGATTGTCTTGATCCCCCCCGGGACTGGGAATTTTAGCACTTGGTGAAGATTTGAGGGTACTGCCCTCATGTGGTGGATCCATGGCCTTCTGAGAAGGGCATAGTACCTCATGTCTCCTTAGATTACACAAAAGTTGGCCTCTCGTACGAATCCGACGGTATTGACTGGTAACGTTATCTCTCCTTTGGTAGTTTCACATGCCATGTTGAACACGTTTAGGACTTAGATTGCTGGCACGATCCTCTCTTGTAGACCGAGTTGTTCTACGACCTTCAACCGAATAATGTTGGCCGAGCTACCTAGATCAATTAACACACGTTTAATTCTAGTTTAATTTACGAGTATAGATATTACCAACCGTATCATTGTGAGGTTGTATGATCCCTTTCGCATCCTCATCGCTGAAGGATAAGACTCCTTCCGGTATGTAATCTCGAGTTCGTTTCTCCCTGGTGATGGAAATTCTGGTGTGTTTCAACATTGGCTCCTATGGGATATCGACTCCACCAATGATCATATTAATTACGTGTTGAGGTTCGGTATCTTCTTGTTCCGTCTGTCTATTAGAATCCTTGTTCCTGAAATGATTCTTAACCCGGTCGCTCAAGAACTCTCGAAGGTGCCCATTGTTGAATAGTCAGGCTACTTCTCCTCTCAGTTGTCGACAGTCTTCCGTTCTATGACCGTGAATTCCATAATACTTGCATACCTGGTTAGGATCTCTTTGAGCCAGATCGGATTGCACAGCTCGAGGCCATTTGGTATCCTTGATTCGCTCAATGGCTGATATGATGGCAGCTGCATCGATGTTAAAATTGTACTTTGATAGCCTCAGCGATTCTTTAGGCCCAATGGGCCTGTCAAAATCGTTTTTTGCTCATTAGCTCCCGGTTGTTTCGACCTTGGTCATTTCTTCTTTCGTTTCTTATGGGGTTCCGCTCCGACCCACTGTTTCTCCGTAATCCATTATTGGGTCGATATCGATCCCTGTTTGATCCTGGTTCACGATCGATGTCCTTCTTGGGTCTATCGAGGGTCCTGGCGGGATATATAGACTCCGAAGGTGCCCTGAGTTGATCATCTTCGACTCTGATTTTCAATTGATACCGATTGTGTACATCGGCCTAGGTAACGACAAGGTATTCTATTAGGTTTTGCTTTAATTGCTGCGAAGCCAGCGAGCTTCGAATATTGAGTCACTGAGTGAAAGCATGAACAGCCCAATCACCAGCTACCGGAGGCAGATCCATTCGTTCCATTTGAAAACGGGACACGAACTCCCTAAGTATCTCCTTCTCCTTCTGTTTGACTTTGAAAAGGTCCGATTTCCTAGTTTCGACCTTGATGGCACCGGCATGTGCTTTTACGAAAGAGTGTGCAAGCATTGCAAATGAGTCAATAAAATTAGGAGGAAAGTTGTGATACCATATCATGGCTCCCTTCGACAGGGTCTCCCCAATTATTTTCAGCAAAACGGGCTTGATTTTGTCGTCTTCCAAGTCATTTCCTTTAATGGCACATGTATAAGAGGTCACATGCTCGTTTGGATCGATCATTCCGTTGTACTTAGGTATTTCGGGCATACGAAATTCTTGGGGATTGATTTTGGGGCTGCGCTAGGAGGAAAAGGTTTTTACACGAACTTCCTAGAATCCCGTCCCTTCAATATCGGGGGTGCTCCTGGGATTTGATCTACTCTAGAATTATATGTTTCGACCTTCTTATCATTTGCTTCGATCTTCTTTTCCCCTTATTCTGCCCACTTTGTCAGCTCCTCGAGCATTTTTATATTTTTGGGGTTAGTCCCCGATTCTCGTTCATTCGATCTTATCATGGCCGGTTCTATTCTGCGAGTGACTTCTTGGGGCGGATCGAGTTCAACCCTGCTCGGTGCTTGGGTTTGGCTCTGCAACTGAGCTATCGCCACCTGTTGAGCTTGCAACATTTCGAAGATCATACGTAGGCTGATCCCGTCTTTTTCAATGTTTTATGTGTTTCGAGCTGCCGATCGGGCTCCACCACATACGCTATTTTCAGGGTCGGAAAACAAGTTTGATTCGATGGCATAATGTGAATTTACATCAATCGCATCCGCGATCCGAATTCCAACAACATAGCGGGTGCCCTTGTGTTACTGGGCGCTATGTTGTTATTCTCACCTTGATGACCGAACTCGTTGTCGATATGTAGAGGTGCTAATTGAGAGTTTGTCATTTTTAGCCTGAAATTAAAGACACTTCAAAGAGCAAGTGTAAAGCAGTGTGTGTTATGGTGATTTGCATTAAATAACCACTATTATCCTTAGCCCCACGGTGGGCGCCAACTTGTTTACCCTCAAAATCGGATAACAATTGAATTTATATGCGGTTTAAAGGATATGTGATCTAATTTGATACAAAGTGAGAAATCAGATTTAATATGGAAGAATAAATAGAAAAATAAATGCAAACCACGCAGATTGAACAACTTAAGCCTCGCAAGGTTATCTTCCTTCGAATTTAGATATGATATTATTAAAGCAAGAATAATATGAAAAAAGCTGAGAAAAATAGTATATTGTTCTTCTAAGTATGTGACCCCCCACCTCATGAATTACTCAGTTCCCTTTTTATATCCAGGGAGATAACTTTTAAGACATTATTTTATAAGGAATTATGAAGACCGTTAGCTCCTTTTTTGACTTAATCCCGTAATTTCCGTCACAATGATTGATTAATGGCGAGAATCACGGATCATTGTCAGATGAGTTGACAAAGCTCTTCTTCGAGGCCGTTAGAAGCAGGATCGGTCATGGCTTCGGTAAACTTGAGGGCAAATCTGATGGTCTTGTCGAATTTCGAACCTCGATATCGAGCTGGGTTTCATTTGTAACTTCGATCTTTTATAGATATGCCGAGCCTGGTCTATTATTCCAGATGCTCGATCATGCATCGAGCTCGGTTCTACCCGTATACAAGTTGGAACCGGGTTCAATTATTCATATCTCTTTGACATGGCTCGGCTATGTTTTCTTTAGGGTGAGCTTGTGAATGGGATGCTTAAAAGTAGTTTATATACCCTCCTTCCTCTAAAATAGTGACTTACACGGTTGTGAAAAAGTAAAGTCATTTTTTTAAAATATCATAAATTTTCAGAAAGAAGGTTCTAGTATAACATCGTTTAATATCTTGGATAATTATCTTGAAGACATATCGACATATTCTAAAGTTTTATTGAAAGATAAGGTTAATTATATTTTTTCATGTGCGTAGAACAACATCTAGAACGATCAGATATCACGAGTCATAAAGAAGAGCAGATAATTAATCTCAAAGAAATTAAAATGTGGAAGATAGCTTATATCATGATTTGGCTTACTAGAACAAAAGTTACATAGAAAACATGGAACATATAGACAGTTACATAGTAGTACATATAATTTATACAATCAGAAGACCCTTTCTTCCAAATATTACAAGGATGTTTGGTTCTCAAACAAAACAAAACACGACAACACAAAAGCAGCTAGCAACAACAAAACAAGATACAGATCAAGAGGCAAAATATATAGAAGCCTAAGAAAAACAATTACAAGCCTATGAGATCCTAAAACCCCATTTGGAAGCATATCGGACGAACTCACTAATCTCATCTTCGTTAATATATCCATCTCCATTTTTATCTGAAAAACGAAGGGCTTTTCCAGCTTTCCAAGGGCAAAAATGCAAACCCATCTCTTTAAAAGCTAACCTGAGTTCTTGCTTGCTAAGTTTCCCATCTCCATTCTTATCATATTTCCTTAGCATACCTTTCACTTGCTCTTCAGTTAGTGGGTGACTCGCACCTCTAGGATTGAACCAGGGCATTTTTTCTTTCATTTTTGGTATACTTTTTCTTTGTCTCCTTAGGAATATAAGGAAAGTGGTGGATAAATTTCCAACAAGGGACGCTTCATATATATAAAAGGCCAGCTTATATTCCGTGATAAGTCATTTTCTGTGCGAATGTTTTTACTTGGATAAAGATTAAGAATTTATTCTTTCTTTAACTGTTTCCTTCTTCCTTTAACTAATTATTAGTAGGATGAATGTATATTAGCGCAAACTACATCAGGTTAAAAAGTAACTATAATAGTCTTAATTCTCTTTTGATTAGATGCTTTTAAACTTTTGAAGATCTTTCAGTATCTTTGAACACTTGTGCTTCACGCTGAACTTGATAAAAAAGTGGAAATAAGAAGAGGAATGAAGTAAAAGAATTGTAGGCTACGATATGAATGAATTTCTTTGTTTTATTTTTGGTGAAAACAACAGTGACGTACGTACAAATTAAGGGAGGGATTGTGCGTATCGGATAGGAAAATGTTACATCTTGAAGTTGGTGTATACTTAGGTTCAACTAGCGTGAAAGATTCGGGATATAAATATATTAGACTATATATCACATTAAAATAAGCCTGATATAAACTATAAATGTTAATTTAATTGATTCCTTGAAAGCTTTTTGTGGAAATATCGATGACACGATATCTAACAAAGTAATGGCAGTCCCTAGAGATTTATAATGAATAAACTAGCAAGTCGATCCATTTTTGTTTGATTGAAACATTAACTTTATGGCCGGCATGTATGAGTTGTAGTGGAATTATAGGTATTGTTTTATTTTTAACCAAATGTTACAATTTTAATTCATATAATGGGTATTAAGTTAGGCAACATTTTATCCCTCAATGTGAAATTTTTAGTGCGAATCATAATTTAATCTAACCTCAAAACGGATAATATACCCTGAATTAAAAACAAAAAGAAGAAACAACTTTTTGAAGAATGGGCAGAAGTCCTTTTATGGACATTTGATAAAGGCATAGGGGGTTAAATAAAAAGTAGCAGCTACATTCTACATGGGTGATTTTGCAGCATAATTTTAGGCCTACAATCATGAAAGTTTTTATCTTACTTCTGAAGATCATCTTAAGATCAGATCGAATGTGTTTTTAACAAACTTACATAAGAAAATATCAACACAATCAAATTATATATATATTTGTACACCTTAACATTGCGACAAAAATAAAGATTAAGCACCTATGGCTACCAGCCCGCTGGTTTAGGTTAGAGTTGGAATCAAAGCATCCGATGATTAATGAGGGTCAGGAGAAGCACAAAGGCGAGACTATTAAAGCCTTTGTTTTAGGCCCTATTTCAAGCCTCATAAATATTTATTTTATTTTCATTTGACAAAATTGAAGTTTGTAAAAAAAAAAATAGTACAAAATCTTATTATACAAATAGAAAGAAAGAAGACCGCTTAATTTTGAATACTAAAAATATATTAGAACTTTAAATTAAACAATTCAAATTTTCATATTACTTACTAAATAAAGTTTTTTATAACAAAATCTAAGGTAGTATATTGCAAATATATAGCTAACATCTTATTAACTTGTATTGAACTTTATCAATGATATGTCTTATAATACTACACTATAAACAACATGTAATTCTATTAAAATTTTTTAGGCCTATTATTAAAATTTGGGTTTAAGGTCTCTTATGTGTGATCTAAACGCACTCACCCTAGGAATGACAGGCGGGGCGGGCAGTGCGGGAGCGGGACGGGTTATGTTTGAACCCGTATAATTTAAACTCGCTCGTCCCGCATAGGATTTAAACCCGCATTCACCCGCCCCGCCTTGCCCCGCAAATCTTTTTAATAAAAATTCTTTCTTTTTCAGAAAGCTAGACTTAAATCTGATTTTTTTAACAAAATAATTAATTATATCCAAATTGTTCTCTCTCTCTTTCATATACTTACCTTTTTTGATGTAGCCTTTTTGCTTGTCATTGCTTTTCAGTGCACAATGTATGAGTTCAAACGGACATAATTAAATATATAGTTTTTAGATTAGGAAGCAGAATTGTCTTTGATAAGAATTGGGGTCAGATCAACCTAGGATAAAAGAAGATCTTCATTGTATATACTAATTATTTTAACTTTTGAAGGGCTGATAGCAAATTAGCAATCAGACCAATTCAGATTCAAATGCTAATTGGCTATTTAGCAATTACTTCATCTTTACGTCTGTACTGATGGACAAGCAGTTTCCTCATTCTATAAAGCATTGTGAATACTTTATATCAACAAACTACAGGAAGTCACAAGAGAGTGAGAATGAGAGTCTTTTATGTCTGTTAGTTTAAAAAATTAAATCCCCAACCCATGACTATTCCCGCCCCGCGTTATTTTTTTAATTTAAAAATTGAACCCGCCCCGCCCCGTCCCGTAATCGTAAACTCTCAAAACCGCACCGCCCCGTTAATATTCAAACATGCCCCGCACTGCTCCAATGTCATTCCTACTCACCATGTTATTCCGGGGCACAATCATTTTCATGATCAATTTCCTTCATCACTCATTTTTGTGGAGGGCCTTCGAGTCTTTCTTTTAACAAATTTGAAAGACAAAATTCAAATCAACCACCTAAAGAAGTTGGATATTTTTTTTATCTTGAATGGAATATCTTTTCGGCGCACAATCGTTACATTCACTTAGCAGCGGTACATTGTTTATAAATTTATCAAACAATGTGAACTTTTAGGGGATAAATAGTCGAGTCGCTTGCGCAATTTCCTGCAATATTGGGGATGAGAATTACATAGGAGTACATATATTATATATACATATATATGATTACTAGAAATAAATAAGCCTGGCTAGAGTTAATTTAATTGATTTCTTAAAACATTTTTTGTGGAAAAAATCGATGACTCGATAATTCTACCAAAGTAACGGCATTACCTATAGATTTATAATGAATAAATTAGCAAGTCGATCCATTTGATTGAAAGTTAACTTTATGGGCGACAAGGGTTGTGGTCGAATGGTAAAATACTCCTTCATCCTTAATTAAATATTACAATTTTAGTCTTGAATATGAAGTTACTATAATGACCCGACCGGTCGTTTTGAGCTCTAGCGCGTCGTTCGGCGGTTTGAGGCTGTGATGACCCAAAATGTCATCTTTAAATTTAATGATTAATTATGTGATCTAAGCATAATTTACCATTACTCGACTTGCGTGTGAAGTCCGTAAAAAATTTTCGAAAAGTTTTCAGGTGCAAAATGAATTAAAATGTGAATTAGAGCATTAAAACTCAATTGAGTTGACTTTGATTAATATTTTAAGCAAACGGACTCGGATCAGTATTTTGATAGTTTTGGTAGGTCCCTATCGTGATTTGGGACTTAGGCGTATGCCCGGAATCAATTTCCGAGGTCCCTAGCCCGAGATATGGAATTTTGATGAAAAATTAAAAGTTTAAGTTCAAATAGTGACCGGATGTCAAATTATATGCAAACGACCCCGGAATAGAATTTTGATGATTCCAACAGCTCCTTATGGTGATTTTGGACTTAGGAGCATGATCGAATTTTTTTTTGAAAGTCCGTAGTGGAATTAGGCTTGAAATGCCAAAAGTTGAATTTTTGGAAAGTTTGACCGGGGCGTTGACTTTTTAATATTGGGGTCGAAATCCGATTCTGAAAATTTTCATAGCTCAGTTATGTTATTTATGACTTGTGTACAAAATTTGAAGTCATTCCGAATTGATTTGATATTTTTCGACACAAGATATAGAATTTGAAAGTTCAAAGTTCATTGATTTTGATTTGAGGTGCGATTCATCATTTTGATGTTGTTTGATATAGTTTTGAACCTCGACTAAGTTCGTATGGTATTTTTGGACATGTTGGAATAACTGGTTAAGGTCCCGAGGGTCTCGGGTGGATTTTGGAAGCTTATATCTCGTAATACATAAGGAATCAGAATATTTTCAAAACATAAAAGTTGTAGTCGTTTGATTATCGTTTCTAGAAAGTTAAACCATTCATTATTTGGACATTTGTACAGAAAGTTATGACAGATTGAATGAAGGCTGGTAGAGTAGTTTCGCCAGAAATTTCTGATGCGTGGAGCCGACTTTGGAAGCTTATATCTCGCAATTCAGAAAGAATCAGAATATTTTCAAAACATTAAAGTTGTAATCGTTTGATTATAGTTTTCAGAAAATTAAACCATTCATTATTTGGATATTTGTACAGAAATTTATGACGCATTGAATGAATGCTGGTAGAGCAGTTTAGCCAGAAATTTTGCCAGAAATTTCTAATGCGTGGAGCGGACTTTGGAAGCTTATATCTCGGAATGCATAAGGAATCAGAACATTTCAAAACATGATAGTTGTATTCGTTGAAGTATACTTTCCAGAAAGTTAAACCATTTATCATTTGAACATTTGTACATGAAGTTATGATCTATTGAAGGAAGGCTGGTAGAGCAGTTTCTGGTGGACTTTTAGTGACGAAAAATGGACTTTTAGTGACGGAAAATGGACTTTTAGTGACGGATTGGCAGAAACTTAAGGACCAAAAATGGTTATTTCATTCATTTCGTTTTGGATTTTTGGAGCACGGTTCTTGGGCGATTTTCGCGGGAAAACATTGGGGTAAGTATTCCTTATCCTATATTGATTATATTTCATGATTCCATACTCATTTACATCATGAATCCGTGAATTTATGTAAGAAAAATCAAGATTTTTGCAAAATCTTCCAAAAACGAAAATTTAAGATTTGGAGGTCGAGTTGTTATCGGATTTTGGTAAAATTGGTATGGGTGGACTCGTAATTGAATGAGTTGTCGGATTTTATAAGTTTCGACAGATTCCGAGATGTGGGCCCCACGGGCAAATTTTGAGCTAATTTCGGATTTTAATGAAAATGTAATATTTTCTTATGAAATTGATTATTATAATTTTTGTTGACTGTATCGAATTAATTATGACTAGATACGAATCGATCGGAGTCGGAAAATCGAGGAAAAAGCATAATACTTGATTAAATTGGAGCAAGTCAAGGTAAGTGACTTGTCTAATCTTGTGTTGGGGAAATTTCCCCTAGGATTGATATTGATGTGATTATTGAAATGTGTTGAAAGTCGTGTGTACGAGGTGACGAGTGTGTACACGGGCTAAATTGCGAAAGATTATATATTTAAATTGTGTAGATCATTGTTGCGTATTTATTAAATTATTTTATCTTGTTATATTCTTCATCATTGATATGAGATATATACTTCAAATTTGTTTGATCTTTTCTTACTAGTTGTTTTACCTGTTTAGTTAAAACTTGATTTCTTTTATTCTGTGCATTATTTGAAGGTTGATTTTCTTTAAATTAAATATTATTAATATGAAGTATTTGACATTTTTAAACTTGATATTGAAGCAACGTAGTAAAGATTTTAAAATATTATTTTCCTAAATTATTTACTCCTGAATATTTTTATACTCATTGTGAGGGAGCCGTGAGCTCTTTATTGTGGAAGAATATTACTATTGAATTATTTTGACATGAGCCGTGAGCTCTTTATTGTGGAAAAATATTATTGTTGAATTATTTTGACATGAGCCGTGAGCTCTTTATTGTGGAAAAATATTATTGATGAATTATTTTGACATGAGCTGTGAGCTCTTTATTGTGGCAAACTATTATTGATGATTTATTTTGGCATGAGCCGTGAGCTCTTTATTGTGGAAAAATATTGTTGTTGAATTATTTTGGCAAGTTAAATTATTTGAGCACTTGAGGTACAAATTGTGATATATTATGATATTGATACGCATGAGGTGGTATAAGGTCTGGGTGTTGAAATGCATGCGGTGAGATAAGGGTGGCTTGATACGCGTGGCTAGTAGGGGTGACTACTAGAAGTCATGCGGTGTGATAAGGGTGGCTAAAACGCGGGATGCTATTTCGGGAAAAAAATATTTTCTTTAAATAATTTGTGAAGGCTCCCGCGTTGATATAAGGAAATGAGATATTGTGAAATTATTTATAACTTGGGACTACGAGGCGGTACCTCGGTAGTGCCCTTGTTGATATTGATTTATGGCCATAGTTGCTTTCGATTAATTGTTGTGATTTTTATAAAGTTCAAGAAAATTCTGTTTTGATTCCACGAGATATTATTTGGTGTCATTAAATGTGACATACTATTTGATTCATTTTCAATGTCATTTTATTTTACTACATTGATAAACATTTTACCATGGCATTATTATATTCCAATAGGGCCTCACCTGACCTCGTCACTACTCTACCGAGGTTAGGCTTGGCACTTACTGGGTACCGCTGTGGTGTACTCATACTACGCTTCTGCACATCTTTTTTTGCAGATCCAGGTACATTTTTACTAGCCTAGACGTCAGTGAGTTACCTGCGCACGAAGACTTCGAGGTATATCTGCCAGCGTCCGCAGACTCCGGAGTCCCCTTCTATCATTTTATGTTGCTTCCTTATATTTTATTTAGACCTTGACATATAGAGACATTGAGATTAAATTCTTAGAAGCTTGTGACTTATTTCTACCGGGTTTTGGGAGTTGAAATTATTTGAATTGTAGTTTATTTATTTCAGATATTTATTATTATTCCGCATTGATAGGCTTACCTAGTCTTAGAGACTAGGTCCCATCACCACATCCTACAGAGGGAATTTGGGGTCGTGACAGAGGCCTTGATTAGCTTCACTTCAGGTATTATGACCTGTACGTATGGCCGAAATCAAATTTCGGGAGGTTTGGAGTTGATTTGCGAAGAAAATTCTAAATTCGAAAGTTTTAAGTTGGAAGAATTAACTAAGGTTTGGATTTATAGTAAACGGCCTCAGAATCAGGAATTTAAGGTTCCAATAGGTACTTATGATGATTTCAGACTTGGGCGTATGTTCGGGTCGAGTATCGGGTGGCCCGGGAATATTTCGGCACCTATTACAGATGATTGGCATTTTGAAGGATTAATAATTTCCTAAGTTTGGGTTGAAGTGGATTTTGATGTTATCGATGTCCGTTTTGGATTTCGAGCCTGTGAATAGTTTCGTATGGTGATTTTGGTCTTAGGAGCATTTTCGGATGTGATGACCCAAAAGGTCATCTTATATTTTAGAACTCGAATCTACGCTCTTAAGACTTAAAAATATTATTTTTACCCTCCTCAATTTGCGTGCGTAGTTCGAGCATGTTTCCGAAAAGCTTTTATGTTGAAAACTGATGAAAATAAGAATTTTTACCTTAAAAGTTAATTTTTTGTTGACTTTGGTCAATATTTTTAGTAAAAGGGCCTGGATCTGTACTTTGACGGTCCCGATAGGTCCATATAAAATCATGGGACCTGGGCGTATGCCCGAAATCGAATTCGAAGGTCCCTATCTTGAGTTATGAATTTTTGATGAAAATTAAAAATCTGGAAAATATTTGTTTTTAAGAATTGATTGATATTTGGCATTGTTAATATCGGGTCCGTATTTTGGTTCCGGAGCCCGGTACAGGTTCATTATGAAATTTAAGATTTATTTGTGAAATTTAGTGAGAAACGAAATTGATTTGACATGATTCGGACGTCCAGTTGAGAAGATATGAATTTTAAAGTGTTCTTGAGAATTTTATTTGATTTGGTGCTAAATTCATAGTTCTAGGTTTTATTTTGGCGATTTGATCACGCGAGCAGGTCCGTATGATATTTTTAGACTTATGTACATGTTTGGTTTGGAGCCCCGAGGGCTCGGGTGAGTTTTAGATAGGCTACGGGGTGATTTGCACTTAGAGAATCTGAAATTTTTGCTTCAGCATCTGGTGTGCCCTTCTTCGCGTTCGCGTAGGTAGTGTCGCGAACGCGAAAGGTAAAATGGGGGCAGGGGAATTTTCTTCTTCATGAACGAGAATGACTGGTCGCGATCGCGAAGCGTTGGGGGTGGTACCCTTCGCGAACGCGATCTGTCTCACGCGAATGCGATAGTTTAAGGGACCTGGGGGAGGGGGTCATGTTCTTCTACGCGAACGTGTCCACTAGGTCGCGAATGCGAAGGCTTGGGGGAGATGCCTTATGCGAACACATAGAAAGCTTAGCGAACGCGACAGGCCTCTCGCGAACGCGATGAAGGCCTGTCCAGTGACTTAAAACAGACTCTAAACACGGGTTTAAGCCATTTCTTCAACATTTTTCAAGAATCAAACGGGTAAAGGCGATTTTCAAGAGTCATTTTCTTCCCCAAAGTGTTGGTAAGTGATTCTAAACCATTTTCTTTCAATTACCCATTATATTTTATGAATTATCAACCTAAAATCTAGAGTTTTCATGATAGAATTAGGGGTTAGAGTAGAAATTAGGATTTCGGAAATTTAAGTATTTAGACCCCAATTTGATGTCGGATTCCAAAACTCATTACATATTCGGGCTCGGGGGTGAATGGGTAAAAAGATTTTGGTCCGAACCTCGGGCTTTGACCAAGCGGGCCCGGGATCGATTTTTTTTTACTTTTTGGAGGAAAATTTAATTTATGAAATATAATTGATTCCTTTAGACACATTTGATATTATTAAGTCATTTTTGAATAGATACGAGTGGTTTGGAGGTGAATTCCAAAGGAAAAGTTGTGATTGAGAATTAAGTGGCCTTCAGAGCGAGGTAAGTGTTGTATCTAACTTTGGCTTGAGGGAATAGGTATTGTGTGAGTATTTGATACGTGTTTGGTTGTTGAATACGATATATAGTTGAGGAGACGAGCATCTATGCGTTGTGGTCGAGTCATAGCATGCGAGTGAAATTCCATTCTTGCAAATTTGTAGTCTTAAATCTTGTTATCCATACTAATTGTTGTTATTGAAATGTTGGGAGACTTGTATCCGGTTCTACCAAGGTTCATAAAATTGTGAATATTGATTCGAGGTTAAGATGTTAAATATTGATTTCTTTGTGAATCATTGATGAAATATTTATTTCTTTGTGACACTTCTCCCTATCCGTTGTTATTGATTTTGTGAATTGTGAGGGAGAGTGTAAAGCACGAAGGGTGATGCCGTGCATAATTTATTTATATTGTGAGGAAGAGTGTAATGCACGAAGGGTGATGCCGTGCGTGATTTATTTATATGGTGAGGAAGAGTGTAAAGCACGAAGGGTGATGCCGTGCATGAATTATTTATATTGTGAGGAAGAGAGTAAAAGCACGAAGGGTGATGCCGTGCAGTTTTCCTTGATGTTTTAATTGCTCAAATCGTTTAAGGATTTTCGGTTTAATTCTGTCTTTTTATTATTCTCACTCTTTATATTGTATTCCCCCACTGTATGTTCCTTTCCCATTATTCCTGCATTATTTCTTTATTTACTGTTGTTGCCACTAGTATGATTATACTGTTCAGGTTATATGTGGGTGTCTTGTCCTAGCCTTGTCACTACTTCGCCGAGGTTAGGCTCGACACTTACCAGTACATGGGGTCGGTTGTACTGATACTACACTCTGCACTTTCTGTGCAGATTTTGATATTGGTTCGGGTTGATCGAGATTTTGCTATTGGTGAGTTGTCCGGAGACTCAAGGTAGATCTGTCGGCGTTCACAGACCTTGAAGTCCCTGTCTATCTTTTCTGTTCTACTGTTTCTTTCATTCAAACAGTTGTATTTCTTTCAGACTATTACTTATAGTAAATCCTAGAATGCTCGTGAATTGTGACTCTAGATCCGGGTGGTAGTAATTAATACAGTTTTATGATATTCTGCACTTATTATATTTCATCTTAGTTATTTATTGTTAATTACTGAATGAAAATAAGGAATTGGTTAACGATTCTCTAACGTTGGCTTGCCTAGCAAGTGAAATGTTAGGCGCAATCATGGTGCCATCGGTGGAAAATTTCGGGTCGTGACAGTTGGTATTAGAGCACTAGGTTACCTAGGTTTCACGATTCACGAGCAAGCTTAGTAGAGTCTGGAGGATCGATACAGAGACGTCTGTGCTTATCTTTCAGAGGCTATGAAGTTTAGGAACAATATCACCTCTTTCATTCCTTATCGTGCTGCATTGATTTAGCTTGAAACATATATCTCATGTTCCTTTGTATTCACTCGTGTATGACATTGTGCACTCGGTATCAGTTGTGCGTCGACGGTTCGTGATGTCGCAGATGGATTACGAGAGATCCATAGATGCTCAACATTGCCTCAACGTGTGGTTCCGACTGAAGAATCAGACGTATTGAGAGATCAACCAGTGAATCATGTGAGTGGTGCAACGGACCTTGGCATCTGGTTGATTTATACGAGCTGTGAAGGTTATTATTATGGATCATTGGATGTAGTGAACTATGACTTCGCGCCGAGTGGGGGGAAGTCCGTTATCAATGGATGGATTGCGGGGTCATGTGTTATATCTGTTTTGACCTGAAATGTATATATGTGGTACTGAAAGGTTCCCCAAATTTACACATGTTTAAGTCCTGAGATTTTGTAGAGGATAAGGTTGAGACTTGCGGTATGTCCGCCTACTTAATAATCCTATACTTCAGTACCAAAGGAGTTAGAGAAACAACTTTAAATCAATAGAATGTATACTTCAGTACCAAAGAAGTACAGTGGTTGACGAGATTCTGGACTATGTGGTTCGTGCCAAGATTTGCCGGCATGGAGCTCTACTTTTGTGATCGTTGTATATAAATGTGGGTAAGGGTTACCCCAAAGAAGATTCGAAGAGTATGTTAAGAAATGGTTCAGCTCAACAGTGTTGAGTCAGCATAACAAAAGAAGAAATTGGCCTTGTGAGAGATAATTCTCCACAGGTGTATGTGGCAAGCCTATGAATAGGGAAGCATGACTGTTACTCGGTATGAGTCCCGTTTTGTGGATTTGGCCGTCATGCTCTCCTTTTACTACCTAATGTGGGAGAGAGACTGAGGGGGGTTTATGGAGGGACTCACTCAGCCTTTCAGGCTTCAGATGGCCAAGGACACCGGAAGTGAGATTTCTTTTCAGGTGGCTGCTAATGTTGTGAGGAGGATCGAGATGGTTCTTGCACAAGAGAGAGGGTAGAGGTCAGATAAGAGGCCTCGTCAGTTTGGTGGTTTCGGTGGTGCCTCGCCTGGAGGAAGGGGTATTTATGGGAGGGGTCAGGTACATGGAGGTGGAGTTCAGACCGTTATAGGTGGAGACAAGCAGGTAGAAGGCATCCTAGAGGTGGAGACCCAGCCGTTGTTATATTTGTTTTATGGTATGGTGGAGGTCGTTACATCAGATGGTGTCGTTATGGGTACCACCTCGATTTAAAATAAATGAATAATTTCCTTAACTTGATTTGGTTCTGAGTATCAAGACGAGTCCTCCTATTGTGCTCCACTCACGAGAAAGCTTAGTAATTCTATAATTTACTTATGTGTTTACTCCTGTTGGGAGATTCTATGGAGATAACTACGCCTCTTATTCCATGATGGTCACTAATAAGAGCTGTGAGGCCAAATGTGGCTTTCTAATACTCATTTCGGTAAGTTTTGATGTAATTTACGGATAATTAATTACAAATTATGAATTATATGCCATACTAGTGTGGGGTTCATTATGTGTTGTGATTTTGGTTAACGAAAGTTATTTAAAAGGATAAAATGGAAAGTTTCGATTGGCAAGATGTGCATATTATTAGTGATTCAGAATTAAGCCCGAGGTCCTCACATTTTAAAATAAATTGATATGTTTAAACTGGGCTATGAGCTGTGGTAGAAGTTATATAAGGACGAGATCCTTGTGATAAAAATTCTTGTGTTTAAATTCTCCTTTGTGAGATTAAATTTGTTTGTTAGTACTAATAGGGAGTCATGCCTGCTAGGCTTATTTGAATAAATTTTGTATGAAATTCTCTGTGCATACTTGCCAAATTCGTGTTGTAATATTGAGTTGTAACCTACGAGGTAGGTGCCCGCCCAGATGGCGTTAAATGTGACTCGTTAATTCGGGTAAATAATTATAAGGTCTTCATGCCCTGCATCTCGTTATTAGTATTGTGAAGGTTTGAAATGAGATTTTTGTAAACATGAGGTTAATTGGCAATTCAGTAATCAATCAAGAACAACTATTAAGAACAAATATCCGCTTCCACGAATTGATGACTTATTTGATCAGCTTCAGGGATGCCAAGGTATTTTCGAAGATCGATTTGAAGTCTGGTTGCCATCAGTTGAAGATTACGGCATCTGATGTCCCTAAAATAGCTTTTCGGACTCGGTATGGGTATTACGAATTCCTAGTGATGTCATTTGGGTTGACAAATGCCCCAGCAACAATTATCGATTTGATGAATCGGGTATTCAAGCCCTATTTGGAATCTTTTGTGGTGGTATTCATTGATGATATCTTGATTTGCTCCAGCAGTCGAGAGGAGCATAAGCAGCATCTTCGGAGTGTGCTTTATACTTTGAAGAATAATCAGTTATATGCCAAATTTTCAAAATGTGAGTTTTGGTTAGACTCAGTTACCTTTTTGGGGCATGTTGTATCGGCCGTAGGCATAAAGGTGGATCCTAAGAAGATTGAGGTTGTTCAGAATTGGCCTAGACCTACTTCAGTTACAGAGATCCGGAGTTTCCTGGGTTTAGCAGATTATTATCATCAGTTCGTGGAAGGGTTTCCATCTATAGCAAGGCCATTGACCAGATTGACCAGATTGACCCAGAAAGGTGTCCCATTCAGATGGTCAGACGAGTGTGAGTTGAGCTTTCAGAAGCTCAAGACCGCTTTGACTACGGCGCCAGTGTTGGTATTACCCATAGGTTCAGGATCGTATACATATATTGTGACGCATCTCACATTGGGCTTGGTACAGTATTAATGCAAGATGGCAAGGTAATTGCATATGCGTTGCGGAAGTTGAAAGTTCATGAGAAGAATTATCCTTTTCATGACTTAGAATTGGCAGCTATTGTTCATGCGCTGAAGATTTGGAGGCATTACCTCTACGATGTCTCGTGTGAGGTATTTACTTATCATCGTAGCCTTCAGTATCTGTTCAAACAAAAAGATTTTAATTTGAGGCAGAGAAGATGGTTGGAGTTGTTGAAAGACTATGATATCACCATTTTGTATCACCCCGGAAAGGCCAATGTGGTGGCCGATGCTTTGAGTAGAAAGGCTGTGAGTATGGGCAGTCTTGTATATATTCCAGTTGGTGAGAGACCGCTTGCATTGGATGTTCAGGCCTTGTCCAACCAGTTCGTGAGGTTAGATGTTTCCGAGCCCAGCCGTATTCTCGCTTGAACAGTTGCTCAGTCTTCTTTGTTTGAGCGCATCAGAGATCGGGAGGATGACGATCCTTATTTACTTGTCCTTAGAGATACAGTGTGGCACGGTGGTGCCAATCAGGTTACTGTTGGAAATGACGGAGTTTTGAGGATGCAGGGTCGTATTTGTGTGCTAATGTGGATGGACTTCGTGAATTAGTTCTTGAATAAGCACACAGTTCTAGGTATTCTATTCATCCAAGTACCGCCAAAATGTATCAAGATTTGCGGAAACATTATTGGTGGAGGAGAATGAAAAAGGATATAGTTGCATATGTAGCTCGGTGTCTGAATTGTCAACAACTTAAGTGCGAGCATCAGAGACCTGGTGGTTTGCTTCGAAGTTAGAAATTCCTGAGTGGAAGTGGGAGCGTATCACTATGGATTTTGTTGTTGGGCTCCCACAGACTCAGAGAAAATTTGATGCAGTTTGGGTCATTGTGGACAGGTTGACCAAGTCAGCACATTTCATTCCAATGGCAGTTACTTATTCTTCAATGAGGTTAGCTAAAATTTACATTCATGAGATTGTCCGACTTAATGGTGTGCCCGTGTCTATTGTTTCAGATCGAGGTACGCAGTTTACCTCACATTTCTGGGGGACTGTACAACGTGAGTTAGGCAAGCGGGTGGAGTTGAGTACAACATTTCATCCACAGACAGACAGTCAGTCAGAGCGCACTATTCAAATATTGGAAGATATGTTCCGTGCTTACGTTATAGACTTTGAGGTTCTTGGGATTATATCTTGCCACTTGCGGAGTTTGCTTATAATAATAGCTATCAGTCGAGCATTTAGATAGCTCCATATGAGGCATTATACGGAAGGCGATGCCGATCGCCAGTTGGTTGGTTTGAACCTGGGGAGGCTCGGTTGTTGGGTACCGATTTGGTACATGATGCCTTGGATAAGGTCAAGATTATTCAGGATCGACTTCGCACAGCTCAGTCCAGACAAAAGAGTTATGCCGACCGAAAAGTTCATGATATTTCATTCATGGTTAGAGAAATAATATTGCTCTGGATTTCACATATGAAAGGTGTAATGAGGTTCGGGAAGAAGGGCAAGTTGAGCCCTAGGTATATCGAACCTTTTGAAATTCTTGAAAGGGTGGGTGAAGTAGCCTACAGTCTTGCATTACCACCTAGTTTATCAGCGGTTCATCCGGTGTTCCATGTGTCTATGCTCCAAAAATATCATGGTGATCCGTCCCATGTGTTAGATTTCCGCTCAGTCCAAGTGGATAAGGATTTGACTTACGAGGAGGAGCCGGTGGCAATTCTAGCTCGGCAAGTTCGCCAGATGAGATCAAAGAGTTACCCTTCAGTTCGAGTGCAGTGGAGAGGTCAGCCTATTTAGACAATTACTTGGGAGTCCGAGTCCGATATGCATAGTAGATATCCCCACCTTTTCACCAGCCCAGGTACTTTTTTATGTCCGTTCGAGGATGAACGGTGGTTTTAGAGGTGGAGAATGTGATGACCCAAAAGGTCACCTTAGGCCGCTGTGCATCGCGATCGCGACAGGCCTCTCGCAATCGCGATGAAGGCCTGTCCAGTGACTTAAAACAGACTCCAAACACAGGTTTAAGCCATTTCTTAAACACTTTTCAAGAACCAAACGGGTAGAGGTGATTTTCAAGAGTCATTTTCTTCCCCAAAGTGTTGGTAAGTGATTCTAAACCATTTTCTTTAAATTACCCATTATATTTTATGAATTATCAACCTAAAATCTAGAGTTTTAATGGTAGAATTAGGGGTTAGGGTAGAAACTAGGGATTTCGAAAATTTGAGAATTTAGACCACAATTTGAGGGCGAATTCCAAAACAAATTACATATTCGGGCTCGGGGGTGAATTGATAAAAAGATTTTGGTCCGAACCTCAGGCTTTGACCAAGTGGGGTCGGGGTCGATTGTTTCGACTTTTTGGTGGAAAATTTGGGAAATTTAATTTATGAAATATAATTGATTCCTTTAGCAATATTTGATATTATTGAGTCATTTTTGAATAGATACGAGTGGTTTGGAGGTGAATTCCAAAGGAAAAGCTGTGATTGAGAATTAAGTGGCCTTCGAAGCGAAGTAAGTGTTGTGTCTAACTTTGGCTTGAGGGAATAGGTGTTGTGTGAGTATTTGCTACGTGTTTGGTTGTTGAATACGATGTATTGTTGAGGTGACGAGCATCTATGCATTGTGGTCGAGTCATAGCATGCGAGTGAAATTCCATTTTTGCAAATTTGTAGTCTTAAATCTTGTTATCCATACTTATTGTTGTTATTGAAATTTTGGGAGACTTGTATTCGGTTCTGCCAAGGTTGATAAAATTGTGAATATTGATTCAAGGTTGAGATGTTAAATTGTGAAAGTAATCATTGATGAAATATTGATTTCTTTGTGAAACTTCTCTCTATCTGTTGTTATTGATTCTGTGAATTGTGAGGGAGAGTGTAAAGCACGAAGGGTGATGTCGTGCATGATTTATTAATATTGTGAGGAAGCGTGTAAAGCACGAAGGGTGATGCCGTGCGTGATTTATTTATATGGTGAGGAAGAGTGTAAAGCACGAAGGGTGATGCCGTGCATGAATTATTTATATTGTGAGGAAGAGAGTAAAAGCATGAAGGGTGATGCCGTGCAGTCTTATTTATTATTTGGTGAGGTTGAGAGTAAAAGCATGAAGGGTGATGTCGTGCAGTTTTCCTTGCTGTTTTAATTGCTTAATTCGTTTAAGGATTTCCGGTTTAATTCTGTCTTTTGATTATTCTTAGTCTTTATGTTGTATTCCCCCACTGTATGTTCCCCTCCCATTATTCCTGCGTTATTTCTTTTTTTACTGTTGTTGCCACTAGCATGATTATACTGTTCAGAATATATGTGGGTGTCTTGTTCTAGCCTCGTCACTACTTCGCCGAGGTTAGGCTCGACACTTACCAGTACATGGGGTCGGTTGTACTGATACTGCACTCTGCACTTTCTGTGCAGATTTTGATACCGGTTCAGGTTGATCGAGATTTTGCTATTGGTCCGCTGTCCGGATACTCAAATTAGATTTGTCGGCGTTCATAGACCTTGAAGTGCCCATCTATCTTTTCCGTTCTAGTGTTTCTCTCATTCAGACAGTTGTATTTATTTCAGATTATTACTTGTAGTAAATCCTAGAATGCTCATGAATTGTGACTCCAGATCCGGGTGGTAGTAATTAATACAGTTTTATGATATTCCGCACTTATTATATTTCATCTTAGTTAATTATTGTTAATTACTGAATGGAAATAAGGAATTGGTTAATGATTCTCTAACGTTGTCTTGCCTTGCAAGTGAAATGTTTGGCGCCATCACGGTCCCGTCAGTGGGAAATTTCGGGTCGTGACATCGGATATTGATTTGGAGGTCCGTAGGTCATTTCAGCGTCAATTGGCGAAAGTTGGAAATTTGGATGATTTTTGAGAAGTTTGACCGGGAATGGATTTTTTGATATCGAGGCCGGATTCCGATTCTGAAAGTGGGAGTAAGTCCGTAATGTCAATTATGACTTGTGCGTAAAATTTGAGATCAATCGGACTTGATTTGATAAGTTTTGTCGTCGAATGTAGAAGTTTGAAGTTCTAAAGTTCATTAGGCTTGAATTGGGGTGCGATTCGTAGTTTCGATGTTGTTCGATGTGATTTGAGGTCCCAAGCAGGTATGTGTTATGTATTGGGACTGGTTTGTGTGATTAGACGAGGTTCAGATCATTTTTGTTTCATGTTGCATTGCTGTAGGTATGCTGGTTCTGGTTTTTCTGCATCTGCAGAAGAATGAGTACAGATGTGAGTCCACAAATGCAGACAGTTAATCATAGAAGCGCAAGTAGGCTTGGCTGGGGAGGATCGTAGAAGCGAAAATTTAGGCGCATCTGCGGCCCTACAGAAGTGAGGGCCTTGGGCGCAAAAGCGATACGGAGCGCAGAAGCATGTTTGGCTTCGCATCTGCAGTTGCGCAGAAGGGGATGAAGATCCATAGGTGCGAGGGGTCGACTGGCTAGTGGATTCTACAGAAGCGGAGCTCGTGTCGCAGAAGCGACGCCGCAGAAGTGGCTCTTGTATCCACAAAAGTGGAAATGACTGGGCAGAACCCTTTAAGTTCGAGGGTTCGATATTTTCACTCATTTTTCGGATTTTGGAGCTCGGTTTGGGCAACCTTTGAGAGGAATTTCACCACACAACTTGGGGTAAGTGTTCTTGAACCCCTTGTAATTATATTTCATGAATTAATCTTCATTTTTGGGGTATTATTATCGGATCTTCAAGAGAAATTGAAAGAAATATTTATAATTTCATAAAACGTATTTTTGAGTTTTGAATACCGATTCAGAGTCGGATTTGAGTGAAATTAGTATGGTTGAACTCATAATTGGATGGGTTGTCAGATTTTGTGAGTTTTGTTGGGTTCCAAGACGTGGGCCGACTTCCAAATTTTTGAGTGGAGTTGGAAATTATTTAAATTGATTAGTTATGGGTATTAAAACACATATTGATTGAATTGCACATTGTTTGCGTAGTTTTGGATCGACAAGCATCGGTTTGAGGTGTTAGAGTGGCGTTGAAGCCAGCTATGAAACTTCGGAGCGAGGTAAGACTCTTGTCTAACCTTGTAAGAGGGAATTTACCCCATAGGTGAATTAAATCAATGTATGCTTCTAATTGTGGGGGCTGCGTATGCACGAGGTGACTAGAGTCCCTGTGTAGCTACTAATTATGCTTATGTATGGGTAGTTTAGGACCTAAAACATGAATTTCTTATAATATTTGCATCCTTTGTTAATTGAAGTACTTAAATCATATTGCAAATTGTTAGAGAAAATAGTAAAAGACCAAAATTTCACGAACTTGAATTCTTGTGCGAGTTACTCGACCGTTAATAGAAATTGTACATCCTTATGTGTTAGCCTTGTGATAGCTTCTCATTCCAGAGGTTTATAAAGTGTCCTTCTTTCTTATGGAGCGGGACGATCGCCTCGGCAGTATAGATGCATCTATGGATCATGTCGCACGTCCCTCGGCAGTGTACACGTTATTCTAGATCGGGCCGAACGACCTCGGCAGAATCGTGCGTTATACTGCTAGTAGCCGAATATTCACGAGCTAGTTTTTTTTCATCGATGCCTGGCATTTCATGGCATATATTATTTATTTGGTATGGAAACCAGGTATGTTACAAGATATTAAGATATAACACGAGACTGAGAAAAATAATTTATGCTTTAAAAAGGAATAATTGGAAGAATTATGAAATTACAGATTTACTTCACTATTTTCGTATGCTTCATACCTGCTTACGCTTTTATTATATTGCTTTATTGGACTTTTAGTAAGTGTCGATGATGACTTCTCGTCACTACTTCTTTGAGGCTAAACTTGATACTTACTGGGTACGCGTTGATTTATGTACTC
Source organism: Nicotiana tomentosiformis (assembly GCF_000390325.3). NCBI lineage: Eukaryota > Viridiplantae > Streptophyta > Magnoliopsida > Solanales > Solanaceae > Nicotiana > Nicotiana tomentosiformis. Next base: position 120,925,625 of record NC_090815.1, on the reverse strand, counting down.
ATGCTACACTTGTTGCACATTTTGTGCAGGTACATATATGTCTAGTGGTCTTTTAGGCGCAGAGGCGTGGCTATCGTGGGGACTTACGGTGAGCTGCATTCCATGTTACGGTCCGCAGTATATAGAGTCTCCATCAGAGTTATTTACATTCTCCTGTCTAATTTGTATCCTAGACAGATGTTGCATTTTATCATATTCTCTAGTTGATGCTCATGTACTTGTGACACCGGGTTTTGGGGCTTCCTCCAGGTTATTCATTATTGTGGTTCATGCAATTATTTTTATTTACTCCGTAAATTCTATTTTACACTGTTTAATTAAGGGAAATTACGATTTCAAAAATACTAAAATGAGTAATTCAATTGGTAAATTACCGTTGGCTTGCCGGACGGTGGCGTTAGGTGCCCTCACGACCTATAATGAATTTTGGGTCGTGACAGTTACGCATCACTTTATTCCTCCCTGTCGGACTTTTCGACGCGAATCAGGAGTTAATTGAACTCCAAGGCGGGTAGGGGTGCTTATCGGGCAGATCGGACGGATAATTAAGCTTAACGGTTCGGCTTATCGGTTATCGAATTATAAATATAATAATCCGTTAGTCATCCAATAAGATAACGGGCGGAGTGGTATCGTATTTACGATTATTGAGCGATTTATCGGTTAAATAAAATAGAAAATTTTTGAACAATCCTAGTCTTGTGAATACCAAACGGCAAAACCTCATGATGACTAATATGATTGTTAAAACTCGTGATCAGTTTAATTGTTAAAAACTGGGAGCTCAACTATATATCGTTAATAATCGGATTCCGGTGCAAACAGAGGCCAACCAATACAAGAAGACCAACGATGACTAATATGATTGTTGCTGATGTATTTGTCTTATTCCATCTAATTGTGATGACCCGCCATGTCATCATGCCACATAGGTGTTATTTGGCATATATTAAAGTCATGTGGAAGCTTACATAGGAGAAAAACTAGCATTTGTGAAAAGATTCTAGAAAAGTATGGACATTTCCTTTGGAAGACCCTAAATCCCTATGGTTTTGCTAGGAAAGTCTTTGGAATCTTCTAGGCTTGTAGAGAATTATAGAAAAAGCCCTTATCTTGTAAATATTAAGGACTTGTATAACAATTAATATTTACACACTAGCCCTAGGAGACTAGTATATAAAGGGGGCCATTCATTTGTAATTCACCAAGCAAACAATTCAAGTTCTCTCTAATACAAAGCTTCCTTTAACAATTCTCTTGTGTTCTTTCTACCATACTCTTAGTGATCTTGAGTGTAGTAAGGCTGACTTGGCATAGCAAGAACGTGAGCAAGTTGTGCAAGATCGTGAGCGAGTTGTCAAGTGCCGCACATGTACTTGGTTAACGACTAAGGACGTGACAACGTGGTATCAGAGCAAAGGTTGCAACTAAGGGAATGTTGAATGACGGAGAAATTAACGCTACCAACACCTAAGCCAACGTCATCCAAGATGCTGCTGGCAAGAGTGGCCGTAACAAAAGAGGAATGCCACCAATAAGAGCCAGGAGGTTCCACCCGAGGTTGTGTCAAACGAAGGGCTGAGGCGAGCGAGGATGAAGTGGAGGTCCTGCCCGAGGACGTCTCGCTCAATAAAGAGTGGGTGATGAAGATGAACGTGGGGATGGATGCCGTGCAGATCATTGGCCAACGCTTCGGGAAGGTGGAAGGCACCCTTAGCGTTCTTGAGGGGCACACTCTTGAAGAGATTGAGAGTATCCACAATGACTTGGAGGGACGTACACAGACTGAGATGGAACTAAGGCAAACCATCACTGCCTTAGAGTGCAGACTCATGGAGGCTTTGAGTACTATCGATGCTATAAAGGCAAAGATAGAGTCACTCGAGAAGCATGTTAGTGCTGGCGTGACCGAGGCAACCAGCAATGTTGTGGTGACAAGGGAGGCCAAGATCGACGCTCCCAAACCCCCGGTGTTCAAAGGTGTCCGTGACACACAAGAAGTGAAAAACTTCCTTTGGCACTTGGAGAACTACTTCACGCACGACAAAATGAGGGACGATGAGGCCATGATCAACACTGCAGTGTTGTACCTATTAGAGACTGCCATGCTATGGTGGAGAAGGAAGATGGCCGATATGGATAAAGGTCTATGTACTATTAGCACGTAGGATCAGTTCAAACCCGAGTTCAAGAGACAGTTATTTCCAAATTATGTCTTGTACGAGGTGAGGCGCAAGCTTAGGGAGTTGAAGAAATCAGGGAGCATACGTGTCAATGTCAAGGAGTTCACTACCCTTATGCTTCAAATCCCCAACCTGACTAATGATGACTTGTTGTTCCACTTCATGGACGAGTTACGAAATTGGGCTAAGGAGGAGTTGCAACATCGGCAAGTCGCAAACATAGATCAAGCCATAGTGGATGCCGAATCATTGATGGATTTCAGGAATGACAAGCATGAAAAAGGCAAAGTCAAAGAAACAAAGTTTAACAATGTCAAAGGTTGGGGAGACCATGGCAAAGGCAAGGAGATACAACAACAATACTACAAGACTCAAGATTCAAAAAAGTAGAGTGGCCGTCAGGGCTACGCCGAGAAGAAGGCGCAAGCCTAAAAGAATGGATGTTACATATGCGGAGGGTCACACAGCTTCAGGAATTGTCCCGACCTAAAGAGCCTCAGTGCCATGGTCCGTGAACGGAAGGAGCAGCCACAAGGAGAGAGTTTGGGAACCACATTGTTGGGTATGATCAGATTATGTGGTGCTGTCACGAAGCAAGGTATCCAACCTACCGAAAATGGCAATCAGTATGTCGAACTCACCATCAACAATGAACTTGCTCGTGCAATGGTGGACACTGGAGCAACTCATAATTTCTTGACTGAGGCTGCCGCAAAGAGACTAGAATTGAAGCTTGCTCCAACCAACTCTCGCATCAAGACTGTGAATGCCGAGGTACAGAATGCTCATGGGGTAGCTAATGGAGTTAGTGTCAAATTGGAAACTTGTAAAGGTATGACAAACTTTACCGTAACTGCTATGGATATCTTTGACATCATATTGGGGCAAGAGTTCTTTAGACATTGTCATAATTTGATCAACCCCTACCTCTAACATCTCTTGGTTATGGAGCAAGAAGGAGCTTGCATGGTACTTACAGTGACTATGCCACACGGACAGATCTAAGCACAACTCTCAGCTATGCAGGTTGTCAAGGGGATCAAGAAGGGGGAACCGATGTTCGTGGCAATCATCGCAAGTCTTGGAGGAAGACAAGAGTTTTCAAGAGACACCGCCGCCTTGCATAGAGAAGGTTCTTGAGGAAAACAAAGACGTCATGCCCGAGGAGTTGCCTAAGCACTTGCTGCCTAGGCAAGAGGTGGATCACAAGATTGAGTTGGAGCCGGGGGCTAAGCCACCCGCATTTGCTCCATATCATATGGCACCGCCTGAGCTAGAGGAGCTCAGGAAACAATTGAAAGAGTTGCTAGATGCTGGTCACATTCGCCCATCAAAGGCACCTTTCGATGCACCAGTATTGTACCATAAAAAGAAGGATGGATCGATGCGCTTGTGCATAGAATACCGAGCACATAATAAGGTCACAGTAAAGAATAAGTATCCGATCCCCCTCATTACTGACTTGTTCGATAGACTTGGGCAAGCCAAGTACTTTACCAAGGTGAATCTTCACAAGGGCTACTACCAGGTTCGTATTGTAGAAGGGGATGAACCAAAGACAACATATGTGACGATATATGGAGCCTTAGAGTGGTTGGTGATGCCCTTCAGCTTAACCAATGCACCGGCCACATTTTGCACCCTTATGAACAAGAGTTTTCATCCATACCTTGATCAATTCGTGGCAGTCTACCTAGACGACATAGTCATCTACAAAAACACCTTGGAGGAGAATATGGATCACTTAAGGAAGGTTCTCCAAGTCTTGCGGGAGAACGAGCTATACATCAAGAGGGGGAAATGTGAGTTTGCGCAATCAAAGGTGCACTTCTTAGACCACGTTATTGGTAATGGCGAGCTACGTATGGACGAGGCTAAGGTACGTGCTATCCAGGAGTGGGAGGAATCTATAAAGGTAATTGTGTTGAGATCCTTCCTTGGCCTTGTTAACTACTATCGTCGGTTCATCATTGGCTATTCAACAAAGGCCGCACCATTGACTGAGTTGCTAAATAAGAACAAGCCATGGGTTTGGACGGAGCATTGTCAAAAGGCATTTGAAGACCTCAAGGCAGTTGTAACAGAAGAGCCAGTCTTGGCATTACCTAACTTTTCCAAGATATTTGAGGTGCATACAGATGCCTCAAATTTTGCCATTGGGGATGTCTTGATGCAGGATAAGTATCCCATAGCATTTGAGAGCCTCAAGTTAAATATGACAAAGCGGCGTTACATAGTGCAAGAGAAGGATATGACTGCTATTGTGCATTGCCTTCGTACATGGCGACATTATTTGCTAGGGTCGAGGTTCGTGGTGAAGACCGACAATGTAGCTACTAGTTACTTTCAGACGCAGAAGAAGCTCACACCATAACAGGCTCGGTGGCAGGATTTCTTGACTGAATCTGATTATGTGCTTGAGTATAAGTCGGGCAAAGGTAAAGTTGTAGCTGATGCCTTGAATCGGAAAGCCGAGCTTGCTGCAATCACATCAACAAGATGGGACATTTGTAAGGCTATAAAAGAAGGCATGCAACATTATCCACCAGCCAAATAACTTATCGAGTTAGCCAACCAGGGCAATACGAGACATTTTTCGGTCGAAGACGGCCTACTACTTACCACAGGTCGGTGGGTCTACGTGCCTAAGTTTGGAGACATTAGACAGCGGATCATAAGGGAGAGTCATGACACAATGCGGGCTGGTCATCCAGGCCAACGTCGCATTAGGGCCTTGGTTGAGTTAGTCTACTATTGGGCACACATGCGAGATGACATAGAGTGTTATGTTCAGACTTGTCTTGTCTGTCAACAGGACAAGGTTGAGAAACAAAAACCAGGAGGACTTTTGGAGCCACTACCTGTTGCAGAACGTCCATGGGAGAGCGTGACTATGGACTTTATGACTTGCCTACCGAAGTCCAACGATTATGGTACTATTATGGTGGTGGTGGATAGGTTTTCCAAATATTCCACCTTCATGCCCGCCTCACTAGGTTGCACTGCTAAGGAAGCCGCCAAGTTATTCTTTAAGAATGTGGTGAAGTATTGGGGCTTACCGAGGCATATTATCAATGATCCAGACCCACGTATTACTGGGAACTTTTGGAGAGAGTTATTTGACATACTTGGCACGGAACTGCACTTTTTCACTAGTTTCCACTCAGAGATAGATGGACAAACGGAACGGGTCAATGCCTTACTAGAATGCTACTTAAGGCATTATGTAAGCGCGCATCAAAAAGATTGGGGAAGGCTCCTAGGCATCGCCCAATTCTCTTATAACTTACAGTTGAGTGAGTCCACGGGGCGGACACCATTTGAGCTAGCCACAGGCCAACAACAACAAACTCCACATTCATTACCATCCGCATTCGAGGGAAAGAGTTTGGGGGCTTATCATATGGCGAAAGGATGGGAGGAGCAGCTTCACACTGCTATGTCCTACTTGGATAGGGCAGCTAAGAAGATGAAGAAGTTTATGGGCCGTAAGCAGCGTCCCACGGACTATAGAGTTGGGGACATGGTCATGGTGAAGTTTAACCCAAGACAGTTCAAGGCACTACGGGGCATGCATCAGAATCTGATTCAAAAGTATGAGGGGCCATTTAAAATAATCACCAAGGTAGGCAAGATCTCGTACAAGATTGACATGTCATCGTATCTTAAGATCTACCATGTCTTCCATGCCAGCATGCTTAAGCCATATCATGAAGATAGAGATGATCCGAGTAGGGGCCAATCAAGTCGAGCGCCTATGACTATCACCTCCTCGCATTAAAAAGGAGATTGAGGCTATCATGGATTACCAGGCAAGGCGAAAACAAGGGAAAAAAGCCATCGCTATGTTCCTCGTCCATTGGAAAGGGCAATCACCGGAGGAAGCTACATGGGAATGATATGAAGACTTATGGTAATTCAAAGATAAGATCCGAGAGTTTATGCAGCAGCATTGCGCCGCGGTCATCGCAACATTAGGTGGGGGAGAGTGTGATGACCCGCCATGTCATCATGCCACATAGGTATCATTTGGCATATATTAAAGCTATGTGGAAGCTTACATAGGAGGAAGGCTAGCATTTTGAGAAGATTCTAGAAAAGTATGGACATTTCCTTTTAAAGACCCTAAATCCCTATGGATTTGCTAGGAAATTCCTTGAAATCTTCTAGGCTTGTAGAGAATTATAGAGAAAGCCCTTATCTTGTAAATATTAAGGACTTGTGTAACAATTAATATTTACACACTAGCCCTAGGAGACTAGTATATAAAGGGGGCCATTCATTTGTTATTCACCAAGCAAACAATTCAAGTTCTCTCTAATACAAAGCTTCCTTTAACAATTCTCTTATGTTCTTTCTACCATTCTCTTAGCGATCTTGAGTGTAGTAAGGTTGACTTATCATAGCAAGAATATGAGCAAGTTGTACAAGATCGTGAGCGAGTTGTTAAGTGCCGCATGTGTACTTAGTTAACGACTAAGGACATGACATAATTGTTACTAAACTAGGAATCTTGTCTGTTGTTACTAAATTAGGGGGAGTTGTGATAACTGGATTAGTGGGAGTCTAGGTGCATTATGAGGAACGCGTATTACATAGATTTGGATCATTCTCAAATACTGATGTAGGAAATTGCTCAAGCGACTGCGGGTATTCCTCCCCAAAGCTTCAAATTGTTTAAATATTCAATAATGTAACACCGCTAAGTGAAATTAGCGACATTGCGTAGGAGAAGTGTTTCTCTGTGATGACCTAATATGTTATTTTTTATTTTAAATATTTATTTCTGTGTTCTGAAACCTCAAAAATCACTATTCAGCATTTCTCAACTTTTGTGCGCAGTCCGTAAAATATTCCGGAAAGTTTTTATGTGAAAAATGGATTAAAATGTGAAATAGAGCTTTAAAACTCAATTAAGTTGACTTTGGTCAACATTTTGAGTAAACATACTCGGATCAGTGTTTTGACAGCTCCGATAGGTCCATATCATGATTTGGGTCTTAGGCGTATGCCCGGAATTGAATTCGGAGGTTTCTAGCTCAAATTATCGCCATTTAACAAAAACTAGAAATCTAAAGGCTAAAAATTTCCAAAATTTGACCGCGGAGTTGACTTTATTGATATCAGGGTCGGAATTCGATTTTGAAAATTGAAATAGGTCCGTTATGTCATTTATGACTTGTATGCAAAATTTGAGGTAAATCGGACTTGATTTGATAGGTTTCAGCGTTGAATGGAGAAGTTAAAAGTTCTTAGTTTCATTAGGCTTGAATTGGGGTATGATTCATGATTTTAGCATTGTTTAATGTGATTTGAGATTGCAACTAAGTTTGTATGATGTTTTAGGACTGGTTGGTGTATTTGGTTGAGGTCCCGGGGACCTCGGGTGAGTTACAAATGGCTAACTGATGTTTTGCTATAATTTCATATTTTTAGCGCATTACTTACCTTACATTTTGGGGGTTTAATGCTAAACTATACTATATTTATGCTTAATTGAGTTTATTTTATGTGTAGGTACGTTGAAGACGAAATTATGAGAAAAGTAGAGATTTTATGTGTATTTTATGTACTACAAGAATGGCTTGTGATTATTTGATGATGGAAAATATTATGATATCATGATTAGATAATGATTGAAGACAAAATTGTTAAAGAATAATGTGTGCAAATTGACGTGAGATGAAATTGGAAAGCAAAGGAAAGAACTGAGAATGTTAGGCATTGAGTGCTAACAAAAGACCTCAAAATTAAATTGAAACAAAGAAGCATCAGGCAAAGCGAACCAATAAGCTCGCGTTAGAGCAGGCGAAGCGAGGGATTTTGCTCACGACAGAGCTCGCGTCGCACGGTCTATAGCGAGGGTTTTCCGGGTTTTAAAGCCCTTTTTGTTTCCTTTTTGGTTTTGGACTTTGTTATTTCGTCTAGGCTTTTTCCCTACACATATAAATAATCATTAAACACCATTTTTAGAGGAGTTTTTGCGACCAGAGGCAAGAACGTCACGTGGAACAACTTTTGGAGGAGAAAATCATCGAGTTCTTCATTGCTTTATATTTTCTTTGTAACTTGTTTATGCAAAATACTTGGAAAATTATTACTACGAACATGAGTGGCTAAGCACTCTAGTTCTAGAGTTGTGGTTGACATGATTATTAACGTTTATTAATTACATCTTCGTTAATTCAGATTATCATCTTGTGGTTGTTTCTTTAATTCTAGTTTTAACTTGTGAATTGTTGTAGCTACCAATTCACCCTACCATCTATGCTATGCTTGGGAAAGATGTGTTTAGATTAGAGTAGAATCAGAGAGAACTTGTTTCTGAACCCGTGGCTCGGGGAACGATTTCGCGGTTAGGATAGGAATATACCTAACAGTCTTGCTTAATTGAATATCATATTATACTCGTTCATGATAGACTAAATGCCATAGGAATATAGGATTGATATATCGTGGATAGGCGAGTAGTATTGTGGGAACATGCTATTCATATAAACGATCCAGTCAATTAGCAACCATAGATAATCTGGGTTAACAATTGCGATTATTGAACTTAATAGGATTGATAAATCAACTACAGCCCTGGAATCTTCATCTCCTCTGAATTACAATCTCATCATACACATTTGCATTCTTGATAAATTAGTTGTTACTTGTTTAATTTCCGCAATAGTATATTAATAGAAAAACATCACTCTTGATTATCTTGGACAATTAGCTGATTTTAGTTTTCTTAGTTAACAATTGATCTAAGTCTCTGTGGGTTCGACATTCGACTTTCGAGTCACTTTATTACTTGACGGTCACGTATACTTGCATGTACTTGGGGAACCGACAAGTTTTTAGCATCGTTGCTGGGGACTTAGTTATTGATTGTTTAGTTAAGTCAAGCTTTTTTTCGTTATTTGTTCAAGTTTTAATTTTTAGTTTGCTTTATTTATGATAATGCAGGCTCTTCTCTTGAATGCGGAGGAGTAGAAGCGCAAACAATCTCCTTCCTCTTGATCCTGAAATCGAACGAACACTTTATAGAGTGAGGAGGGATGTCGAAGCTAAAACTAGAATTGAAAGAGAGTTGGACATCGTAGTTCAACCACAACCAATAGAGATGGCGGGTAATGAAGAGCGTCCGATGATAGAGACTGTAAGGCCTAATCTGGCTTTTATGACTCAGGCGATTGTGAAGCCTGATATTACGAGTCACTTTGAACTCAAACAGTACATGGTACAACTGATTCAATCCACAGGGCAATATGTGGGTCTATCTCATGAAGACCCGCAGAGGCATATTCAAAACTTCCTGAAAATTATACACTTACAAATTATCCGAACGTTTCTAAGGACTATGTCAGACTGACACTTTTTCCCTTTTCACTAATGGTGGAAGCTAAGGAATGGTTACAAAAGGAGCCCACGAACTCAACCCACAATTGGGATGATCTAGCAAGGAAATTCTTAATCAATTTTTTTCCCACGAAGAAGACAAAGTCGCTGAGGAGCCAGATTCTTGGGTTTCAACAACGAGATGGTGAGACTCTTCAACAAGCTTGGGAAAGATACAAGAAGCTACTCAGAGACTGCCCACACCATTGTCGGACTGATGAGGTGTTGGGTCACACTTTCGTTGATGGGTTGGACGAGCCATCAAAGATGAATCTTGACTCAGCATATAGGGGTAGTTGCATGGCAAGACCGTATAGTGAGATCCAGATCCTGCTAAACAATTTCACTGCTAATGATAATAATTGGCAAGGAGATGGGGAACCACGAAGAGTACTTAAACAAAAGGCAGCAGGTGTGATCGAGCTTGATGATTTCTCAGCAATGAGGGCAGATATAGCGAGATTAGCGAATCAGATGAATAAAATGACAATGCACCACGCACAACAGATGCAACATGTGCATTAGATGTCTACTTGCTGCGAGTTATGTGGTGAAGGTCACACAAGTGACATATGTCCCGTGAATCCTGAATCAATCTACTACGTGGGGTAACAAGCTACAGGGACGATGAATCAACATGCTCAATATGGTAACACATACAATCTGAACTGGAGGAATCATCCTAACTTCTCTTGGGGTGGAAATCAGAATATCAGACCTCAAGCGAATTACAATCATCCACCTCAACCTCTACAGCAAGCAGAGGAGAGTTTGACTGACATGATGAAAAAACTCTTGATAGACAATCAGAAAGTTATGGCTGAGAATCAACAAGTTAGGTCTGAGAATCAACAATTGCGCACAAAATTCAGAAACCTAGAGAGGCAGTTTGGGCAAATGGCTAACAATCAGAATACTAGACCTGCTGGAGCTCTTCCAAGCTATACAGAGAAAAATCCTCAAGTCAATGCAGTGACGCTGAGAAATGGGAGAGAGTTGGTAGAGGTGCGTAAGAAGAAAAAAGAGCAGTCTGGGCTCGAATAAGAAAGAGTGCCAAAACCTGTAGAGGTAGATGAGAGAAACAAAAAAGAGGGTGTAATTGAGGACATCTTGCTGCAGATTGGGAAGTTTATTTTTCCTGCAGATTTTATCATCCTAGATTACATGGCTGATGAGTTAGTTCCTATCATCTTGGGATGACCTCTTTTGGTCACTGGAGATTCAATTAATGAAAGTCTGAGAAGGTAAGATGATCCCGAGGGTGGACAATGAAGAAGCAGTCTTTCAATGTATATCGAGCCATTCAGTTGCCTCATTATTACGAGGACTTGGCCATAATTTTGATGGTGGAGATAAATGAACTAGCCGTAGAGCCAAGTGCGTTTAAAGAAGATGCACTAGAAAAGGCATTGATGTTGTTCAATCACTTGGAACTTGAAGAAGAGGTTGAGGAGATTTTGCAAATTCTGGATGCATCGTGCGAATACATACTAGAAAGAACCCAATTTGAGCCTCTGGATAGGCCAATTGGCCTGCCTCCTAAACCCTCAGTTGAGGAGGCCCCAAAATTAGAACTTAAACGCTTACCTTCTCATCTTCATTATGCATATTTGGGAAATTCTAACACTTTACCTGTGATTGTTTCTTCTCGTTTGTCTAAATTACAGGAAGAAAAGATATTAAGGGTGCTGAGGGAGCACAAGCATGCCATTGGTTGGACAATGTCTGATATGAAAGGTATTAGCCTTGCATTTTTCATGCACAAAATATTCATGGAGGAGGGACACAAGCCTAGCGTGGAGCATCAACGCCGCCTAAATCCAATCATGAAAGAGGTGGTAAGAAAAGAAGTAATTATGTTGCTCGACGCAGGTATAGTATTTCCTATCTCCGATAGCAAGTGGGTAAGCCCTGTTCAATGTGTACCTAAAGGGGGGTATGACTGTTGTAGTAAATGAACAAAATGAATTAATCCAACTAGGACGGTGACTGGTTGGCGAATATGCATAGACTATAGGAAGTTGAATAATGCTACACGAAAAGATCACTTCCCTCTCCCCTACATTAATCAAATGCTTGACAGGTTAGCTGGACAGGAATACTATTGTTTCCTTGACGGCTATTCGGGGTATAATGAAATTGCTATTGCCCTGGAAGATTAAAAAAAGACCACTTTTACATGCCCTTATGGCACTTATGCATTTAAGAAAATGCCATTCAGGTTGTATAATGCACATGCAACTTTTCAAAGGTGTATGATGGCTATTTTCACCGATATGGTGGAATGGTTTGTGGAGGTTTTTTTGGATGATTTTTCTGTGTTTGGTCCTTCTTTTGATGAATGCTTGACCAATTTTGCTAAAGTGCTTGCCAGGTGTGAGGAGACTAATCTGGTGCTAAATTGGGAAAAGTGCCATTTTCTGGTACGTGAATGTATAGTGCTGGGTCACAAAATGTCCAAAGATGGACTAGAAGTTGACAGGGTTAAGGTGGAAGCAATTGAAAATTTGCCACCACCGATTTTAGTGAAAGGAGTTAAGAGTGTTCTAGGACATGAAGGTTTTTATCGCCGATTTATAAAGGATTTCTCAAACATTTCTTCTCCTTTAAAAGCAATTGACGATGCTTGTCTAAAAGCATTCGAGGAGCTGAAAAAGAAGTTAGTGAGTGCACCAATCATGGTGGCTCCTGACTGGAACGAGTCATCTGAACTGATGTGTGATGCCAGTGATGGTGCAATTGGGGCCGTATTGGGCCAGTGGAGGAGAAAAATATTTTACTCCATTTACTATACAAGCAAGACTCTCACTCCCGCTCAAATAAATTATATTGTGACAGAAAAGGAGTTTCTTGCTGTAGTGTGGGCGGTCGATAAATTTCGGGCCTATTTGGTTGGCACCAAAGTCGTCGTCTAAAAAAACCATGCAGCCATCATGTATTTGTTTGAAAAGAAAGATGCTAAACCAAGGCTGATCCGTTGGGTTTTACTTTTTCAGGAATTTGATTTGTAGATCCGAGACCGTAAAGGAATAGAGAATCAAGTGGCTAATTACTTATCCAGGTTAGAAACTCGAAATCATGTAGCTGAGGAAGATGTCATCAAGGAAACATTCTCGGATGAGCAATTGTTGGCCATTACTGCTGGGTAGGTGCCTTGGTATGCAGATTTTGTGAACTATTTGGCAAGTGGAGAGATGCCGCCTGATCTTGAACCATATGCTAAAAAGAAGTTCTTGCGAGATGTGAGGTCATATGTGTGGGATGAGTCATTTCTGTTCAAATCTTGTATTGATCAGTTAATGAGAAGATGTGCGCCCGAATCTGAAATAAATGCTATGTTACATGACTGTCATGCGTCGCCTTATGGTGGTCATCATGCGGGTGAAAAAAAAACAACTAAGTTATTGCAATCAGGTTTCTATTGGCCAAGGGTGTTTAAAGACGCCCATGAGTTCGTGAGGAGATGTGATAGGTGCCAGAGAACAAGAATAATTACGAAAAGGCATGAGATGCCATTGCACGGTATTATGGAGGTTGAAATTTTTGATGTTTGGGGAATTGATTTTATGGGTCTGTTTCCCTCGTCTAGTGGGTGTAGGTATATTTTGGTGGCCATTGACTATGTGTCAAAGTAGGTGGAGGCCATAGCTCTTCCTACCAATGATGCCAAGGTTGTGGTCAAGTTTGTAAAAAATCATATCTTTACAAGGTTCGGCACTCCGAGAGTGATGATAAGTGATGGGGGAACCTATTTCTATAACAAGCTCTTGGACAATGTCTTAGCCTAATATGGGGTCAAACATAAGGTTGCGACTGCTTACCATCCTCAGACTAGTGGACAAGTTGAAGTGTCAAATAGAGAGATAAATCAGATTCTGGAGAAGACGGTTAGTGCAAGTAGGAAAGATTGGGCTGCAAAGCTTGATGATGCTCTATGAGCATACCGGACTGCCTACAAAATTCCAATCGAAACCTCCCCTTACAAGCTAGTTTATGGGAAGGCATGCCATTTACCGGTGGAACTTCAGCACAAGGCCTATGGGGCGATAAAGAAGCTGAACTTTGATGTAGAATTAGTGGGTAGAAAACGGTTGATGCAATTGAACGAGCTTGATAAGTTTTGCTTGCACGCATATGAAATGCCAAGATATATAAAGAAAAGACCAAGCGCTGGCATGATAAGCATATCCACCATCACGAGTTTGAACCGGGCCAATTGGATCTCTTATTCAATTCAAGATTGAGATTCATTCCGGGGAAGCTCAAATTGAGATGGTCGGGCCCGCTTGAGGTAGTGAGAGTCACTCCACGTGGTGCAATTAAGTTGCGCGTCTTAGGCGGCAGGAGAACTTTTTTAGTGAACGGACAAAGAGTAAAGCACTATTATGGGGGATACTTTGATTGTCAGAAGTCAAAGGTGTTACTTGCCAATGATTAGACGAGACTCTGTGTCGTGCCGCGACGTTAAATCAGGCGCTTGTTGGGAGGCAACCCATTTTTACTTCTTTCTTTTATTTTTATTTTTATCTTATTATTGCTGTAGTGTTTGTTTTTGTTTTGTAGGAGTATAAGCATAGGAAGCAAAGCCATTGGAAGAGTGCAAAAGCGAGCTAGATGGTCAGAACTAAGTGCGGGGTGCCCACACAAAGGACCATGCCTGGGGGGAAGTCTCAGTACCCCGTGAGCCGCTATTGCTTCGGCCTTTTGGCCTTTCAGGGAATTTTTTTATCCACCCTCGTTATTGTTTTGCTTTATTTGTGCATTGGGGACACTTCACTCTTTTATGTGTGGGGTGGGAGAATTCTATAGATAATTAGTAGTAGGATGTTATAAAAATATTAACTTCTTATTTTTGTTATCGTAGTTGTGTAGTGTTTTAGTATTTTAGTAGCTATGAAAAAAAAATCGAAAAAAAAGTAGAAACATTGGACTTTTCCCGACGATGGATCTCCTAGACAGGTTTCTTGACAGATTTATGTCTAAGGAAAAAAGACAAAAAGATTTTCTTTGTATGTAGTGTAGTAATTCCCCCTTGGTTTTTCTTTGTGCCGCGATTCTTTTTCAAGGGTTTTGTTGGAACCGGGTGTAGTTAGTTTAATTTTTTTAGGAGTAGGAGCCATTGTGAAATAAATTGAATTGAAGCAATATCTCTTGACTTTGTTATGCCTTGAGAATAGTGAGTACTTTGGTTGTGATGCTTAGGCTCAGTTTTTGACTCTTGTATAAGTACCTTAAACTGTATAATCTTAAATTTGCTTAACTGCTTTGACTAAAGTGTCTTGATGAATCCAATCCTGAGTGAGTTATGTGCCATGTGTGTGGGAGGCTTGTGTGTTATTTTGTGCATTGCATTTGATGTCTAGAACTTGCCCCGTGTATTTGCAAATCGAAATAGTAGTTTTGTTCAGTCTTGAAAGTGATATAGGCGTTTCTTTGTTGAGCCAGATATATATATAGTTTACCCGCCTAATTGTTATGTAACATAGTGAAACCCTTTGAGCATGTAATCCTATTTCTTTGGCAACCACATTACAAGCCTTACCTATTTATTTGAATTAACCATTTATTTGAACCTTTTAACCTCTCATGAGCACTCGAATTGTAATGAACTTTGTAAAAGTTAAAGTGTGAGGAGGCTGGTTTGGCTTTTGGGTGGAATTAATGAACTAAGGAGAAAGGTGCACTGTTTTAAAAAGTAAGAGCCACTTGAATTGAGAAAGAAAAGAAAAATATAGTTGTATTGATGTGAAAAATATTCCTTGATAGTTGTGACTCTTGATGTAATTGTGCTTAAAGAAGTATGGAGTTAATATACATTGATGTGAAGGTGGAGTTATGGTTTGACATAAGTATGAGGTTAAATGTTAAAGTGTATGTACTAAAGTGTTTAGGGAGGTCTAGTCACTCTTATATCCAAATGTATCCTACCCAACCCACAGCCTACATTACAACCAATTAAAGTCCTTCTTGATCCTAGACTGAATGAGCTCGATTAGTAGAGTAGTACACTACGGGCAAGCCTATGGTGCATATGAATGTTATTTCTGAGAGTAAGTGAATTCTTCCTATCTTGAGTCCTAATTATTCTTAAATTTTATTGTGTGTGGAACTAATCTCTTTTGTTGTGTGAGGGCACTTGATTCACGAAGGAAAGGTAATGTCATTGACCTCTATGTTAGAGTAAGTGAGTGAGTTGTGAATAATGCATGGTACTTGCGAGTCAAATCTTTAGGTGAAGATGTTACACCCTTGTGCTTAGTCTATTTTAAAGATTCTTGGTGTGATGAGTTAGGAGAATTGTTTAAAAAGGTTGTGTCTATATAAAATGTAGTTTGATTGCTCGAGGACGAGCAATGTTTAAGTGTGGGGTAGTAATGTTTGGTTATAATTCCATATTTTTAGTGCATTAATTACCTTACATTTTGGGGCTTTAATACTAAACTATATTATATTTATGCTTAATTGAGTTTATTTTATGTGTAGGTACATTGAAGATGAAATTGGGAGAAAAATAGAGATTTTATGTGTATTTTATGCACTACAAGATTGGCTTGTGATTATTTGATGATGGAAAATATTATGACATCATGATTAGATAATGATTGAAGACAAAATTGTTAAAGGATAATGCGTTCAAATTGACGTGAGATGAAATTAGAATGCAAAGGAAAGAAATGAGAGTGTTAGGCAACTAGCACTAACAAAAGACCTCAAAATTGAATTGAACCAGAGAAGCATCAAGCGAAGCGAGGCAACAAGCTCGCATTAGAGAAGGCGAAGCGAGGGATTTTGCTCGCGATAGAGCTCGTGTCACCAGGGTTGTAGCGAGGTGGAGCATGCGACATAGCTCACAGCGCGAGGCTTACAGCGAGGTTCATTGGGCGGTAGAGCTCGCGCCATAGCAAGGGTGTTCCGGGTTTTAAAGCCTATTTTGTCTCCTTCTTATTTTTGGACTTGGTTATTTCGTCTAGACTTTTTCCCTACACATATAAATAGTCATTAAACACCATTTTAAAGGAGTTTTTGCGATCGGAGGCAAGAACATCACGTGGAACAACTTTTGGAGGAGAAAATCATCGAGTTCTTCATTCCTTTATCTTTTCTTTGTAATTTGTTTATGCAAAATACTTGGAAAATTGTTACTACGAACATGAGTGGCTAAGCACTCTAGTTCTAGGGTTGTGGTTGACATGATTATTAACATTTATTAATTACATCTTCGTTAATTCAGATTATCATCTTGTGGTTGTTTATTTAATTCTAGTTTTAACTTGTGAATTGTTGTAGCTACCAATTCACCCTACTATCTATGCTATGCTTGGGAAAGCTGTGTTTAGATTAGAGTAGAATTAGAGAGAGCTTGTTTCTGAACCCGTGGCTCGGGGGACGATTTCGCGGTTTGGATAGGAATATTCCTAACAGTCTTGCTTAATTGAATACCGTATTATATTCGTTCATGATAGACTAAATGCCATAGGAAGATAGGATTGATATATCGTGGATAGGCGAGTAGTATTGTGGGAACATGCTATTCATATAAACGATCTAGTCAATTAGCAACCATAGATAATCTTGATTAACAATTGCGATTATTGAACTTAATAGGATTGATAAACCAACCACAGCCCTGGAATCTTCATCTCCCCTGAATTACAATCTCATCATACACATTTGCATTCTTGATAAATTATATGTCACTTGTTTAATTTCCGCAATAGTATATTAATAGAAAAACATCACTCTGGATTATCTTGGATAATTAGCTGATTTTAGTTTGCTTAGTTAACAATTGATCTAAGTCTCTGTGGGTTCGACATCTGACTTTCGAGTCACTTTGTTACTTGACGGCTACGTATACTTGCGTGTATTTGGGGAACCAACACTAACGGATCAAAATTTGGACTTAAACAACTGCTAGAAATTTTAGCCTTTTGGTGCAATCGTACCTGCAAAATTTAGCTCGCAGGTTTTGGTTGAGGCCGAGGTTGCGACCAGGCATGAGTTGAGGCCAAGGTCGTATAAGTGAGCAGATGGTCCGAGGTCGCAACCAGGCATGAGTTGACGCTGAGGTCACAGAAGCGAGCAAATGGTCCGAGGTCGCGACTAGGCATGAGTTGAGGTTGAGGTTGCAGAAACGAGCAGATAGTCCGAGGTCGCGACCAGGCATGTGTTGAGGCTGAGGTCGCAGAAGCGACCAGACATGTGTTGAGGCCGAGGTCGCAGATGTAACTGCTTGACCACAGAAATGGCTAAATTAGTCGCAGGTGCAAAAAGCCCTGAGCAGAACATATAAATTCAGGGGTTGACCATTTTTACCCATTTTTGGATTTTAAGAGCTCGGGTGAGGTGATTTTCAGGAGATATTTCAAGAAAAATATTGGGGTAAGTGTTCTTTATCCTATATTGATTATAATTCATGATTCCATACTAATTTACATCATGAATCCGTGAATTTATGGAAGAAAAATCAGATTTTTATAGAATCTTCCAAAAACGAAATCTAAGATTTGAAGGTCCATTTGACATCAGAATTTGATAATTTTTATATTGTTGAACTCGTATCGGAATGGATGTTTGGTTTTCATGTGTTTTTTAGGGATTCGAGACGTGGGTTCCATTGTCGATTTTTAAAATTAATTTCGGATTTTAATCCAGAAAATTAGTAAATTCATATGGAATTAATACCTACGATTCGTGTTGAATATATTGAATTGTTTGTGACTAGATTTGAAGCTTTTGGACACGAATTCGCGAAGAAAAGGTGTATTAGAATCTTGAGTTGGTTGCAAAATCGAGGTAAGTGTCATGGTTAACCTTGACTTGAGGGAGTAGGATTTATTTGTCTATTTGCTACGTGATTTAACGTGCGGGTAAAACGTATATGTGAGGTGAGGAGTACTTATGCGTTGTGGTTGAGTCAAATAATGCACGAGTAATTTGTTTCATTTTGAATAATTTCTTATTTAATTAAGATAATCCTGCGTAATTATTATTGATTATTTGATCATTATTCATGAAATTGTTATTGATTTAATTATTGTTGAATATGGTGAGAAAGAGTGTGAAAGCATGAAGGGTGTTGCCGTTCCATTTATATTATTTATAAGAAAAAGTGTAAAAGCACGAAGGGTGATGCCGTGCCATTTTCAGAGAGTGTAAACGCACGAAGGGTGATGACGTGCCATTTTCAGAGAGTGTAAAAGCACGAAGGGTGATGCCATTTTCAGAGAGTCTACACTTTGCACTTCTTGTGCAGATTTTGGAGTTGGTCCCAACGGTGTACATAAACTTGCTCGAATTCAGCTACAAGAGGAGACTTGAGGTATAACTGTATAGTGTCCGCAGTTCTGAAGTCCCCTTCTATCTTATCTTAGATGTGTATTATTCTAGTAGCTCATGCCCTTGTGACACCAGATTCGGGGATTTATTTGGATAATTCATTTGTTATGGTTTTCCGCACTTTATTTCAGTAATGGACTTTTGTTTAATTTAATTTGTTTAAAAATGGCTAAGATTATTATAATGTTGGCTTTCCTAGCAAGTGAAATGTTAGGCGCCATCACGGTCCTGAAGGTCAAAATTTCGGGTCGTGACAAGTTGGTATCAGAGCACTAGGTTACTAGGTCTCATGAGTCACAAGCAAGCTTAGTAGAGTCTAAAGGATCGGTACAGAGATGTCTGTACTTATCCTTCAGAGGCTATGAAGTTTAGGAACAATATCACTTCTTTCTTACTCTGTCGTGCAATTTTATTCTATCATCGATGATTGAACTAGTGCTTTAGGACACTCTAGTCCGTTTGGTAAGTCTGGGGGAGGAGCACAAACTCCCACTACTCTCACTCCGGAGCAGATAGCTCCCAGTATCAGGCGCCAGCAGCCCCGCCAGTTGGGGTAGTTCAGCTAGTTGTTGCGGCACAGGCCGGTGATAGGCCCGTCATGTCTTCTGAGGATTTATTGATACTGGATAAGTTTACTAAGCTCTTTCCAGTTCACTTTAGTGGTACACCTTCTGAGGACCCACAAGATTATCTTGACCGCTGCCATGAGGTATTGCAGAACATGGGCATAGTTGAGACCAATAGGGTCGATTTTGCTGTATTCCAGATGACGGGATCCGCGAAGAGGTGGTTGAGAGATTATATGTTGAGCAGACCAGCTGGGTTGCCTGCAATGACTTGGGAGCAATTCTCACAGCTATTTCTAGAGAAGTTCCTCACTATCACATTGAGAGAGGATTACCACAGGCAATCTGAGCGCCTATAGCAGGGCAGTATGACTGTTACTCAGTACGAGACCCGTTTTGTGGATTTAGCCCATCATGTTATCCTTTTACTACCTACTAATGAAGAGAGTGTGAGGAGATTTATTGAGGGACTCATTCACCCTATCAGGCTTTAGATGGCCAAGGAGACCGGAGGTGAGATTTCCTTTCAGGCGGCTGCTAATGTTGCGAGGAGGATCGATATTTTTCTTGCATAATAGAGAGAGCAAGGTTCTGATAAAAGGCCTCGTCAATTCGGTGGGTTCAGTGGTGCCTCATCTGGATGCAGGGGTAATTTTGGTAGAGGCCATTTGTCACGCCCCGAAACTCGGAAGGGGAGGCGAGACCGGCACCTGGTGCCTCACCTATCCTTGCGTACCAACTTGTGACTAAAGGAATCTGAACATATAATGTCATACTTTGGCCATGGGCCACATTGCAAGATAATTTGAGAAGCAAAATATAAAACTGATTGGAAACCAACGCTGACTAAACATCAATATAAAGCTGGGCCGGCAAGGCCACCATAACTACTACAGCTGACAAACCAACAAAATATACATACAAGGCCTACAAGCCTAACATACTGCACTAACTGACAGGTTATGTCTACAAGCCTCTGCTGATGGATGTACTGTGATCGGAATAGGGCCCCGACCTACCCATATTCTATATACATATATACACAAGATGTACACAAAACTTCTAGACCCGGCAGCTCAGAAGGACATAGAGCTTACCGATAAAGCTGAACTCGGGCAACACCTACTGAGGAGGTCTACCCGTCTGTCTGTCTGAACCTGCACGAATGAAATGCAGCGTCCCCAGAAAAAGGGACGTCACTACGAAATAACGTACCGAGTATGCAAGGCAATAAAATAACTGAAAGCTGAAACTGAACTGATAATATAATAACTGAAAGTAACTGGGAGTCAAAGATGATCTGGAGATATACTTACTTGTTGATACCGACTCAACTCTCTCAATATAGTAAATAAAATAGATGTCCGGCCCTATAAGTCTCGGAACATGTAACTATTCTGCTGTAATAGGCTTGCTCATAGGCTCTCGGCCATACTAGGCTCTGTACCTCGGCCATGCTGGGCTCGCTCATAGGCGCTCGGCCACAATAGGCTCGATATATAACTTACCATCTGATCAGAGGTTGCCCAATAGGGTCCTGCCCATCGATTATAGCTCGACGGTGGTAAAAGTACTGTAAAACTGTGTATATATATAGACCCTTTGCTCTCTTGACTGGAAGAAGACAATACTCAATTAAATATAAAGTCCCGATAAGGGAGAATACTGTAACTTATGAGACTAGGATAATGTATATAAATTCGGGAGTATGAACTTCTCTTTATGCCTCGTTATCAAACACATGTAGTTACGAGATCATGCCAAAATGAAGGAAGGGCTTAACCTTAACATACATGGAGTAGGAAAAAATCCGTATGATATTCTTGAGAAAGATTGTATCGTACTCCCTTAGAATCGCAAAATCTGACGTTGCTTAAGATACTAAGAATTCTCGTTTGAGTTTTTGTTTCAAGAGATTCACGTTACTACCACTTGAACCCTTGTATGAATTGGTTGAAGTCTTAATCCCTCATATTGTAGATATATTCCATCTCTTTAAGTGATTTAGAGGGATGTTTTAAACTTTGGGGGGGTGTGGCCCCCACTAAGTGTTGACTAAGCTTTGGCCTAAAGGCCCCTAACATGCCACCTTGTTTTGTGAGTTAAGACTCATTATAAATGCCTCTTTTGGCTGCCACGTTGGGAGGGGAGGTGTTACATTTATCCAAAAATTCACTCCTTTCCCTAATCAACTTATTAATCCTCTACTAATCCAATAATTAACCAATTACCCACACAATTAAGAATTATCTCAAATTACTTAAAATCCTACAAGCTTTTAACACACTTTATACACCTTACTATCATGGTCATGTAGTAGCTTGTATGGCACTAGTCCATAAATACCGGGTACTATAACTCGGATCGTATTTTTTTTCCAAATCGACAATCTTCAACGAAACTCATTTTCTTTGATTTGTTTACCCTTAACCTTCACGGCATTTTACTTATCGCCTATTATAAATAGTATAAATGCTTATAATCTCAAGATAATCTCATCCCCGAGTCTACGTCGATTATTTGAAGACGAAACTTTAACGTATGAAAACGTGAGATGTAACATCCTTCCCTCCTTAGAAATATTCGTCCTCAAATGTTTACTCTTAGAGACTTTGGGAATTTTTTTTTTGCCAGAGTATCTTCCGTACACTAGACTAAAATCAACCTGTACACAGCCAGAAAACATACTATACATGCCACACATGGCCAATGTCTATAAATAGAAACACTTGGCCTCACACAGCTGTCCGTTATAAATTCTGAAAGTCAAAAATAAGAGCTTACCTAATAACCTACTGGCCTGAATAGAGCTGTGCTGAGGTATCCCACCTCGAGCCATATCTTCAGTTTGAAATAAGTGGGGGTATTTAGACTTCATTTCTTCCTCCGCTTCCCACATCATCTCTTCCACATTATTGCTTCTCCATAAGACCTTCACGGAGGATACCTCCTTATTCCGTAGCTTGCGGATTTATCGGTCTAGGATGGCAACCGAAATTTCCTCGTATGACAAGTCCTCTGTAATCTGTACATCATCTATGGTCACCACTCGGGTAGGATCGCCAATGCACTTCCGTAACATAGATATATGAAAAACTGGATGGATAGACTCCAATTCCGAGGGCAATTCTAACTCATAAGCTACTCGGCCCACTCTCTGAATGATCCCATAAGGCCCAATATACCGTAGGCTAAGCTTGCCTTTCTTGCCAAACCTCATCACGCCCTTCATAGGTGACACCTTTGAGACTATCGACTATCACCCATATGGAATCAAACTTACGATGAGAACGAGATAAACCCCTGATAAAGTCTATGTTTATCGTGTCCCATTTCCACGTCGGGATCTCTATAGTCTGCATTAGCCCTCCCATCTTCTGGTACTCTACCTTCACCTGCTGGCAACTAGGACACTGAGCGACAAACTCAGCAATGTTCTTCTTCCTTAATGTCATGATACATATTCGTCGACCCAGGATGAATGGAGTACCACGAATAATGTGCCTCTGACATAATCTTGTCTTTAGCTCTGCCACATCTGGAACACATAAACTACCCTTGTATCTAAGAACCCCATCTCCCTTGAGCTCTAACAACGACTTCACTTGTTGTGGAACTTGCTCTCTTAACTCGACAAACTCTGGGTCCTCGTACTGCCTTTCCTTTACTTCAGCTGTGAGAGATGATTTTGCAATATTTTGGAGTACAACACCACTATTGCCAGGGTATACTAACCGAACCCCCAAACAAGCCAATTGATGAATCTCTCTAGTTAATTGTCTTTTCTCGGCCTCTACATGTGCTAAGCTACCCATAGATCGGTGACTTAAGGCATCTGCTACCACATTAGCTTTGCCTGGATGATAGAGAATGTTAACATCGTAATCTTTCAATAACTCAAGCCATCGCCTCTGTCACAAATTCAACTCTTTTTGCTTGAAGATATATTGCAGTCTTTTATGATCTGTAAATACATCAACATGAATGCCATATAAATAATGCCGACATATCTTAAGTGCATGGACAACTGCAGCTAACTCGAGGTCGTGGGTTGGATAATTCCGCTCATTCTTCCTTAACTGCCTTGAAGCATACGCAATTACCTTCCCATGTTGCATTAGGACACATCCTCACCCGATACCTGAGACATCACAATACATGGCATAACTATTTGGACCCTCTGGAAGTGTTAGAACTGGCGTTGAGGTCAACCTATTCTTAAGCTCTTAGAAACTCTGCTTCCAAACCTCTGTCCACTGAAACATAGTTTTTTCTACGTCAACTTCGTCAATAGTGCCGAAAGAGAAGAAAAATCCTCTACGAACCTCCGGTAGTATCCTGCTAAGTGTAGAAAGCTATGAACCTCTGTCGGAGTTGTAGGTCTAGGCCAGGATTTCACAGCCTTAATCTTCTGAGTGTCTACCTTTATACCTCCATCGGATACAATGTGCCCCAAGAATGCTACAGACTTCAACCAAAACTCACATTTAGAAAACTTAGCATATAATTTACTATCACGGAGGGTTTGGAGTATCGCTCACAGGTGGTCCGCATGCTTATCCTCTGAATGTGAATAAACCAGAATATCATTAATAAATACTATCACGAACAGATCTAAAAATTGCCGGAATAAGCTATTCATCAAGTCCATGAATACGGCAGGTGCATTCATCAACCTGAAGGACATGACAAGGAACTCGAAGTGGCCATATCAGGTCCTGATAGCTGTCTTGGGAATATCTTTCTCCCGAACTCTGACCTGGTGGTACCCCGACCTCAAA
Organism: Nicotiana tomentosiformis; assembly: GCF_000390325.3. Taxonomy (NCBI): domain Eukaryota; kingdom Viridiplantae; phylum Streptophyta; class Magnoliopsida; order Solanales; family Solanaceae; genus Nicotiana; species Nicotiana tomentosiformis. The sequence continues at coordinate 120,901,370 of NC_090815.1, read as the reverse complement.
TCTATCTTTAAAAAGCATCTAGCTCCCTGTAACTGATCAAACAAGTCATCTATCCTTGGAAGTGGATACTTATTCTTAATAGTTACCTTGTTCAACTGCCTATAATCGATACACATCCTCAGCGAGCCGTCTTTCTTCCATACAAACAATATCGGTGCACCCTAAGGTGAGGTACTAGGCCTGATGAAACGTTTCTCCAGCAAATATTTTAACTGCTCCTTCAACTCCTTCAATTCGGCAGGTGCCATTCTATACGGAGGGATGGATATTGGTTGAGTTTTCGAAAGCAAATTGATGCCAAAATCAATCTCTCGCTCTGGAGGAATACTTGGATGTTCATCTAGAAATACATATGCGTACTCTTTGACTACTGGGTTAGACTGAAGTGTAGGTATCTCGGCATCTACATCTCTAACTCGCACAATAAGATAAATTCACCCTTTTGCAATCATTTTCCTCGCCTTCAGATAGGAAATAAACCTACCTCTGGGTGTCACTGTATTACCTACCCATTCAAGGACTGGCTCACCCGAAAAATGAAATCTGGCTGTCTTTGCTCGACAATCAACTGTGGGATAGCAAGCTTCCAACCATCCTATGCCCATGATAGCATCAAAATCCAACATCTCTATCTCAACTAGGTCGGTTGAGGTCTGACGACTACAAACTGTCACCGTACAACCTTGGTAAACCCTTCTAGCAATAATCGATTCTCCGACCGGTGTAGATACCGCAAAAGGATCACTTAGTATTTCAGACACTATGCCAAACTTCCCCGCGACAAATGGGGTAATACGCGATAAAGTAGATCCTGGGTCTATCAAAGCATAAGCATCGTGAGAGAAAATGGTCAACATACTTGTCAAAACGTCTGGTGAAGACTCCTAGTCTTGTCGACCCGCTAAAGCATATCTACAATTCTGGTTACCACCTGAACTGGAACCTCTACCTCTATCTCGACCTCTACCCACCGAAGACTGAGACTTCCGCCCTGAAGGATACATGGACATAGATGACCCTATTGCTGAATTCGCTGGTTGTGCCATACCCCCCGAATGTCTATTTTTGCAATCTCGCATCATATGCCCCGGACGTCCACATGTATAACAAGCATCGGAACCGGCTCGGTATTTTCCCAAGTATCCTCTACCACAGGTGTCACACCGCGGCGGAAATGACCATGTCTGCCCTGAACCTCATAGTCGCTACAAACCCGACATCCGTGAGCTCTCACCTGGTCCGGACTGAGTATAGCGGTCATACCGGTAACCCTATAACTGAGGTGGCGGAGGCCTAGGTGGCCGTTCGAAGTACTGGGGCCTATAACTACCCTGAGACTGCTCCTGAGACCTGGCAAATCTCATCCTCTTACGTTGTACTGACTCAGTCCTCTCTGTACCCTGCTGCCGACGCCTACCCCTTTCTATATTCTGGGTGAATGCCTGAATCCGGGAGATATCTATAATATCCTGCAATACAGCGGTGGCACATGCCTCGGTCAACTCTGGGGCTAACCCTGCTATAAACCTATGAATATTGTCCCGCATAGTAGCAACTATGGATGGTGCATATCTCGCCAATGAGTCAAAATGGAGACTATACTCTCGAACACTCATATTGCCCTGCTTGAGGGCTAGAAACTGATCGATTCGAGCCTGTTGGATCTCCCGCAGTAAGTACTAGTCAAGGAAGGCATCTGAAAAATTCTCCCAAATAGTTGGAGGTGCATCACGTCCCCTTGACCTCTTCCATCCCTCATACCAAAGGATAGCTATATCTCAGAGTCGAAAAGCTACTAGCTCAACTACCTTTTTCTTTATGGCATGCATAACCCGAAAGATCCTGTGAAGCTGATCTATGAAATCCTACGGGTCCTCCCTATGATCTGTCTCCGTGAACTCCGGGGGACTCAAAGCAATAAACTATCGGACCCTTGAACTCCCAGACCCCTCAGAAGATCCTGCACTAGTGGATGCCCTAGCCTGTTGCTGGGTAGCTACCAACTGTGTAAACAAATACACTGCACTCCTCAAGTCTTAATCCGATCAAGCGGAGGGGGAACTGGATGTGCTGTCTCCCTAGGAATCTCCTCAAGTGGTGGAGGAGTCGGTAATGGCTGGGTAGGGGTCTCTCACTGGGCCTCTAATTGGGCCCCATCTACTGGGGGTACCCTGCTGTCCCCTCACTTACTATTGTATCTCTCCTCTAACTAGCCGTAGTCTTCCTAGTCACCGTCATTTGTGCATGCAAATTCCAACACATAAATTTAACTCAAATTTCCTATAACTCAGTTCTATAGCACGATTTAGATTTGAAAAAAGGGTAACCAATTCCTAAATGTCCTGTAGTCCCCTTCTTATATAATGTGGTGCACAACACATCTATAAACAAGACCCTACTAGACACGGCTTGTAGACTCCCTAGGACAGAACTGCTCTGATACCACTTTTGTCACACCCTGAACCTAGGGGGAGGGGGGGCGAGACCGGCACCCGGTGCCTCACCTATCCTTGCGTACCAACTTGCGACTAGGGGAATCTGAACATATAATGTAATACTTTAGCCATGGGCCACATTGCAAGACAATTTGCGAAGAAAAATATAAAACTGAATGGAAACCAATGCTGACTAAACATCAATATAAAGCTGGGCCAGCAAGGCCGTCATAACTACTACAGTTGACAAACCAACAAAATATATATATATATGGCCTACAAGCCTAACATACTACACTAAGTAACAGGTTATGTCTACAAGCCTCTACTGATGGATGTACCGTGATCGGGATAGGGCCCCAACCTACCCATAATCTATATACACATATACACAAGATGTACACAAAACTTCTAGACCCGGCAACTCCGAAAGACATGGAGCTTATTGATAAAGCTGAACTCAGGCAACACTACTGAGGAGGTCTACCCGTCTGTCTGTCTGAACCTGCACGCATGAAATGCAGCGTCCCCAGAAAAAGGGACGTCACTACGAAATAACGTACCGAGTATGCAAGGCAATAAAATAACTGAAAGCTGAAACTGAACTGATAATATAATATTTGAAAGTAACTGGGAGTCAAAGATGATCTAGAGATATACTTACCTGTTGATACCGACTCAACTCTCTCAATATAGTAAATAAAATAGATGTCCGGCCCTATAAGGCTCGGAACATGTAACTACTCTACCGTAATAGGCTTGCTCATAGGCTCTCGGCCATACTAGGCTCTGTACCTCGGCCATGCTGGGCTCACTTATAGACGCTCGGCCATAATAGGCTCGATATATAACTTACCATCTGATCAGAGGTTGCCCAATAGGGGCCTGCCCATTGATTATAGCTCGATGGTGGTGAAAGTACTATAATACTGTGTATATATTTAGACCCTCTACTCTCTTGACTGGAAGAAGACAGTACTCAATTGAATATAAAGTCCCAATAAGAGAGAATGCTGTAACTTATGAGACTAGGATAATGTATATAAATTCGGGAGTGTGAACTTCTCTTTATGCCTCGTTATCAAACACATGTAGTTACGAGATCATGCCAAAATGAAGGAAGGGCTTAACCTTAAAATACCTGGAGTTGAGAAAGATTGCATCGTACTCCCTTTGAATCGCAAAATCTCACGTTGCTTAAGATACTAAGAATTCTCGTTTGAGTTTTTGTTTCAAGAGATTCACGTTACTACCACCTGAACCCTTGTATGAATTGGTTAATGTCTTAATCCCTCATATTGCAGAGATATTCCATCTCTTTAAGTGACTTAGAGGGATGTTTTAAACTTTGGGGGGTGTGGCCCCCACTAAGTGTTGACTAAGCTTTGGCCTAAAGGCCCCTAACATGCCACCTTGTTTTGTGAGTTAAGACTCATTATAAATACCTCTTTGGGCTGCCACATTGGGGGTGTGTTACATTTATCAAAAAGTTTACTCCTTTCCCTAATCAACTTAATAATCCCCCACTAATCTCAAATTACTTAAAATACTACTCAATTTTAACAAACTTCATACACCTTACTACCATGGTCATGTAGTACCTTGTATGGCACTAGTCCATAAATACCGGGTACATTAGCTCGGACCATATTTTTTTTCCAAATCGACAATCTTCAATGAAACTCCTTTTCTTTGATTCATTTACCCTTTAACCTTCACGAAATTTTAATTATCGCCTATTATAAATAACATAAATGCTTATAATCTCAAGATAATCTCATCCCCGAGTCTACGTCGATTATCTGAAGACGAAACTTTAACGTAGGAAAACACAAGATGTAACACCACCCTCCCAGGCTATTTCATTCAGCGCTATAGGCTTCCCACAGTGCTTCAGGTGGTCACAGCCCTCTTGTGTCTCATTCTGACCATCTAGCTTACAGTGCACCACCAGCTCCTATTAATGGACCTCCGATCCGGAGTCATCAGAATGGTTATCAGGTTGACATGGCCAGTTCCAGGGTCAACAGTCACAACAACCGAGAACCTGCTATGATTCCAGCACTAGTTGTTCTGCCACCCGCCCAGTCAGCTAAAGGCCGGGGTAAGACAGCTAGAGATGGAGGTCAGGCAATTAGAGATGGAGGCCAGCCAGTTAGAGGCCGTCCCAGGGATGCGATTCAGAGTGGTAGGGCCTAGCCCCGATTTTATGCTTTTCCAGCCAGGCTTGAGGCCAAGTCATCCAATGTAGTGATCACATGTATTGTTCTAGTTTGCCATAGAGATGCTTCAGTTTTATTTGATCCAGGATCTACATATTCCTATGTGTCCTCCTATTTTGCTTCATATCTGGTTGTGCCTCGTGATTCTCTCAGTGCTTCTATGTATGGGTCCACACCGGTGGGAGATTCTATTATGGTAGATCATGTCTATCGTGGATATTCTACCTGACGTGGATATTCTAACGTCATGGTATATTTTGATGTCATCTTGGGTATGGATTGGCTGTCACCTTATCATGCTATATTGGATTGTCATGCCAAAACAGTGACCTTAGCCATGTTGGGGTTACCTCGGCTATAATGGAAACGGAGTCTTGGCCATTCTATCAGCAAGGTTATCTCTTATGTGAAAGCTCGATGTAGGGTAGAGAAGGGGTGTCTAGCTTATTTGGCTTATATTCGCGATCCCAGCGTAGAAGTTCCTTCTTTGGATTCAGCTCCAGTTGTCCGTAAATTTCTAGATGTATTTCCTGCTGATCTGCTGAGGATGCCACCGGAAAGAGATATTGACTTCTGTATTGATTTAGCTCCGGGCACTCAGCCCATTTCTATTCCACCATATCGTATGGCCCCTCCAGAGTTGAAAGAATTGAAGGAGCAGTTACAAGACTTGCTGGACCATGGATTTATTAGACCTAGCGTCTCACCCTGGGGTGCGCCAGTGTTATTTGTATAGAATAATGGTGGCTCTATGCGGATGTGTATAGATTATCGGCAGTTGAACAAGGCCACTATCGAAAACAAATATCCGTTGCCCAGAATTAATGACTTATTCGATCAACCTCAGGGTGCCAAGGTGTTTTTAAATATCGATTTGAGGTCTGGTTACCATCAGTTGAAAATTAGGGCATATAATGTCCCTAAGACAGCATTTCGGACTCGGTATGGACATTACGAATTCATAGTGATGTCATTTGGGCTAACAAATGCCCCAGCAACATTTATGGATTTAATGAACCGGGTATTCAAACCCTATTTGGATTCTTTTGTGGTTGTATTCATTGATGATATCTTGATTTACTCCAGCAGTCGAGAGAAGCATGAGCATCATCTTCGAATTGTGCTTCAGACTTTGAAAAATAATCAATTATATGCCAAATTTTCAGAATGTGAATTTTGGTTAGACTAAGTTACCTTTTTTGGGTATGTTGTATCGGTTGAAGGCATAAAAGTGGATCCTAAAAAGATTGAGGATATTCAGAATTGGCCTAGACCTACTTCAGCTACAGAGATCTGGAGTTTCTTGTGTTTGGCAGTTTATTATCGCCGGTTTGGGGAGGGGTTTTCGTCTATAGCATCTCCATTGACCAAATTGACTCAGAAGGGTGCCCCTTTTAGATGTTCAGATGAGTGTGAGTTGAGCTTTCAAAAGCTCAAGACCGCTTTGACTACAGTGCCAATGTTGGTATTACCAATAGGTTCAGGATCTTATACAGTATATTTTGATGCAAGATGGTAGGGTTATTGCATATGCGTTGTGGCAGTTGAAAGTTCACGAAAAGAATTATCATGTTCATGACTTAGAATTGGCAACCATTGTTCATGTGCTGAAAATTTGGAGGCATTACCTTTACGGTGTCTCGTGTGAGGTATTCACTGATCATCGTAGCCTACAGTATCTGTTCAGGCAAAAATATCTCAATTTGAGGTAGAGAAGATCGTTGGAGCTATTGAAGGACTATGATATCACCAGATTTATTTCATGTTGATCTGCCGAGAATGCCACCAGGAAAGAGATATTGACTTCTGTATTGATTTAGCTCCGGGCACTCAGCCCATTTCTATTCCACCATATCGTATGGCCCCTCCAAAGTTGCAAGAATTGAAGGAGCAGTTACAAGACTTGCTGGATCAGGGATTTATTAGACCTGGCGTCTCACCCTGGGGTGCGCCAGTGTTATTTGTATAAAACAACGATGGCTCTATGCGGATGTGTATAGATTATCGGCAGTTGAACAAGGCCACTATCAAAAACAAATATCTGTTCCCCAAAATTAATGACTTATTCGATCAACCTCAGGGTGCCAAGGTGTTTTCAAATATCGATTTGAGGTTTGGTTACCATCAGTTGAAAATTAGGGCAACTAATGTCCCTAAGACAGCATTTCGGACTCGGTATGGACATTACAAATTCGTAGTGATATCATTTGGGCTAACAAATGCCCCAACAGCATTTATGGATTTGATGAACCGGGTATTCAAACCTTATTTGGATTCTTTTGTGGTTGTATTCATTGATGATATCTTGATTTACTCCAGCAGTCGAAAGAAGCATGAGCATCATCTTCGAATTGTGCTTCAGACTTTGAAAAATAATCAATTATATGCCAAATTTTCAGAATGTGAATTTTGGTTAAACTCGGTTGCCTTTTTTGGGTATGTTGCATCGGTAGAAGGCATAAAAGTGGATCCTAAAAGGATTGAGGCTATTCAGAATTGGCCTAGACCTACTTCAGCTATAGAGATCTGGAGTTTCCTGTGTTTGGCAGGTTATTATCGCCGGTTTGGGGAGGGGTTTTCATCTATAGCATCTCCATTGACCAAATTGACCCAGAAGGGTGCCCCATTCAGATGGTCAAACGAGTATGAGTTGAGCTTTCAGAAGCTCAAGACCGCTTTGATTACAGCGCCAGTGTTGGTATTACCCATAAGTTCAGGATCTTATACAGTATATTTTGATGCAAGATGGTAGGGTTATTGCATATAGTAAATTTTTTGAAAAGTTTTTATGTGAAGACGGACACCATTTGAGCTAGCCACAGGCCAACAGCCACAAACTCCACATTCATTACCAGCCACGTTTGAGGGAAAGAGTTTGGGGGCTTATCATATGGCTAAAGGATGGGAGGAGCAGCTTGACACTACTAAGTCCTACTTGGATAAGGCAGCTAAGAAGATGAAGAAGTTTGCAGATCGTAAGCGGCGTCCCACAGACTATAGAGTTGGGGACATGGTCATGGTGAAGTTTAATCCAAGACAGTTTAAGGCATTACGAGGCATGCGTCAGAATCTGATTCGCAAGTATAAGGGGCCATTTAAGATAGTCGCCAAGGTAGGCAAGATCTCATACAAGCTTGACATGCAATCATATCTTAAGATCTACCCTGTCTTCCATGCCAGCATGTTTAAGCCCTATCATGAAGACAATGATGATCCAAGTAGGGGCCAATCAAGTCGAGCGCCTATTACTATCACCACCTCGCACGACCGGGAGATTGAGGCTATTATTGATTACCAGGCCAGGCGAAAATAAGTGCAAAAAGCCACCGCAATGTTCCTCGTCCATTGGAAGGGGCAATCAATGGAGGAGGCCACATGGGAACGTTATGAAGATTTATGGCAATTCAAAGATAAGATCCGAGAGTTTATGCAGCAACATTGCGCCGCGGTCGTCGCAACATTAGGTGGGGGAGAGTGTGATGACTCGCCATGTCATCATGCCACATAAGAAACATTTGGCATATATTAATGCCATGTGGAAGCTTACATAGGAGGAATGCTTGCATTTGTGAGAAGATTCTAGAGAAGTATGGACATTTCCTTTGGAAGATCCTAGATGTTTATGGATTTGCTAGGAAAGTCCTTGGAATCTTCTAGGCTTGTAGAGAATTCTAGAGAAAGCCCTTATCTTGTAAATATTAAGGACTTGTGTAACAATTAATATTTGCACACTAGCCCCTAGGAGACTAGTATATAAAGGAGGCCATTCATTTGTAATTCATCAAGCAAACAATTTAAGTTTTCTCTAATACAAAGCTTCCTTTAACAATTCTCTTGTGTTCTTTCTAACATTCTCTTAGCGATCTTGAGTGTAGTAAGGCTGACTTGGCATAGAAAGAACGTGAGCAAATTGTCAAGTGCCGCACGTGTACTTAGTTAACGACTAAGGGCGTGACACTAAGTCTAGGAAAACTAGGCTAACAAAGAATTGGGGTGAACTCAAGAAATTGATAGCCCCAATTAAAGGTCTAAACCTAGGGATAGTAAAACCCAACTTGAGCTAATATCACTTGATTTGCATGAATACCCATTTGGACTTAACAAAGCCAAATTGGGCAAAATCACTCAAACTACGGAGAGGTATAGAGTGAGTACCTCGGGTGTGATAGCTATATTACAATCCTAACTAATCAAGCTTGCCCTAGATTTTGCTATCTGTTAGATATCCACCTAGGTAGAAGTCACTACCCTAGTCTCTTTAAACATTTGAAAAACAACAACAAAAATATTGTCCTCAGTTTCAATTATTGCAATCTTTAGAGTAAAGTTAGAAGTAGAAATCAAACCCAAACTTGTGGAAGTGTAATTAGATTCAAAACCCGCATCTAGCTAAGATATAAATCTAATTCCAAACATTAACTCCCTGTGGATTCGATCCCGACCTAGTTGGGTAAAAACTGCATCGACCACCCTCGTTACTCAATAGTAGTGTAGGCTTAGACCCGATCAATTTTTGGCGTTGTTGCCGGTGAGTTAAACGGATTTATCTATATATCTATCTATTTGTATGTTTTGTCTTTCTTTCCTTCCGAGTCACTAATTTTGTTTGTGAATTGCTTTTAGGTACAAAATGGCCCTAAACAATGAGCCTCTCGGAAATTTACCATTGGCGGAGGAGGTAGATGACGATCAAGTGGATGAGGTTCATCCCGAGTCTCAAGTAAACAGGCGAGGCCGACTGCCTCCACCAAGAGCAGCGCACCGGGTGTTGCTAAATGAGGGCTATGCAAGTGCAATAGTCCCGCCCCGGATTAGGGCGGGCAACTTCCAAATTAACAACGTGATGCTTACACTTCTTGAGCAGCAAGGTTTCTTCACCAGTGCTCCACACCAAAATGCCTAGAAGCACCTCAAAGGGTTCGTTGATACTTGTTGGGGGAGCAAGCAAAACAATGTCACCGAGGATGCACTGCGGTTACGGTTGCTTCCATTTTCTCTACGGGGAAAGGCTTTGGACTAGATAGAGATATTTCCTAATCATTCCATCCACACTTGGGATGAGTTGGCCGAGAAGTTCATTGCTAAATTCTTCTCTCCGGGGCACATGGATACACTAAGGGATGAAATTTTAGCTTTCAAACAAGAGCCCAATGAGCCATTGCACGAGATTTGGGAAAGATATCACACCATGGTCAAAGAATGCCCGAACAATGATATGACCGAGGCCATGATCCAACAGACCTTCTACAGGGGGATCAACATAACAAATCAGTGTGTGATAAATCAACTCGTTGGGGGTAACTTCATGAACACGCCTTATTCTGAAGCTTGTGAAATCTTGGATGAGATGGCGGACATCTCTTCGGCGTGGGAAAGTAGAGCCAATGTTCCTCAGGGTGACCCAAAAGTTATTCACCTACACAAGGAGCTACATGATCATGGGCAAGCTATTGCGGAGTTGACAATCACCACGAACCAATTGGCCAAGGCTCAGCTTCAACATGTTCAAGGGACAAAAATGGTGAATGCTATGGAAGGGGCGAACATGATGGTAAACAAGAGACGGCAACGAGATCAACAAGTACAAAACCATCCGAAACAATTTGAGCAAAGTAATAGTGGGTATAAACAAGATGATTCATATGATGAGCAAGGTGAATAGGTTCAATATGTCAACAATTATCAAGGTCAAAGAAGCAATGCTCCAAATCAACAACAATGGAGATCACAAGGAAACCAAGGAAACTAGAACAACCAAGGGCACCAAGGAAATTGGAGTGGTGGCAACAACAATAATCAAAGCAATTGGGGTAATCAAGGTAATCAAGGCAATTGGAGAGGAAATAACCAAGGTAATTGGGGTAGCAACAATCAAAGCAATTGGGGGGACAACAAAAATCAAAGTGGTTGGAACAATAGCAATCAAGGAAATCGAGGGTCCGGCTTTCAGAGGCCCCCGATGTATCAACAACCAAACAACCCGCCTCCATATATGTCGCAAAGACCTAGTTCTTCCAATAGTGAAATAGGACGGATTGAAAACATGTTTAAGCAAATGATGGAGAAAACCGCCGACTCTGATGCCCAATTAGCCTCTCACAACACTTCTATCTGCAACTTGGAGGTTCAACTTGGCCAAATTTCTCAAGCTTTAAATACTCGCCCAAAGGGGGCACTACCTAGTGATACAGTGGTGAACCCGAAAGGTGGGAATACGGGGCATGCAATGGCCGTGACAACAAGAAGTGGGAGAGGTAGAGTTGCTAGTACCTCAAACCAAAGAAGACATGTGGGTGATTATGTGTTGGTGCAAGATGATGATGAGCCACACAATGATGTTCAAGCTAATGAAGAAGCGAGGATTGATATTGATGAAAATGTGGAGGAGACGCAAGAAGAAGTGAACCCATCTAGGGAGCACGTGACTGACATACCAGAACCGGTAGTGCCATAGGCTAAAGTACCAATGCCAAGGCCTCCTCCTCCATACCCTCAAAGAGTTGCAAAGCAAAACAATGAGAATCAATTCAAGAAATTCATTGATATGATAAAAAGTTTCTCCATAAATGCGCCGTTGGTTGAAGCCTTAGAACAAATGCCGGGATATGCCATGTTCATGAAGGATTTGGTAACAAAGAAGAGATAAATGAATTTTGAAACGATTAAAATGACACATAAAGTGAGTGCTATGGTCACTCCATGGCTCCAAAGCTGGAAGACCCCGGTCCTTTCAAAATCCTGTGCACTATTGGGAGTGCCGATTTCGCCAAAGCTTTATGTGATTTGGGGGCAAGCATTAACTTGATGCCCAATTCTATGTTCAAAATGTTGGGGATTGGGCAACCAAGACCCACATCCATGAGGTTGCAAATGGTAGATCGGACAATGAAAAGGTCATTGGGGATAATCGATGATGTGTTAGTTAGGGTCGACAAGTTCATCCTTCCCGCATATTTTGTGATACTTGACTGTGAGGTTGAATATGAGGTTCCAATCATTATGGGGAGACCATTCCTTGCTACAGGGAAGGCCTTAGTTGATGTGAAAGTAAAAAAGTGGTGTTCCATGTTTCTAAATCAATGAGGCAGCCAAATAGAAACGAAGTGTGTCCGTTCGTGGATCTTGTGACCGAAGTAATTGTTGATGACACAAGAGTTGTGATAAATGTGGAAGATACCTTGGAAATTGTGTTGTTGAATCATGATGAGGATGCGAAGGAAGGCTTTATAGAATGTGTAAATGCTTTGCAAGGAATGGGATCATATACTTATAAGCTCTGAAAACTTTCCTTGGATCTTGAAAAATGGAATACTCCACCAACAAAGCCCTCAATCAAGGAGCCTCTCACCTTGGAGTTAAAGCCTTTGCCTTCACACCTCATGTATGAGTTTCTAGGCCCTTGTTACACTTTACCTATTATTCTTTCCTCGTGTTTAACTAACGTTCAGGTAGATGCCACCCTTGTGGTGCTTCAAAGGAGGAAGAAAGCAATAGGTTGGACATTAGCGGATATTCGGGGTATAAGCCCCGCCTTTTGCATGAACAAAATGATTTTGGAGGAGGATGCCAAACCCTCTGTGGAACATCAAAGACGATTGAATGAGGCAATGCAAAAGGTAGTAAAGAAAGAGATCATCAAGTGGTTGGATATCGGGGTGGTTTATCCCATTTCCGATAGTTCGTGGACCTCGCCGGTGCAATGTATCCCAAAGAAAGGGGGAATGACTGTGATAACAAATGACAAAAATGAATTGATCCCCACAAGAACTATCACCAGGTGGAGAGTGTGCATGGATTATAGAAAGCTCAACAAAGTTACGCGGAAAGACCATTTTCCGCTTCTATTTCTTGATCAAATATTGGATAGGTTACCCGGACGTGCTTATTATTGCTTCTTGGATGGATATTCCGGATATAACCAGTTTCTTGTTGCACCTAAAGACCAAGAGAAGACCACCTTCACTTGTCCGTATGGCACTTTCGCATTCTCACGGATGCCATTCGGGTTATGCAATGCACCGACAACCTTTCAGCGGTGTATGATGTCCATCTTCACCGATATAGTGGAGGACTTTCTCGCGGTTTTCATGGATGATTTCTTTGTCGTGGGGGATTCTTTTTAAGAGTGATTGGATAACTTGTATAAGGTATTGGCACATTGTGAAGAAACTAACTTGGTGCTGAATTGGGAGAAGTGTCACTTTATGGTGAAGGAGGGCATTGTCCTCGGTCACATGATTTCCAAAAATGGTATTGAGGTTGATAAAGCAAAAAATGAAGTGATATCCAAACTCCCTCCCTCTACTTCCGTAAAGGGAGTGAGAAGCTTTGTAGGTCATGCGGGGTTTTACCGCCGATTCATCAAGGACTTTTCTAAGGTGGTAAACCCCTTGTGCAAACTCTTGGAAAAAGATGCCAAGTTCCTTTTCAAGGAAGATTGTATGAAGGCATTTGAACTACTCAAGTATAAGTTGACTACCACTCCTATTATCACCGCGCCAAATTGGAGCTTACCATTTGACCTCATGTGTGATGCAAGCGATGTAGCAGTTGGTTCGGTATTGGGGCAACGAATTAATAAGATCTTTCATCCGATATACTATGCTAGCAAGACCATGAACGAGGCCCAAGTCAACTATACGGTGACTGAGAAAGAACTCCCAGCCATTGTCTTTGCTATGGAGAAGTTTCGCCCGTACCTAATGGGTACAAAGGTGATTGTTCACACCGACAATGCGGCACTTCGTTATGTGATCAGCAAGAAAGACTCTAAGGCAAGGTTGATGCGGTGGGCGCTTCTATTGCAAGAGTTTAATCTAGAGATTCAAGACCTAAAGGGTAGTGAGAATCAAGTGGCGGACCACTTGTCCCGATTGAAGGAGGAGGGGAGGCCACATGATGGCCTTGAGATCAATGATTCATTTCCTGACGAACAACTCCTTTCCATTTCTATGACTGGGATGCCATGGTTTGCCGATGTGGCCAACTATCTTATGAGTGGCATTGTTCCGAATGAGTTCTTCTCAAACCAAAGGAAGAAGCTCAAACGGGATTGCCTGGACTACTATTGGGATGAGCCATATCCCTTCAAAATTTGTACTGATGGTGTTATCCTAAGATGTGTACCAAAACAGAACAATTGGGTTTTCTTGAAGCTTGCCACTCTTCGCCATATGGTGGTCACCATGGTGGAACGAGAACTGCTACAAAGGTGCTAAGCTATGGATTCTATTGGCCTACCCTTTATAAGGATGCTAGCTATCTCGTTAAGCTTTGCGATGAATGTCAAAGGGCCGGTGGGATCTCCAAGAAAAATGAGATGCCTCTCACCATCATCCTGGAGATTGATATTTTTTATGTTTGGGGCATTGATTTTATGGGCCCGTTTGTGAGATCATGTGGGAACACCTATAAATTGGTAGCTGTGTATTACGTGTCCAAATGGGTTGAAGCCGTGGCTTTGCCCAACAATGAAGCTCGGAGTGTGTTAGCTTTCTTGAAGAAGAACATATTCACAAGGTTTGGTACTCCAAGGGCCATCATTAGTGATGTGGTATCACACTTTTGCAACAAATCTTTTGATACTTTACTCTCCAAGTATGGTGTCACTCACAAAGTGTCGACCCCCTATCACCCCCAGGCAAGTGGACAGGTTGAAGTGTCCAATAGGGAGATCAAGAGTATTCTATCCAAGACTGTCAATGCAAATCACTGATTGGTCAAGGAAACTTGACTATGCTCTTTGGGCCTATAGAACAACTTACAAGACTCCAATTGGTATGTCTCCGTATCGGTTGGTGTTTGGGAAAGCATGTCACATTCGGGTGGAATTAGAGCATAAGGCCATGTGGGCGTTGAAGAAATTGAACCTTGAGTGGGATGTAGCTGCCAATCTTCGGGTGGAGCAATTGAATGAACTTGATGAGTTCTGGTTCCATGCTTACTCCAGTTCGTCCTTGTATAAGGAAGAGATGAAGTACCTACATGATAAGTATATCTGAAATAAAGAATTCAAAGAAGGTGACCTTGTTCTTTTATTTAACTCTCGGTTACGGATGTTTTCGAGAAAGCTTAAATCAAAGTGGAGTGGTCCTTTTGAAGTGGTACATGTGACTCCTTTTGGTGCTCTTGATTTGAAAAATAAGAATGGTGATATCTTTAGAATTAATGGGCACCAGGTGAAGCACTACCTTGGTAAGGTTGATGATGGCCACATTGTGGCATTGCTCCATTTCAAATGAATGATGGTAACATGCGTCGTGCCACGACGTTAAATCAGGCGCTTCTTGGGAGGCAACACACATGTTTTTTATTTCTTTTGATTTTCTTGTTAGATTAGGCATTGTTTTGGACTAACTGGTTGTGAAGTGTATGTAGGAATTGGGTGTACAGTGCAGAAAATTGACAAGATAAAAATTGGCCAAGTAGTGAAATTGTGCGGACCGCGCCAGAATTATGTGGTCCGCACAAGCCCTTCATGGCCGCACAATTCTGTGTCCGGTCACACAGCTAAAAGATGGAAAATGCCAACTCTCTGAAGTTTGGCCTGACAAAATCCCTTAAGGATTCGCGGTCGCGATCAAAATTTTGCGGACCTCATAGATTGTGCGGCCGCAACCATTTTTCGCGGACCGCGTCACTGAATCAGCTGCTGAGTTAGAAAAGGTAAAGAGTGTTGGCCGCACCAAAATTGTGCCAAGATGGTCAGAGTATAAATAGGACTTTTTGAGACTATTCACACTTTACACACTATGACCTCTCAATCTAGACTAAATCACAGTGCACTCTTTCTTGTTTACAATCTCATCTCATATTCATCAAGTGTTGATTTCCTACTACATTTCATTACTGGTATGTTGATTTCAATGAATTAATTTCATCTTTTTCTTTTCTTTTCTCTTTGTTTTAGTTTTCTTTTTATCTAGGGTTAGATTCATGCCAAATATGTCAAATTGATGCTTAATTCTTGCTTAGAAGCATGTGGGTAGTGTTGAATGCATAATGGGGGCTCAGGTTAGTAGCTTTTAATGTTTAATTGCAACAAATCATCACTAATTAGTGAAAACTCTAGTATTAATCGTACTTCGGTACCGCTCTAATTTGAATTTCGCGGCTGCACATATTTTTGTGCGGTTCGTGCTAGGGTATGTAGCCGCATATAAAATTGTACGGTCCACGATACCCTAGGTTGAAGGCACTTGTCATTGCTAAGTTTGTGGGGCCGCACTTAATTTTGTGCTATCCGCGATTGGTTTTTGCGGCCGCACTCAATTTTGTGCGGTCCGCACAATTAAACTTCAGAGACCCAATAAATTGATTATGCGACCGCACTCAATTTTTGTGCGGTCTGCGATGGGTTTTCGCGGCCACACTTAAAGTTATATGATCTGCGCTGAGGTAACTTCATAGAACCAATAGTCTGAACCTGGGATCTCCGTGACCGCACTCAATTTTGTGTGGTCCCTGATGGGTATTATGCGGTCACACTCCTTTTTTTGCGGTCCGCGCTGCCCTGTTCTGAGAAGCAATGTCTTTCTTTTCAACTGTAATTCAATAACACATGTTGAACCCCAATTCTAACTGACTTTCACTACTTGTGTGTTGCAGACAATGGTGCATTCTCGTGGTCGAGGTGATACTTCCAAAGGGAGGGCAAAATCCTCCCGAGGCCGGGGTAGAGGAAAACCTATCATGCCACTATCAGTCCAGAAAGCCTTGGGCAAAAAAACTACTCTCAGTAGACCACCTCCGGACTCCTCAGACACCAGTGAATACCTCCCATCTCGGGAAACTTCTGAGGGGGATTCTGTACAACCACAACCGGGGGCACAATAACAACAATTCCCTGATAGACTCCATTTAGTCAATGAACTTACCTCTTCCTCTAGTTCTTCTGATGGCTCAGAGGGAGGTAGTCAGGCATCTGGACCATCTTCCCCACCTGCTACAACACCTGCCACAACATCTACCCCAATCAATTTAGATGATGATGATGAGGTCCCGGATGATGTGAGAGGGGGTGAAACAATTCTGAGAAGCCTGGCTAGATCAAGGAAGCCGGAGGTGTGGGCTGTTAAATTTGTAAGTGAGAAGGCGTATGGAAACTTTTGGGAATGGTGGTCCCAAAGGTCGCTCACTCTTGAGCGACAATTCATAAGCAAAGACCTAAGCCAGCACAATCTGAATGTCTTAAAGCAATTTACGGAGAGAAAAGGATGGAAATGGTTTGCCGGCCGGTTGCATGATGCCAATGAATACCTCGTCAAGGAATTTTATGCCAATGTTGTCCACATCAAAAAGGGTACAAAGGTGACGAAGGTCCGGAACTTGAAAATCTGGTTTGATGGCCACGCACTGAACATATATGTAGGGTTTGAGGAGGTCGAGGCAGTGCAATACCTGGAGAAGCTAGCCTTGGGTGAGGTAGTTCGCCCATGGCTAGCTGAGATAATTGCTATTCCGGGGACAACACCTGCATGGCTCACAGTAGGAGTTCAATAGGGTGACAAACATTCGTGTGCAGCCGTCTTGACCCGTGCCAGCATGAGAATGTCCTTCCACTTCCCCGGGCAGTATTGGTAGCTTCCATCATGGCAGGCTATCCTATTAATGTAGGAAAATTGATGTCCTACAACATCTCCAATGTAGTCCAGAAAGAAGAAAGATTGTATCCCTACCCCAATTTCCTCACAGAGTATTTCCAAGACCAAGGGGTAGAGACGAGACATTTTGATGTGGAGGCGAAGGCTAAAAAGCCTTTTTCATGGTACCACCTCCAGGGAGCGGACAACCCTAAATTCAAGGGTAAAGCCACTACCCCCACTGGCCAGTCTGAAGAGCCAGGGGTAGTGGCCACCAGGTCAGTTGCTGAGCCCTCTATAGCAGTCGATACCTCTGCCGGAGCAACTGCCATGCCTCCTCCTTCCTCCGGACCATCCCTCTCAGTGCCACTGTCAGTGCTCACATCTTCTACCTACCCTCAGATTGTACTACGGGTTTCACAAACACTATCCAGTCTCAACAACTGGATGCAGGCAGCTACCACAAAGCTGACTGCCATATCTAGTGCAGTGGCAACACAATCTTCAGCCCCATCAGAGCTTCAGGTATCTCCATTTGTGGAGGACTCTTTGAAGAAGATTTTGGGCAACTAGAAGAAGATTCTGGACGACCAGTAGAAGATCCGGGAGACTCTTGATACACATGGAAGGATTATCAAGGATTTGGGGAAGCAGGTGAAGAAGTTGCGGAAGACTCAGGCATCTAAAGAGTCGGTGGAGAAGTTGAGCAAAGAGGTTGAGAAGATTGCTTCTACTGGTGATATTCCACTGGACCTGCTCATGGAGAAGACAGTCCCAGCAGCACATGCAGTAGTTCCCAAGGCATTAGAGGCAGCAGCCAGCCAGTCCGAGGAGCCGGCTGCCACTTCACACACTGCTGAGGAGCTGATTCATATGCTCAACAACCCCGTAGTCTCCTAGTCAGAGGATGTGGAGATCCAGTAAGAGGATATAGAGGGTGATGATGAGCCCATGCATGCTGAGGACCCCGTCCATGTTGAGGACCCGATGCAGACAGAGACCACATAGGGAGTTTTCTCTACTCTCTGCCCCTTTTCCCTGTCAATGCTATTTTTCATTTGGGGGGTGGTCCATTTTGATTTGATGACATTTGGTATGTAATAACCATTATACTATTTTTCTTTATCTTTATTTATCTTTATTTTCACTTTTTGTATGAATATATTCTTACCATTCGATGTATATATTCATTTCTTTTATGTATATATTCATTTTACTTCATTTTGTACATATTCAGTCTACTTTTCGTAGTTTACTTCATAACTTCTTTCGTTGTTTTTCCTTAGTAAAATAGATTCTTATTTACTTTAGTAGCTTCTTTTTAAGTTGTTAGCGTCTTTTTACGTTTTGTGTGAACAATAAGCCTCTGGTTTTCTTAATACCATGCTTCTTTCCAAAGGTGGATGTTGTGTGAACCGGGTGGCTCTTCCCAACAATGGATGGCGTGACAACATTCTTAAGGGTTTGAGTCTGTTTTCTTAATGTTTTTGTATATATAGTAGTAATGAATAAAAGTGTCTCAAGCAGGCTTCACTTGGTACTAACACATTTATCTTCGACCTTATGGTTAGAAACAAGTTGATTGGCAAAGAATAGCTCTAGTTGTGACCTTTAGACTCTTGTGTTGACTAAAACAATCATCGAGTGGTTTCTTTGAACCATTTGTGATTTCCAATCTTAGCTAGGGTTGTTGTGGGCCCTCGACTATGTTCTCTTTAACAATCTAGCAGCTTGAGAGGTGAGGTATTGAATTGCAAGTTCAATTTCCGTGCCAATAAGTCTAGAACTTGCCCTGAATATTTGTCTAGGTAAAATTCTAAGTGTAGCTCAAGTTGAGAAATGATTGTAGGCTCTCCTTGATCCAATTTGAAACTTGAAAGCTTCCGTAGCCTACCAATGTGATATCCCTAGTCAACCCCTTTGAGTCGAAGCCCTTTTTCATTCAAGCCATGTTACAAGCCTTTATCCGTTTTATAATGACCCTCTCTTGGCACCCGATCTTTCCTTAGCATTCTTGATACAATTGGAAAAAGCATAAGTTTGGGGGAGAGACGAGGAATGTGAAAGTGATAAAAGGTAAAAAGAACAAAGAAGAAATGAAGAAAAGGGAAGGCAAAGAACAGAAAGAAAGGCCAAAAAGAAATATGTCTAAAAGAAAGTGAATAAAGTAGAAAGTTGAAGGGATTCAAATAAAGCAATGATGAAAGGCATGGAGTGATTAGAAAAGGAGAAAAATGATTGTCGTGAGCAAGAAAGAGTGACATTACGTCTCTCTAGTTCCCCTAAGGAAGAAGAAAATGACTCAAAGAGACAAGAAAGTATGAGCCAAAAAGAGGAAATAGAGTGCTTAATGAAAGATGAAACCATCATATGCCGATAAATCCTACCTTAATCCAAAAGCCTTCATTACATTCCCGCAAAAGCCCTATATAATTTCAAGTTGAGTGAGCTTATATTAGTGGTGATTTACATAAGGGGCAAGCTTATGGTACTTAGAACCGGACTTGTGACATTCTTTTGAGAGAGATAAGCGCACTTCTTCACAATCCTTGTTTTGAGTGTTACATTCTAAAGTGAGATTTGCTCATGGAGAGTAGAGGAGGAGGAGTTTGGGTTCCACAATGACCTACTTGATAGAGCGAGTTTTCTTGGTGAATTAAGTCAACTCTTGATGCTCTAGTGTCACATTAGAATTATGGTACTCAAAAGGTCAAAACATGGTATTGTTGATAATTCATTTGTGTTGAGGGTAATTGTTAGTCCCAATTGATGCATGATTTATTCACCTTAGGCCAGCTAAAGTATCTTATTTTCTAGTGGAGGTGGGAATTACCTTATTTGCTTGAGGACAAGCAAAAGCTTATGTTTGGGGGAGTTGATAAGTAGGGATTTTAACCTATATTTTGCTCTCTTTTACTTGTGTTTTAGGCCAAAAATGCTTTAAGGTATTCCCGGAAACTAATGAAATATGCTTGCTTGTAGGAATTGTTCAAAATGAGCCAAAGGAATCAAAATCAACTCACAAAGGAGTCAAAAGTTGAACAAAAAACAAGGCTGGGAAAAGAGGTCTGAAGTGCAGACCACACAAATATTGTGCAGCTGCGAAAGCCATGATGCGGCAGCGATCATAATTATGCGGTCCGCAAGAGGGATATTCAGAGAGTGTGATTTTGGGCTAATAATGAGCGCAAACCGCACCAGAAATGTGCGGCCGCGAAAGTCCCTGTGCGGCCGCAATTGAAATTATGCGGACCGCGATGACTGAGATTCGGAGAGCTGACAACTTGAGCAAAAGAGAGAAGTGTGGACCACACCAGAATTGTGTGGCCGCGGAAGTCCCTTGTGCAGCCGCGATCGAAATTATGCAGTCCGCAAGATGAAGAATCAGAGAGTTGATTTCAAGACAAACTCAAGCAAGTGCAGACCGCATCACTTTTATGCGGCCGCATAATCTGGAGCGCGGTCGCACTTAGAATTATGCGGTCCGCGAAAGTTCAGCTCAACCCAGATCCAAAGAGAACAACGCGGATAACATCAAAATTATGCGGTCGCAAAAGCAAGAGTACGGCCGCACTCAGAATTACGCGGCTACACAACCTTCGCAGGGGCATTTTTGTCAGATATTTTCAGCTTAGTATAAATAAAACTTATTGTCATTTTTAGGGGAGGTTATGTTTTGTATGAGCACCTAAGACGGCTGACTTTTCTGTTTTCGAAAATTTTATACTAGATTCACTTCTTAACATTAGATTTTCATTCCATAAATTAATATTATGGATTTTATCTTCATTTCATCTTTAATTTTTGTTATTTTCATGAGTAGCTAAACCCATAGCTGGGGTTGTGAACCAACCCTAGTGTGGGTATTTAATGGGTATTTGCGTTTTGGGCTTGAATATGAATGGGTTAGTGATATTTAGCCTAATTCTTGCCTGAATACAAGAATTAATGGTGGCAAACATTGATTCATGCCTTTATGACTTAGTCTCTACTTGAGAAAGAGGGACTAAGTCTAGGAAAACTGGGCTAACAAAGAATTAGAGTGAACTCAAGAAATTGATAGCCCCAATTAAAGGTCTAAACCTAGGGATAGTAATACCCAACTTGAGCTAATATCACTTGATTTGCATGAATACCCATTTGGATTTGAGAAAGCCAAATTGGGCAAAATCATTCAAACTACGGAGAGGTATAGAGTGAGTACTCCAGGTGTGATAGCTATATTACAATCCTAACTAATCAAGCTTGCCCTAGATTTTGCTATCCGTTAGATATCCACCTAGGTAGAAGTCACTACCCTAGTCTCTTTAAACATTTGAAAAACAACAACAAAAATATTGTCCTTAGTTTCAATTATTGCAATCTTTAGAGTAAAGTTAGAAGTAGAAATCAAACTCAAACTTGTGGAAGTGTAATTAGATTCAAAACCCACATCTAGCTTAGATATGAACCTAATTCCAAACATTAACTCCCTGTGGATTCGATCCCGACCTAGTTGGGTAAAAACTACATCTACCACCCTCGCTACTCAATAGTAGTGTAGGCTTGGACCTGATCAAGGCCCCACCTTATAGATTTTCTGGATATGGTGTTACTCATAACTGGACAAAACAAATCATATTTTAGTAGTTGCCATATTGGAAGGATAATCTTCCCCGACACAATTTTGATGTCATGCATATTGAGAAGAACTATTTTGACAATTTGTTCAACAAAGTGATGAATGATAAGAATAAGACAAAAGATAACCCCGGAGGCTAGGCTGGACTTACAAGAATATTGCAGGCGACCTGAATTACATTTGCAGTCTACGAACAATGGTAAGCCCAAGGCTAGATACACATTCACTTTGGAACAAAGAGGACAAATTTGTGAGTGGGTTGCAAACCTAAAGATGCCCGAGGGTTATGCTTCAAACCTGGGAAAACGTGTCGATATGACTGAAGGAAAGTTGACTCATATGAAAAGTCATGACTATCATATCTTCATGAAAACCTTAATCCCTATTGGATTTTGTGGTTTGCCTGAAAATATCTGGAAACCCATCACAGAGATAAGTTTGTTCTTCAAAGACTTATGTTCTACCACGTTAAGGGAAGAAAACCTATTTCAAATGAATCGAAACATTCCTATAATCAATAATAAGCTGGAAAGGATTTTTTCATGTGGTTTCTTTGATGTTATGGAACACCTTCCAATTCACCTTGTACACGAGGCGCGACTTGGACGGCCAGTTCAATGTAGGTGGATGTATCCATTCGAGAGGTAATGATTAAACCTTGATTTATTCTTGTAATTTTCTTTAACGTTATCGTCTAATATGACAATGTGCATGACTATCGGCAATTGTAAACAATTTGTTAAACAGAGGAATAGGATTGAAGGATCCATATGCGAAGCCTATCTTGCGAAGGAAACTGTCCATTTTTGTTCTTACTACTTTGACAATCATGTGTCATGTGCTAGAAATAAGCCCAATCAGAATAATGTCGTGATTAAGATTGATCCATTATATCCACCAATGTCCATATTCAATCAACTAGGCCGAGGCTCTAAAGATTGAACAAAAAGGGGCCTAAATAGTATGGAGTACAAATCAGCTTCAAATAATGTGTTGCTAAATTTTTCGGAAGTTCAACCGTTCCTTAAGTAAGTGTTGACGTAAGATTAATTTACATAGACTAATATTTAATTTGGTTGATACAACTAACAAAATTTCAATGTGTCGCTCAATAACTTCGTGAGTCAATTTGGCCATGATGATGTATATTCTACATTTGAGGCATGGTTTAAAGAGTGTGTAAGTGCATCTTACATACTTTTTCACATGTGAATATACATACCTGGTCACTTGTGAATATACTTGCTCACTTGTGATTTATTTAACACTACATGTAGGTCAATAATCCAAACAACGGTGTTAATCAATTTTTGAAAGATATATCTTGGGGTCCTGCACCGATGGTTATAACTATGTCTATGTATTTTGTGAATGGTTACAAATATTACACCGAGAAATGCTCCAAGTATAAACAAAAGTAATAACAGTGGGGTGTGTGTCAAAGGTGGTGAAGGCAAGCAAGATGGGGAAAATGATTATTATGGTGTGATCAAAGAGATTCTAGAATTATCATATTCAGGTTGGCCAAATATGAAGATCATACTTTTCCGATGCAAGTGGTTTGACCCAATACCTAGAAGAGGTACAAATGTACACTCGCAGTACAACATAATTGAGGTTAATAAAAAGATGGAGTATAATTGCTATGATCCTTTTATAATTGCAGAAAAGGTTGGGCAAGTGTATTATGCTCCATACCCATTGCGGAGGGATAAGGCTGATTGGTTGGTTATAATCAAAACTAAGCCTGTTGGTAGGGTGGAAGTTGAGAATGTGCTAGATGTTGCTTACCAAAATGATACCTGAAGTGTTAACCAAATGGTGGATGATCAGTTAGAAAATGACTTGGAGCATCCTCAACACATATTAGAAGAAGTTGATATGGAGGAAATAACAATTATAGAAAATGAGGACGAAGAATCACCTAATGAAAATGAAATAAGTGAAGAGGAAGAATTTTTGGACGAGGAAAAATACTTCGAAGACGACTAGCATGCTAGTTTTTTCAAGCGCTCTCAACTTATATAGATTTATATTCTCAATTCTAACATTTTCTTTAATTTATGTAGATGACCGATAAGGGTCGAGGTAGGTCTAGGAAGTATAAGAGGCCTATTGATCATGATGATGGTGCTACACCCTCGCTTCCTCCCAATCCACACTTGCATCCCTCTGCTACTGATGGCCGGCAACAATCTTCTAGGCACAAATCTTTTCCACCATATCCATCTATTTATCAGACTACCTATCATTCGCCCTTCCAGCAATATTCTTATCATTCTGCACCACAGGGCTATACCCCCTTCGTCCACAAGATCCTGTATATAGTTATATGGGTCAATCGAGTAAGCAGTCATAGGGCCATATGATGATACGCCCGTCATCTGCTCCATTTGCTTCGTCACCAGCTGGATCACATCCATCTAGATTTCAGCCAGCTGAATCTTAGCAGTGGCCTGGATCGCAACAAGGTTGTGGATTGCAGCCATCTTTATCAGTGACCCCGTCTCCCTCTCCACAGAGTTCATCTTCTAGCATTTTTAGACTTCGCCTTCAGGATAGTAGAGCTGAGCCAGATGCCCCCCTTCTACGCACGCTTCAGATTCATTGGAGGATGATGATCCAGAGGAAGTGCGGTATGATCGTTATCATAGGATGATCATCAGGCCGGAGGGCAATGGGTAAGATTTATTTATTACTTCTTTATTTTTGCTGAATTATAATATCTACTCTTGTTTAATTAATGTAATTGCTATGTTGCAGATTCATACCTAATCATCGGACTACAAAGATAATCACTAAAGCTCTTGGCCGGTTCTATGATGCACCCTATGCTACTTGGAGTGACTTTCCATCGGTGCTCGTGCAATAAATTTTCAACCAATTTAAGGTTTTAATACAATTCTTATCTATTTAAGTATTATATTAACAAAAATTTTATCTAACATTACACACTTCACTTGCAGACAAAGTGTGCCTGGGAGGACCGACATAACTGTGAAATTTGTGCAAATTTTATGTTCAAATGCCGTAAGAAACTATCTGATACCTTCTGCTCTACTAAAAAAAAAGAGAAAGAAGCCTTCATGGGTTCTACCGCATTTATGGGAGGATCTGCTGAGGTAGTGGACCACCGAGAAATTCGAAAAGAGGAGTGAATAGGGAAAGAAGGCCCGGGCAGCTGAGAAGGGTGGCTCCTTATACTGTGTGGGTGCAAGGAGCATGGGGACTACGATGAGACTACTGGTAATTCCTTAAAATATTTACATCTATTTTTATCGAACTATATTTATATATTTTAATTTAGTTAACATGTTTTATTATATTTGTAGGAAAAAACATATGGGAGGAAGATGACTCATGATGAGTTCTTCATGGAGACTCACATCCGGAAGAAGAAGGCACCGATAGATCCAACTAGATGGGTCGTGGACGGGGTGGAGACTGCATATGTAAGTTTTATAACTACTATAACTTGAAATTAATGTTTATAATATTATATGATTAATAATTTTCTATCTTCTAAATAAAGGGTCGCTACAAGGCTAATGTAGAGGAGTACACTCAGAGCTTGCCACCGAATGAGCAAGGCGAGCGACCACCATTACAGACGAAGAAGCGCAGAAGATATGGTTGGATATTGTCGATGGTCCTAAAAAAGGGATAGCACACGACCTTCCAAATAGATCATTTTGGCGCTATAGGGATGGATTTCAAGGTATAGGGACTTCCGCCCAGGGCGAGATAATTGATAGGTCGACTCTCTCCTCTATGGAGAAGAAGATTGCAAAGCTAACAACATAGCTTGAAGAGACAAAGACTAGAAAAGAAAAGAGAGATAAACAATTAGATACCTTTCAAGTTCAGCTAGAAAAGAGGGACCAATAATTTAATATCCTTCAAGGTCAGCTAACCAATCTTCTTGCTAGTGGTGCTTTACCGATTCCCCGGTCTCGTCAACCTTCCCCAGATGGTAATCCTTTGAACCATGCCGACGATGAATGCTATAGTAGTAGAGATGAAGATGATGTAATACAAAACACTCATTGAATGATGTTTGAATTTTTAATTTGTAAAACGTTTTATTGTTGGGTATGATATTTTGTTAATATAGTTTAGTGGAGATGGAGATGGTGATAATATTTTGTTAATATAGTTTTGATAGTTGTTATTGTTGTTCTTGTTGTTATTGTTGATATTGTTGTTATTGTTGTTGTTATTGGTTGATATTGTTGTTATTGTTGTTGTTATTGGTTGAATGACAGCAATGTAATGTTGTCATTATAGGTGATTGTTTGTTGGTAGGTGGTGCAGATATAAAACAGTTGTTTTCTCGCAAAATAATACCCAAAAAACCGACCGACTTCGGTCAGAAATGTTCATATTAATTCCTAGAAAATCAAAATTACCGACCGAATTCGGTTGGAATTTATGATTTTAAATATTAATTATTTAAATAATACGACCGATTTCAGTCGGAATTAGCAATTTTAAATAAAAATGTATAATTTTATATTTTAACAATACCGACCGATTTCGGTCGGAAATGAATAATTTAAAAAATGAATAATTAAATTTCTGACCGAATTCGGTCGGTAATTTAAAAATAATTAAAAAATATTTTTAACAATACCGACCGAGGTCGGTCGGAATTGAATAATTTTTTTAAAAATTAAATAATTAAATTTTCGACCGAATTCGGTCGGTAATTTAAAAATAATTAAAAAATATTTTTAACAATACCGATCGACGTTGGTCGGTAAAATTAATTTGTGTCAGACATTTGGTCAAACTGCGTTGACAGTTAACGACCGACTTCAGTCGGAAAATAGTGACTGACTTCGGTCGCTCCCCGTTTGCGACCATTAGTTTATCGGCCAATTGAAAACAGTCTGAAATCGGTCGATTTTTGTTGGATTCCGACCGATTTCGGTCGGTTTTTCTGGACGTTTTTTTGCAGTTTTTTAGTAATGATTAAAAAAGTTTATTTTTGGATAATGTTTGCATATTACAGCCAAAATATATTTAAATGTCAAATACTGTTATAATTGTATAAAAATCATTCACTATAAAAATAAAACAATATCGGAACAAACAATGTTGTAGGGAAGTTTGAAGGAACATTGAAAGATCCTTATTTTGTTTTTGACGGTGCAAGTTGTTGCTGATGGCCTCTTCGATATTTTGTAAGCTAAACATATAAGATAAGTTATTCGTGGTTATGCCACATATGAGTAATTTTGAACACTGTATAATCAGTTGAAGTCCATATTTTATGCGAATAATATGATGATCTGCTGATATATGTGTTATGAGTGTGATTCAATCTATTGAAGACTAACATACTTCACGAATTTGTCATTTGGTTACGCCATTTTCGAGACCAACGGGAAACTATCACATATATCACGTGAACTTATATTATGCTATATAAAGTTCTTCATTTTTCTTTCATATTTTCATGTTGGATTTGTCTAAAGATTACATGTACATCCCTTCTCCAGAAGCTTGTCAGCCTAAAAGCTTACCAATTATGACGGATCTGCCCTCATCAGCCCGCGTCACAATTGTCACGACCCCATTTCACCTATAGGTCGTGATGACGCCCAACACTACAGCTAGGCAAGCCAACTAGTGATTTAAACACATATTCAATTCTTTAAAAATTAACCGAGTAATTAAACTCTTCTTACTTGCAAGAATTAAGACAATATGAAAAGATCTGGTAAATTAAAATAACCAAGAAAAATAATTAAATCTAAAAAATTCTACTAGTGGGTGCCAAAATCTGGTGTAACAAGTGTACGAGCATCTAGTAGATTATACAAAATTTCTAAGAACTGTCTGAAATAAATAGACAGAATAAAAATACAAGGAGAGGCACTAGCTGCTGCAGGATAACTCAGAAAGGCAGCTCACCACTAGGTTTCGGGATATCGTGGATGCGCTCCGGTAGGTCCAACTATAGCACCGATCTCATGTCCTGCACATAAAAAGTGCAGCAAGCGTAGCATGTGTACGTAAACAATGTGTACCATGTAAGTATCAAGTCTAATCTCTAAGAAGTAGTGACGAGAGGTCGACTTTAACACTCACTATGGGTCAATAATATTACAATAGAAACATTTAATTAAACATTATTTTTTGTAGGTGAACCATAATAATTTCCTTAACAAATAAAAATAATTAATTCCTTAAATTTCAATAATTTTTAATTTATCAATTAGCTTCACAAGCTATAATTAAAATATCAAGGTATCGTGTAATTATTATTATTAGGCACGATCTCTGCTGAGGTCGTACAACCCAATCCAGAGTGTCGTGTACACTGCCGAGGGACGTGAGGTGCGATCCATAGATGCATCTATACTGCCGAGGCGTTCGGCCCGTTCCACAAGAAAGGATGACATTTTCTTATGAACCTCTGGAATGAGAAGTTATTATAACTATAACACATAAAGATGTATAATTTCTTTAATAATTAATTAATTTATACAAAAATTCAAGTATAAGGGGATGCAATTATCACAAGTATCTCATGATTTGAGTCCTAAACTACCCGGACATAGCATAATTAGTAGATACACACGGACTCTCGTCACCTCGTGCGAACGTAGCCCCACAATTAGCAATAATTATTATTTTAAATCACATATGGGGTAAATTCCCTCTTACAAGGTTAGACAGGAGACTTACCTTATCTCAAAGTCCACTTCCCGATCAAAACGTCGCGTAAAAACTTCAATTCAATGCCAAAAAATCCGAAACTATCCAAACGTTATATAAAATAATTAATACATGCTCAATAATTTGAAATTAGACTATTAAATAAATTACCCTATCCAAAATGGTAAATTCCTAAAATTTACCCCGGACCCACGTGCCTGAATTTCGGAAATTTTCGGAGGAAATCGTTACCCATAATCTCAAGAACTCAAATATACAATTTCCATCCAATTCTATATCCATTTTCGTGGTTAAAATATCATTTTATATAAAAAAAAAAACTAAGTTTTTCATCTAAACCCTTGATTTCCAAGATTTATCGGTTATAATCAACCCATAATCTATATATTTAACTCAAAGTGTGTAGAATTAACTTACCTTCAAGTTGCTAGATGAAATCCCCTCTCAAAAAGCTCCAATATCGCCCAAAAATGGTGGAATTACGGGCTAAAATGGCTGAGCCTCGCCCATTTAAAACGTTCTCCCCAGCAGTAATTTCGCACCTACGGATGGCTAGCCGCACCTGCGGAAAAAGCCTCGCAGGTGCGAGTTTTCCTCGCCTGGCCAAGCTTCGCATCTACGCCCTAAGGACCACACATGCGCGTCTGCTTCTGCGGTGCTTCTTCCGCACCTGCGACTCTAGCCGCTTCTGCGCTGTATTGCATCGCACCTGCGCGCTCGCAGGTGCGCCAACAATCTCGCTCATGCGATTCCTTGGCGTGCTTGTCTTGTCCGCTTCTGCGGCTCGTGGCTCGCTTCTGCGAGCTCGCACCTGCGGCTGGCCAAGCGCAGGTGCTGTTAGGGGTGGGCATTCATTATTTCGGTTCGGTATTTAAGAATTTCGATTCGGTATTTCGGTATTCGGTTTATCAATTGTCTATACCAATTACCGTACCAAATTATTTTGGTACGGTTCGATTTTTCTTATTTTGGTTCGGTACTGTTTTGGTTTAATAGTCGCTAAATAAGCAACACTAACGAGTGACAACAGTGCACAATTCTATGCAACAGTGCACTGTTCACAACGATTAAGGACTAAGGAGTGCAACATCTTCACAGTGTGCAATTCAAACTTCAAAGCTGCCAATTCAAAGTGCACATTGTACAATTCAAAGCTTAACTCACACAGTGCAGCAGAATTCAAAGTGCACCTTGCACAATTCACAATTCTGCCTAACTCACACATTGCACAACGATTAAGGACTAAGGAGTGCAACATCTTTACAGAATTGTGCAAATAAATTCAGCATTATTAAACTCCTGAAATTAACCCAATACTAACACAATTAATCAGATTGAAAAATAAACTCAGAAAAGAGGCAAGACACATATTAACAGTGACATAATTAATCAAATCAACCTAGTTAAGCGACGATACAAGCAGAAACGAATTAAATGAAATAGAATAACGAGTACTTAATTACCACTTTGTATTCCTTTGACCGTGGGCCTCTTTGACCTTTTTTTATCAGCCTCACTGGGGCTCCCTTCAAGACTTCCACCTTGAGTAGTGCTTCTGTACACATAAAGCAAAAGTTTAGTTGATACATAAAATTGGTTTTTAAAAAACCAAAATCATTTATTGTAAATGCAAAAAGAAATTCAGTACTGCACCTATTAGAAGAAGAGAGATCCCCCCAACACAACAGTAAACACAAGTTTGTTGTAAGATAGTGTACCAACTGTAAAAAGGCTCTTCTCACCATCATAGGCAAAATCTTTGCCGGCTAGCTCCAATGCATACGTTTGTTGCACCTTGTCCAGAATTTTTCGTCCTATGCCTTTTGCCTCTACAGGATTTTCATCTTCATAATTTAGAGCAACCTGAGGCAATAATAATCATTATTTTTTCAGTTCACTTTGAAATATTCATACCCCAAAATTCAACACTACAGCTACATCAAAATTCATACCCCAAAATTCAAAATAACATTCCTTCTCCAACAGTACAACTATTATTATAAAAACAAACTGAAGATTGAAGAATGAAAAGTTATGAACCTGTTGAATAGTTGAAGATTGACGAATAAAGTAAACAATGAGGAAACCAGAAGTAGAGTCATCAGCGCCGAGGTCGTGAAGTCGCTGTGACATCGTCTGACTCGCCGAGGTTCTCGCTTCTCTGAGTTATCTCTCACAGTCACAGTAGCCGATCTCTATTCTCTTAGGTTAGGTTTCTCCGTTTCTGTTTCTCCCTTTCTAATTCCCTAATCCCTATAGTGAAAGACTAAAGAGGTTTCTGTTGGGCCTTATTGGGTTGGACTGAGGCGTTGGGCACTCGGGCAGTGTAGAGAATTAGATATATAACATATTGGGTTGGGCTGGGTATTATAGGTCCAACATAAAATTCTTCAAAAATTCGGTATTTCGGTATATCAAAATTTTAAGATCCTAATACCGAGGACCGTACTGTTATACCTAAATACCGAAAATATAATACCGTATTATACCGAAAAAACTGAAACTGAAATACCGAATTAATTCGATCCGGTTCGGAATTCAATTTTTCTGATTTTATGCCCACCCCTAGGTGCGGTTGTAGCAGAAGCCGGAAGCTTCAGCTGCCGCCCCACAGTCCAAATTTGATCTGAGCCTCGTCCGGTTAACACCCGAGGCCCCCGAGGCCCCGCCCGAACATGCCACCAAGTTTGAAATCATAAAACAGACTCGCTCGAACCCTCAAAATGTGTAAAACAACATAAAATCTAAGAATTATACCCCAAACCAAATTGATTCAACTTAGAATTTTCAAAATTTTCAAACTTACTCCGAACGCACCGAAACATACTTAAACTACTCGGAATGACACCAAATTTTATGTACAGGTCTTAAATCACCATACGAAACTATTCCCAAGTTCGGAATTCCAAACGGACTTCAATTACTCCAAAACCTACTCCAACCCAAATTTAAATAGTTAATTTTCACTATTAAGCGTCGAAACGCTCCCGGGTTGTCCAAAACCCGATTCGACCATGCGCCCAAGTCCAAAATCGCCATACAAACCTATTAGAACCGTCAAATCCCAATTTTGGGGTCGTTTTCTAAAAATGTTGACCGAAGTCAAACTTGGTCTTTTAAAGCCAAACTAAAGAACTAAGTGTTCCGATTTCAAATGGAGCCATCTCGATGCTAGATTGGTAACTGTTATTATAAGAAAACTCGGCCAAAGGAAAGAAACGATCCCACTGACCTCCAAAGTCAATAACACATGCCCTGAGCATATTCTCCAAAATCTGAACTGTCCGCTCCGACTGCCCGTCGGTCTGCTGATGAAAGGTTGTGCTGAGCTCCACACGGGTCCCCAATTCACTCTATACTGCTCTCCAGAAATATGAAGTAAACTGAGGGCCTCTATCTGATATGATGGAAATTGGCACACCGTGCAACCGAACTATCTCCTGAATATAAATCTGGGCCAGCCTCTCTGAAGTATACGTAGTCACAACCGGAATAAAATGTGCCGACTTGGTCAACCTGTCGACAATGACCCAAACTGCATCAAACTTCTGCAAGGTCCGCGGAAACCCAACTACAAAGTCCATAGTAATGTGTTCCCATTCCCACTCCGGTATAGTCATCTGCTGAAGTAGGCCACTTGGCCTCTGGTGCTCATATTTAACTTGCTGGAAATTTAGACACCTAGCTACATACTCAACTATGTCCGTTTTCATTTGCCGCCACCAATAATGTTGCCTCAGGTCATGATACATCTTCGTAGCACTTGGATGAATAGAATACCGAGAACTGTGTGCCTCCTCTAGGATCTTCTCCCTCAGTCCATCCTCATTAGGAACACATACGCGATCCCGGAGTCGCAGAACACCATCTCCGCCTATAGTAACCTCCTTGGTACCACCTCGTAGTATCGTTTCTCGAAGAACCAATAAATGTGGATCATCATACTGCCAAGCCTTGATCTGCTCAAATAGTGAAGACTGGGTTACAACACACGCAAGAACTCGACTAGGCTCTGAAATATCCAATGACTGAATGTCCAAAGCTAATGGCTTTTCTTCTGCTTCAATAAAAGCCAAACTACCCATTCTCTCTGCCTTTCTACTTAAGGCGTCTCCAACTATATTTGCTTTACCTGGATGATACAGGATAGTGATATCATAATCTTTTAGCAACTCCAGCCATCTGCGTTGCCTCAAATTTAGATTCCTTTGCTTGAATAAATGCTACAAACTACGATGATCAGTGTAAACCTCACAAGATACCCCATAAAGATAGTGCCTCCAAATATTAAGAGCGTGAATAATCGCAGCTAACTCCAAATCATGTACTGGGTAATTCTTCTCGTGGGGTTTCAACTGACGTGAAACATATGCAATAACTCGCCCCTCCTGCATTAATACACAACCAAACCCAACGTGTGAAGCATCATAATACACTGTATACATTCCCGAACCGGAAGGAAACACTAACACCGGTGATGTAGTCAATGCTATCTTGAGCTTCTCAAAGCTCACATCACAATCATCGGACCATCGGAACAGAGCACCCTTCTGGGTTAATTTGGTCAAAGGTGCTGTAATAGATGAAAAGCCCTCCACGAACCGACGATAATAACCTGGTAACCACAAGAAACTCCTGATCTTAGTAGGCGAAGTGGGACGATGCAATTCTGAACTGCCTCGATCTTTTTGGGATCAACTTTAATACCCTCGCCCGATATAATATTCCCCAAAAATGATACAGAATCTAGCCAAAACTCACATTTAGAGAACTTAGCATATAGCTTTAGAGACCACAACATCTGAAGCACCACTCTCATATGTTGCTCGTGCTCCTCCTTACTGCGTGAGTAGATCAAAATGTCATCAATGAAGACAATGACAAGAGAATTAATGTATGGCCTGAATACCCTGTTCATCAGATCCATAAATGCCGTCGGGGCATTACTCAAACCGAAGGGCATCACCAGAAACTCATAATGACCATATATAGTCTGGAAAGCAGTATTCGGATCATCCGAATCCCAAATCTTCAACTGATGGTACGCCGACCTCAAGTCAATCTTAGAGAACACCCTAGCACCCTGTAACTGGTCAAATAGATCATCAATACGTGGCAATGGGTACTTGTTCTTATTAGTGACTTTGTTCAATTGGCGATAATTAATACATATTCGCATCGTTCCATCCTTCTTCTTCATAAATAATACCGGTTCATCCAAAGGCGATACACTCGGTCTGATGAACCCTTTGGCTAGTAACTCCTCAAGTTGTTCTTTCAACTCTTTCAATTCTTTCAGTGCCATACGACACGGTATGATAGATATAGGCTGGGTATCTGGAGCCCAGTCAATACATAAATCAATATCACGATCTGGTTCCATGCCTTGAAGATCTGAAGGAAATACATCGGAGAACTCCCAGACTACAAGCACTAAATCAATCATCGGCGTCTCTGCAGTAGTATCCCGAACATAGGATGGATAAGCCAAGAAACCCTTCTCGACCATGTATCGAGCCTTCAGAAAAGAAATAACCGATTAGATGCACTAACAGACGAACCCTTCCACTCCAACCTAGGCAATGCTGGAACAGCCAAGGTAACAATCTTGGCATGGCTATCTAGGATGGCATGGTATGGAGATAACCAGTCCATGCCCAGGATGATTTCAAAGTCGGTCATCTCAAGCAGCAGAAGATCTTCTCTAGTTTTATAACCACAGAATGTAAAATAATATAGGACTGGTAGATCTGATTCATTATAACAGAATCGCCCATAGGAGTGGACACAAAAACAGGAGTACCCAAGGACTCATGAGAAACACCCAGGAAATGAGAAAATAGAGATGACACATAGGAATATGTAGACCCTGGATCAAATAATACGGAGGCATCTTTGCCGCAAACAGAAATAATACATGTGATCACAGCATTTGAGGCCTCTACGTCTAGTTTGGCCGAAAAAGCATAGAACCGAGCTAGAGCGCCACCTGGCTAGCCTCCATCTCTAGGATGGCCCCTAACCACCTGCCATCCACCTCTGGGTGGTCGGATGGCTGGTGGAGCAAATTCTGCGATAATCATAGGCTGCTGACCCTGCTGCACTAGCTTACCCCGAAGCCTGGGGCAGAATCTCCGCATGTGACTGCAATCCCTGCACTTGTAACAACTTATCGGTGCGATGGGTTGCTGACTAGAAGTCTGGTCCTGGTGACCTGAATACCCACTGGAAGAACCCTAAATAACTGGTGGGCGACAAGAGCTCTCTGGCATAGCACTAAAATAAGGTCGCACTGGAGTACCCCGAGGAGGCGGTGGTGCTGGATATGGGGGCCTGCTAGACTTCCCTCTCACGAACTGACCTCTACCCCTGGACGGAGCACTTCTAAACTCTCCAGAATATCTAAACCATTTATCTCTCATAACCTGCTCTCGGCTACCCTGACGCACACCCTCAATCCTCCGGGTTATCTCCACGACCAACTCATAAGAAGTACCCATCTCAACCTCTCAGGCCATAGTGGCCTGAATGGTAGTATGCAAACCCGCAACAAACCTCCATACTCTCTTTGCATCAGTAGGGAATATCATAAGTGCATGGAGAGAAAACTCAGAGAACCTCGCCTCATAATCGGTCACTGATATCTGGCCCTGTTGGAGTTGCTCGAAATGAAACCGCAACTCTTCCCTCTGGGAGGGTGGAATATACCTATCCAGGAAAATACGGGTGAATCTGTCCCAAGTCATGGGAGGAGAATCTGCTGGTCTGCCAAGAAGATAAGATTTTCATCATCTACGGGCCTTGCCCTTTAGCTGAATTGTAGGAAAGTCTACCCCATGAGACTCCAATGTCCTCATGTTGTGTAGTCTGTCCCTGCACCGATCAATGAAGTCATGGGGATCCTCATGTCGCTCTCTCCCAAAAACAGGAGGATGTAGCCTAGTCTATCTGTCCAATAGCTTCTGCGGCTCAGTGGCTGCAACTAGTCTGGGCTCAGGTGTAGCTGCTACCACTGGTTGGACCCCACCTACGGGTAGTGCACCCTGGGTTTGATACACATCAATTGCCTCCCATGAGCCTATGCGATAGGAGTCTATGCTCCCCCTCCCGCCTGAGATGTGGTTGGGTCTACTGAAAATAAACCAGCCTGAGTCATAGTGTCCATGAATCGCAGAATATGGCCCATGACCTCCTGGAATCCCGGTGCAGACGTAAATTCCACCGTAGCTGGCTCTGCTACGGGCACCTTGCCCTGCTCCTCGATAATAGGATCCTCTACTGGATCAACTGGTGGTATAACTGGGATAACTTTGGGATGTCCTCGTCCCCTACCACGGGCTGGAGCCCTCCCTCGGCCTCTAACAACAGGGGGAGTAGCTCTTCCCTGATCTGGAACCTCATTAGAGCGCGTTCTCACCATCTGTGAGAGAATAAGAGAAAGATATTTAGTACATAAATTGCACGATGGAATATGAATAAAGGTAGTTTCCTAACACCCTATAGCCTCTCAAAGATAAGTACAGACGTCTCCGTACCGATACGCAAGACTATATTAGGCCTGCACATAACTTGTGAGACCTACGTGTACCTAGTGATCTGATACCATGTTATCACGACCCAATTTCACCTATAGGTCGTGATGGCACCCAACACCACAACTAGGCAAGCCAACTAGTGATTTAAACACATATTCAATTCTTTAAAAATTAACTGAGTAATTAAACTCTTCTTGCTTTCAAGAATTAAGACAATATGAAAAGATCTGGTAAATTAAAATAACCAAGAAAATAATTAAATCTAAAAAGTTCTTCTAGTGTGTGCCAAGATCTGGTGTCACAAGTGTATCAGCAACTAGTATATTATATAAAATTTCTAAATATTGTCTGAAATAAATAGACAGAATAAAAATACAAGGAGAGGCACAAGCTGCTGCAGGATAACTCAGAAAGGCAGCTCACCACTAGGCCTCAGGGTATCGTGGATACACTCCGGTAGGTCCAACTATAGCATCGATCTCAGGTCCTGCACATAAAAAGTGCAGCAAGTATAGCATGGGTACGCAAAAAACGTGTACCCAGTAATTATCAAGCCTAATCTCGAAGAAGTAGTGACGAGAGGTCGACTTTGACACTCACTATGAGTTAATAATATTACAATAGAAATATTTAATTAAACATGATTTTTTTTAGGCAAACCACAATAATTTCCTTAAAAACAGAAATAATTAATTCCTTAAATTCCAATAATTTCTAATTTATCAATTAGCTTGCTGCAATAACTCATGCTACACTTGCTGCACATTTTTTGTGTAGGTACGTATATTTCTAGTGGCCTTGTGGGCGCAGAGGTGTGGTTAATGCAGAGAATTAGGTGAGTTGCATACTATATTACGATCTGCAGCCAGTAAAGTCTCCTTCAGAGTTATTTATATTTTTCCTGTCTAATTTGTATTCCGGACAGTTACTGTAATTTATTTTATATTCCTAGCAAATGCTCAGGCACTTGTGACACCTACTTTTGGGAGTGGTTATGGATTGTTTAATAATTTAGTTGCTAAATTATTTATCACTTACTCTATGAGTTCTATATTTACTATTTAATTGAGGAAATTTTGATTTCAAAAGTACTAAAATGGGTAATTAAATTAATTAGTCAAGGTTGTCTTGTCTGACAACGGTGTTAGGCGCCGTCACGACCTTTAATGGGTTTTGGGTCGCGACAACAAGGTATCAGAGCACTAGGTTCACTTAGGTCTCATGAGTCATGAGCAAGTCTAGTAGAGTCTTGCGGATCGGTACGGAGACATCTGTACCTATCTTCGAGAGGCTACATGACTATTAGGAGCACTTCCCTTCTTGATTCCTCATCGTGCGATTAAATTCCTTTGAGACTTATGCCTTTGTTTCTTTCCTATTAAATCTTGTGCGACGTGAAATGCTTGCTATAAATTGGGAATTGAGGAATTGTAATAGTAGTACAGATGTGGTGCAGGATGTTTCTCCCTACGTAATTGATTGATCTATTGTCGTCGCCTTGGAGAACGTTGTTTTGTTATTCCAACTCAGTAGCTATATTTCGAATGGTTTTGAGGCTATGTATAGGTTTCTACGATGTTCATGAGTTATTATCTCGAGGAATTGATGTAGTGGCGGGGTGCTCATTTATGTGCCGACACAGTGAATGACTTGAAAGAAGGTTTTTCTCAGTACATGATGTAGAGGTTCAGCGTTTAATCCGAGTAAAGGAAAGGTAATCGTACTATGAATGTCCAGGTTTGGGGTTGATGGAGTAATGAGGCTTGATATTTTTGAGTGTGGTAGAGTTCTCAATTGTGATGTGGTGTCATCGCCTTGTTAAATGCGTTAAGGTTCGCGGGTGTTATGGTTTTCTTCAACTCGCCTTTACGGCGGGGTGTTAGGAATTGGTGTCGGGGAAGCAGTTGTCAGAAATCGTGGTGTGCAGTGGTTCAAGATCGAATCGGTGTTCCTAGTGTTGATGGCTCAAGAAGGATGATCTTCGGAGAGGTTTAAAGCTGGTAGCGATCTATTGGTTCAAGTGCTACAGAGACGGATTTTGAGTTAAGGCAACGACTGGGCAGCGGAGGATGAGGAAGGACATGTGGGAGGTGTCTTGTGGTGGTTAAGTTCCTAGAAGGCCAAGTGTGAGAAACAGAAGTCAAGTAGTTGCTTAAAGGAGAGGGTTTGACCAAAGTGGTTGAGCGGTAGAGTAACATATGGGTTTTGTGGTAGGATAGCTACACGCCTTGGGGAAAGTTTGGAGTAATTTGGTATTCATTGTGGACAGTGACTAGGTTTACGGGCTTTATTTGTAATATTGGCTACTATATTGAGGAAGATTGGGTGCGACAGGAGGGAGTTGCTTAATAGGAAGCAAGATACAACATGACTTTGGATTGGAATGTATTATCGCACCATTAGTTAATGTCAACGGGGAGTGAACGGACTTGTACAGCTGGTTAACGAGCACGAGCTCAGGATGGTTTATTGGTTTCGTGGTAATAGAACTCGGTGCAGCATTGTTGGAGGATGTCGGCATGGAATTTCCATAGGTATGATATATCCAATAAGCATATTAGTGGTTTGCGGGGTGTTGATGGAGCTTCTACGAAGAATTTTACTGACTATCCAGTAAGAGGTCAAGTATGTGAATGTTCATGAAAGGTTTAACATAAGGATTTCGAGGAAATTGGTGGGTCGATTATGCGAGATTGTGTCAATGGGGGATAATGAGTCTTAGTGGGTTCCAGAGTTATGTAATTGTAGCTTCAAGCTAAGTGGAAGAGCCCCACCGTCTACAATTGGATTGTACGGTTGTCTATTTATGAGGTTTCTGGTTATCGGTGTATTGGTCGGTCATTACAACTAAGGAAAGAAAATATTAGTGGTAATTTGAGCAAAGGATTTGGGGAATGTGTGCCATATTTGGCCTTATTGATTCATGTTCAGGCTTTGGGAAGACTCAGAGTCTATGCTTCACGTTGATGTGATGTACAAGGAAGGTGATTCGGCCGAGTGTTTCTTTGAGAGAGTGTTCAATTGCTAGCAGAGCCTTGGAGTTGATTATATTCGGGACCAGGTCAGAATGGGTTACTTTCAACAACGGTCCTAGTGGATTCAAAAGTTAAAGTGCGGTGCCTAAGGATTTCGAGCCTGTAGTATGGTTAAGTATCAAGCTTTTGCAGCAGATTATGAAAGTGGCTTGGAGTGTTCTACGTTATCTTCGGGTTGTGGTATAGCATTGGAGGAATGGAAGAATATAACTTCGGATTCATAGAGGGATTTTCCAGAATAGGTGTACCAGTTGAAGATGCAAATATGCGCATAAGGAGGGTATTAGATGGTTTGTGGGTTTTGGAGACAACGTGGTCTCATGAAATGAGGTCACTCAGGATGAGTGCGGATTTGGGTCCATGATGTTTTGAATGGAGCTATTATTATTCCTAGGGCAAGTCCAGAGTAAATTAGAAGAAGATGGATCGGTTAGCAATGGTTGAATTGGCATGATGGTGGCGATGATCAGTTCCTTTAGCTTGTTAAGTTATACAGGTGGTTGTAGCGGTACGTGCAAGGCTTGGTGGCCGCAGTAATTTGATTTATTTGGAGGTAGTTGATTCAAATAGCTTTGTTGTATAAATGGAGTCCGGAAGACTTATGACGGTTGAGATCACGGTTTGAGGTTGTGTCTTTTTCTACTATTTGGGGAAATTCGGTTACGTGTTGCATTGGCCCTTCTGAAATGATGCTAAGTGGAAGGTTCTAGTCAGTTAAGTGTTTAATTCTACTAGTAATTCAAGGGTTATGGTGAATACGCGTATTTATCGCGTAGCGGCATGATAAGTGCGGTAAGTGATATGGAAATTGGAAGTTGAGGATCGAGGTTGCAGTTCGGTATTGGCAGGGATGTCACGAGCTCGGACGAACAGGGAAGGATTCAAATGTTTAGAGTAAGCTGGTATTGTTTTTAGCGTCACCTGAGATTGGTATCCTGTGTGAGAGGATTTATGTATTGATTTGTGGATTTCCGATTTTGCTCTACAGCATTTGTGTGGCCAGTGGTATGGATGTGCAGACTTGTTATCTGGTGCGGAAGGTCGTGGGAGCATATTCTACGGGAACAATGTATGAGTATGACCTATAGTCACTTAATTGATCAGGGATTGAGACCAAGCATGGAGATTGTGGTACTATCGCTAATTTGAGAAATTATGCCTGAAGGGCGCTCTATTCAGTTGGTTGAGAATTGTGAAAGTTTGTTTCGAATTCGATAGTTGTTCTTGCGTGTCATAGAAAAAAGGGGTCATTGTGGATCCTGGAGAGATTATTTACCCAAGCGTGATATGATAAAAAAAATCGGTTTGAGGTCTGCTGATGGCTCCAAATGTGGATGTGTACTCTACACCAGCCTGGGTGTGTTCATGTAGCATAACATTCATTATGGAAGAATATTCGCACGTGGGATGTTAATTTCGTTGCCAACAATTTCATGTGGTACTTTATAGTGCCGTGTGGGCTGTGGGGTGGCTTGATTATTTGTACAATGTGCTGAGGTCCCTCACAACGGTGGTATTATGTAAGCAGGGTGGCTCTCGAGATGCAGATCATATATAGCACCTTAGTTGTGTGTGAGTTTTATAGCGTATAACGCTTATTAAAATGTGAAATAGATCTTTAAAACTCAACTAAGTTGACTTTTGTAAACATTTTGAGCAAACAGACTTGGATCAATGTTTTAACAGCTCTGGTAGGTCCGTATCGTGATTTTGGACTTGGGAGTATGCCTGGAATTAAATTCGGAGGTCTCTAGCTCAAACTATCGCCATTTAACGAAAACTAGAAATCGAAAGGCTAAAAATTTCCAAAGTTTGACCGCGGAGTTGACTTTATTGATATCGAGGTCGGAATTCGATTCTGAAAATTGGAATAGGTCTGTTATGTCATTTATGACTTGTGTGCAAAATTGGAGATCAATCGGACTTGATTTGATAGGTTTCGGCGTTGAATGTAGAAGTTGAAAGTTCTTAGTTTCATTAGGCTTGAATTGGGGTATGATTCGTGGTTTTAGCATCTTTTGATGTTTTAGAACTGGTTGGTGTATTTGGTTGAGTTCTCGGGGGCCTCGGGTGAGTTTCAGATAGCTAACGGATCCAAATTTGGACTTAAACAACTACTGGAAATTTTAGCCTTCTAGTGCAATCGCACCTGCAGAATTTAGCTCGCAGGTTTGGGTTGAGGCCGAGGTCATGACCAGGCATTAGTTGAGGCTGAGGTTGCACAAGCGAGCAGATGGTCCGAGGTCGCGACCAGGCATGAGTTGAGGTTGAGGTCGCAGAAGCGAGCAGATGGTCGAAGGTCGCGACCAGACATGGTGTTAGGATCGGGAACCCGGGTAGTGCGTAATTTAGCCAAACAACGGTATAATGACAATAACAAAGACAATGAAAGTTGATAACAACGATAATTAAAGCAGATAAAGAAGACACCAATTTAATGTGGTTCGGTCAGTGTGACCTACGTCCACAAGCGGAGAGGAGCAATTTCACTATAACAATAAGAGTACAAAAGAGAGTACAAAATTAGAGTAAACATTCTAATTAATCCCAAATACCCTAAGAGAATAACCTCACAAGATCACTCCAAAGAAAGGGTTCACGCAAGTGCTTCCCAACACTAACTCTCATACAAAACACTCTTAATAAAGGAGGAAAGGAAGAAACAAGAAATGAAGACTCAAGTCTTGTTGGTGTATCTAAAATGAACTAATAGCCTTCCCTTTTATAGGCAAAAAAGTCTTGGCCTCTTAGGTGTAAAAGAAGAGATACAGCTTGTGCAAATGATGTCCGCCACACAATGTAATATTTTTTGGTCCCAAAGAATATTGCCAACAAAGTCCACACCTTGGCCTAATTTTGATTGATATAGTAAGTTTGCTCCACCTTCTCCGCAAAAGCCGCAATGGACATATGACAAAATTTTATGCCATCAAAATCAGACAAGTTGTCTGATACCAAAACTGTAGTATAGCCTATAATATTAGAGCCCAATAAAGTATACAACGAACCAAATCTGTGTGCTTTCATGATCACAATAGTACCTTGAAAAATGTCCAGAACTCCACCTTCACCAGTGAATTTGCACCCAAGGGATTCTAAAGTTCCCAAAGATATGAGATTTTTCTTCAACTCAGGAACATATCTAACATCAGTGAGAGTTCTCACCACACCATCGTGCATTCTGATCCGAATTGTACCTTTGCCAATAACGTTACAAGTAACATTGTTACCCAATTGGACAACTCCACCTGGAACTGAATCATATGTAGAAAACAAGTCCTTGATAGGACACATATGACATGAACAACCGGAATCTAAAATTCACTAATTTTCTAATCTGAAACTAGTTTCAGTTGCTAAAAATATAGTTCCCTCAATCTCATCAGTTGCTACACTAGCTTCGGCGGTGTCAGTATTTTTGTGCTCATTTTTTCTTTCTTTATGATTTTTTTTTATTTTTCTGTTTATAGCATTCAGAGATAATGTGACCTTTCTTATGACAATAGCGACACTCTAAATTATTGTATCTGGATATGGAGTCGGATTTTCCCCTAACAAACAAGCCAACTTCCGCTTGAGTTCCACTAGCTTCTCTAGTAATATCACTATCTATATGTTTTTTTGATTTTAAGATAGATTTAATATCCTTATAAGAGATATTATCCTTTGCATAAATCATAGTATCTCTTATATGCTTATAAGATGGGGGTAGAGAACAAAGCAGTAACACGACTTGATCCTCATCTTTAATTTAAGCATCTATATTACTCAAATCCAAAAGAATGGAATCAAAGGTGTCAAGATGAGAGAGAATAGAGGTACCTTCACCCATACAAATTGTATAAAGCTTCTGCTTCAGGTAAAGTCTATTTTCCACTGTCCTCTTCATATATAAGGTTATGAATTTTTCCCACATGCCTTTGGTTGTGGTTTCTACAGAAACTTCACGTAAAACCTCATTTGAGTGATTTAAAATGATACCTGGTTTTGCCCTTTTGTCTATGATAGCAAACTCCTCATCCGTCATTTTATTCGGCTTCTTCTCCTTTCCTTGCAACGCCAAGTCTAAGCCATCCTGAATTAGGATAGCTTCCATCTTTAATTGCCACATTTCGAAGTTTGCACTTCAGTCAAATTTCTCAACATAGGTCTTTGTTAGAGTCATTTTGGCTATTGAAACTAACCCGGTTAGATCCGGCTCTGATACCAATTAGTTAGGATCAGGAACCCGAGTAGTGCAAAATTTAGCTAAACTACGATATAATGACAATAACAAAGACAATGGAAGTTGACAACAACGGAAATTAAAGCAGATAAAGAAGACACCAATTTAATATGGTTCGGTCAGTGTGACCTACGTCCACCAGCGGAGAGGAGCAATTTTACTATAACAATAAGAGTACAAAAGAGAGTACAAAATTAGAGTAAACATTCTAATTAATCCCAAATACCCTAAGAGAATAACCTCACAAGATCACTCTAAAGAAAGTGTTCATGCATGTGCTTCCCAACACTAACTCTCATACAAAACACTCTTAATAAAGGAGGAAAGGAAGAAACAAGAAATGAAGACTCAAGTCTTGTTGGTGTATCTAAAATGAACTAATAGCCTTCCCTTTTATAGGCAAAAAAGTCTTGGCCTCTTAGGTGTAAAAGAAGAGATACAGCCTGTGCAAATGATGTCCACCACACAATGCAA
Organism: Nicotiana tomentosiformis; assembly: GCF_000390325.3. Lineage (NCBI taxonomy): Eukaryota > Viridiplantae > Streptophyta > Magnoliopsida > Solanales > Solanaceae > Nicotiana > Nicotiana tomentosiformis. Next base: position 120,857,555 of record NC_090815.1, on the reverse strand, counting down.
TATTTTTGGGTCCCAAAGAATACTGCCAACAAAGTCTACACTTTGCAAAGATACTTATGCTTATGTGAGATGGACTCCATTAGCCGAAATATTGGCCATAATTACACATGGGTTGAGGCCGAGGTCGTAGAAGTGAATGCTCAACCGCATAAATGGCTAAATTAGTCCCAGGTGCGAAAAGCTCTGGACAGAACATATAATTTCGGGGGTTGACCATTTTTACCCATTGTTGGATTTTAAGAGCTCGGGTGGGGTGATTTTCAGAAGCTTTTTCAAGCAAAACATTGGGGTAAGTGTTCTTTATCCTATATTGATTATAATTCATGATTCCATACTCATTTATATCATGAATCCTTGAATTTATGGAAGAAAAATCAGATTTTTATAAAATCTTCCAAAAACGAAATCTAAGATTTGAAGGTCCATTTGACATCGGAATTTGATAATTTTTGTATGGTTGAACTCGTATCAGAACGGGTCATCCGATTTCGTGAGTTTTTAAAATGAATTTCTGATTTTAATCCGAAAAATTAGTAAATTTATATGGAACTAATTCCTACGATTCGTGTTGAATATATTGAATTGTTTGTGACTAGATTTGAAGCTTTCGGACACGAATTCGCGAAGCAAAGGTGTATTGGAATCTTGAGTTGGTTGCAAATCTAGGTAAGTGTCATGGTTAACCTTGACTTGAGGGAGTATGATTTATTTGTCTATTTGATACGTGATTTAACGTGTGGGTACAATGTATATGTGAGGTGACGAGTACTTATGCATTGCGGTTGAGTCAAATCATGCGGGAGAAATTTATTTTATTTTGAATAATTACTTATTTAATTAAGATATTCCTATGTAATTATTATTGATTATTTTATCATTATTCATAAAATTTTTATTGATTTAATTATTGTTGAATATGGTGAGAAAGAGTATGAAAGCACGAAGGTTGATGCTATTCCATTTATATTATTTATAAGAAAAAGTGTAAAAGCACGAAGGGTGATGCCGTGCCATTTTCAGAGAGTGTAAACGCACGAAGGGTGATGCCGTGCCAATTTTAGAGAGAATAAAAGCAAGAAGGGTGATGCCGTGCCAAAAGAGAGTTAAAGCACGAAGGGTGATGTCGTGCTAATTATTGTTAATTATTTATCGAATTATGGAAGGAATGAGAGTAAAAGCATGAAGGGTGGTGCCGTGCCATTTTCATTTTATCAGTTGCTCATTTTATTGTTGAGGAATGAATTAGATGCTAAGTGATACTTCTCATGCTAAAATTATCATATCAACCCCTTTCGCATGTTCCCTCCCAAATTATAAATTGTTATTCATTGTATTATTGTTGCTTCATTTTTGTATATACTTGTACAGGCTATTTATGTACATGTTTTTTCATAGCCTCGTCACTACTTTGTCGAGGTTAGACTCGACACTTACGGAGGACATGGGGTTGGTTGTACTCATACTACACTCTGCACTTCTTGTCTAGATTTTGGAGTTGGTCCCAGTGGCGTACCATAGACTTGAGGCGACTTGAGGTATAACTGCATAGTGTCCATAGTTCTGAAGTCCCATTCTATCTTATCTTACCTGTGTATTATCTTTCAAACAACTTGAACTTTATTCAGACCTTTATTTGTATTATTGTAGTAGTTCGTGCACTTGTGACACTAGATTAGGGGATGTATTTGGATAATTCGATTGTTATGGTTTTCCGCACTTTTAGTAATGGACTTTTGTTTAAAAATGGCTAAGAATATTCTAATGTTGGCTTGCCTAGCAAGTGAAATGTTAGGCGCCATCACGGTCCCGAAGGTGGGAATTTCGGGTCGTGACAAGTTGATATCATATCACTATGTTACTAGGTCTCACGAGTCACGAGCAAGGTTAGTATAGTCTAAAGGATCGGTACGAAGACGTTTGTACTTATCTTTCAGAGGCTATGAAGTTTAGGAACAATATCACTTCTTTCTTACTCTATCGTGCTATTTTATTCTATCATCGATGATTGAACCATTCTATTCTTATTCTCTCGCAGATGGTGAGAACACATAATACATCTACCGATGGACAGGGACTAGAGCCCCCGGTGGAAACTATGACCAGGGGTAGAGGTCGTGCCAGAGGTCGAGGTAGAGGCAGGGGTAGAGCTCAGTGTAGAGCTCGAGCAGCAGCACATATTGTAGAACCTCAGGTTGATCTTCTGGAGGAGGTTCCAGTTTGGACTGTACCGGTTGGACCAGTTCAGGTTCCGAAAGGATTCATATCTACTCTAGTGCTTCAGGACGATCTAGTATGTTTGGTAAGTCTTATGGAGGGCGTGGCCCAAAATGGTACAGTTCCAGTGGCACCAGCTGTCTCACAAAATGGGGGAGGAGAAAAAACTCCCAATACTACTGCTCCAGAGCAGATAGCTCCCTAGTATCAGGCTCCAGTAGCCCCGCCAGTTGGGGTAGTTCAACCAGTTATTGCAGCATAGGTTGGTAATAGGCCCACTATGTCTTTTGAGGATTTATTGAGACTGGATAAGTTTACTAAGCTCTTTCCAGTTCACTTCAGCGGTACACTTTCTGAGGACCCACATGATTATCTTGACCGCTGTCAAGAGGTATTGCGAAACTTGGGCATAGTTGAGACCGATGGGGTTGATTTTGCTGTATTCCAAATGACGGGATCCGCTAAGAGATGGTGGAGAGAATATGTTGACCAAACCAGCTGGGTTGCCTGCAATGACTTGGGAGAAGTTATCACGGCTATTTCTAAAGAAGTTCCTCCCTATCACATTGAGAGAGGATTACCGTAGGCAATTTGAGTGCCTACAATAGGGCAGTATGTCTATTACTCAATACGAGGCCCGTTTTGTGGATTTAGCCCTTCATGCTATCCTTTTACTACCTACCGAGGTAGAGAGAGTGAGGAGGTTTATTGAGGGACTCACACACCCTATCAGGCTTCAGATGGCCAAGGAGACATGGAGTGAGATTTCCTTTCAGGCGGCTGCTAATGTTACGAGGAGGATCGAGATGGTTCTTGCATAGGAGAGAGAACAAGGGTCTGATAAGAGGCCTCGTTAGTTCGGTGGGTTCAGTGGTGCCTCCTCTGGTGACAGGAGGTAATTTTGGTAGAGGCCATCCTCCCAGGCCATTTCAATCAGCGCTCCAGGATTCCTATAGTGCTTCAGGTGATCACGGCCCCATGTGTCTCATTCCGACCAGCTAGCTTACAATGCACCACCAACTCTTATTAATGCACCTCTGATTTGGAGTCATCGGAGTGGTTATCCTGGTCGACATGAGCAGTTCCAGGGTCAGCAGTCACAACAGCTGAGGACCTGCTATACTTATGGTGATCCGAGACCCATTACTAAATTTTTCCCTCGGGTATCGGGCAGTTCACACCAGCAAGGTTCCTAGCTATGATTCCAGCACCAGTTGTTCTTCCACCCGCCCAGGCAGCTAGGGGCTGGGGTAAGGCAGCTAAAGATGGAGGTCAGGCAGTTAGATGTGGAGGCCAGCCAGTTAGAGGCCGTCCTAGGGATGCAGTTCAGAGTGGTGGGGCCTAGCCCCGATTTTATGTTTTTCCAGCTAGGCCTGAGGCCGAGTCATCCAATGTAGTGATCACAGGTATTGTTCCAGTTTGCCATAGAGATGCTTCAGTTCTATTTGATCCACGATCTACTTATTCTTATATCCCAAAGACATCTTTTCGGACTCGGTATGGGCATTACGAATTCCTAGTGATGTCATTTGGGCTAACAAATTCCCCAGCAACATTTATAGATTTGATGAACCGTGTATTCAAACCCTATTTGTATTCTTTTGTGATTGTATTCATTGATGATATCTTGATTTACTCCAGTAGTCAAAAGGAGCATGAGCATCATCTTAGAATTGTGCTTCAGACTTTGAAAAATAATCAGTTGTATGCCAAATTTTCAAAATGTGAATTTTTGTTAGACTCGGTTGCCTTTTTGGGGCATGTTGTATCGGTAGAAGGCATAAAAGTGGATCCTAAGAAGATTGAGGCTATTCAGAATTGGCCTAGACCTACTTCAGCTACAGAGATCTGGAGTTTCCTGGGTTTGGCAGGTTATTATCGTCGGTTTGTAAATGGATTTTTATCTATAGCATCTCCATTGACCAAATTGACCCAGAAGGGTGCCCCAATCAGATGGTCAGACGAGTGTGTGTTGAGCTTTCAGAAGCTCAAGACCGCTTTGACTACAACGCCAGTGTTGGTATTACCCATAGGTTCAGGATCTTATACGGTATATTATGATGCATCTCGCATTGGGCTTGGTACAATATTGATGCAAGATGGCAGGGTGATTGCATATACGTCATGGCAGTTGAAAGTTCACGAGAAGAATTATCTTTTTCATGACTTAGAATTGGCAGCCATTGTTCATGTGATGATGATTTGGAGGCATCACCTTTACGGTGTCTCATGTGAGGTATTCACTGATCATCGTAGCCTACAGTATCTGTTCAAGAAAAAAGATCTCAATTTGAGGCAGAGAAGATGGTTGGAGTTGTTGAAGGACTATGATATAACCATTTTGTATCACCCCGGAAAGGCTAATGTGGTAGCCGATGCTTTGAGTACAAAGGCTGTGAGTGTGGACAGTCTTGCCTATATTCCGGTAGGTGAGAGGCCGTTAACTGTAGATGTTCAAACTTTGGCCAATCAGTTCGTGAGGTTAGATGTTTCAGAGCCCTGTAGAGTTCTAGCTTGCACATCGCTCGGTCTTCTTTATATGAGCGCATCAGAGAGGGGTAGTATGATGATCATCATTTTCTTATCCTTAAGAAAATGGTGTGGCACGGTGATGCCAAACAGGATTCTATGGGGGAAGATGGAGTTCTACAGATGTCGGGTCATATATGTGTGCCTAATGTGGATGGACTTCGTGAATTAATTCTTGAGGAGGCACACAGATCCCTGTATTCTATTCATCCAGGTGCTGCCAAAAATGTATCAAGATTTGTGGCAACATTATTGGTGGAGGAGAATGAAGAAGGATATAGTTGCATATGTAGCTTGGTGTCTAAATTGCGAGCAAGTCAAGTACGAGCATCAAAGACCTGGTGGTTTGCTTCAGAAGTTAGAAATTTCTCAGTGGAAGTTGGAGCGTATCACTATGGATTTTGTTGTTGGGCTTCCACAAACTCAGAGAAAGTTCGACGCGACATGGGTCATTGTGGACAAGTTGACCAAGTCAGCACATTTCATTCCAGTAGCGGTTACCTATTCTTCAGACCGGTTAGGAGAGATTTACATCTGCGAGATTGTACGCCTTCACGGTGTGCCCGTGTCTATCATTTCGAATCGAGGTACGCAGTTCACCTCGCACTTCTAGAGAGCTGTACATCATGAGTTAGGCACGCGTGTTGAGTTGAGTACCGCATTTAATCCATAGATAGATGGACAGTCAGAACGCACTGTTCAGATATTTGAAGATATGCTTCGTGCTTGTGTTATGGACTTTGGAGGTTCTTGGGATCAGTTCTTGCCACTTGCAGAGTTTGTCTATAATAACAGCTACCAATCGAGCATTAAGATGGCTCCATATGAAGCATTATACGAGATACGGTATCGTTCGCCAGTTGGCTGGTATGAACCGAGAGAGGCTCGGTTGTTGGGTATCCTTTTGGTACATGATGCCTTGGATAAGGTTAAGATTATTTAGGATCGACTTCGCACAGCTCAGTCTAGGCAAAAGAGTTATGCCGATCATAAAGTTCGTGATGTTTCCTTCATGGTTGGAGAAAGAGTATTGCTCCGGGTTTCACCTATGAAAGGTGTAATGAGGTTCGGAAAGAAGGGCAAGTTGAGCCCTAGGTATATAGGACCCTTCGCAATTCTTGAAAGGGTGGGTGAAGTAGCCTATAGGCTTGCATTACCACCTAGTTTATCAGCGGTTCATCCGGTGTTCCATGTGTTTATGCTCCGGAAATATCATGGCAATCCGTCCCATGTGTTAGATTTCAGCTCAGTCCAATTAGACAAGGATTTGACTTACGAAGAGGAACAGGTAGCTATTCTAGCGCGACAGGTCCGACAGTTGAGGTCTAAGAGTTATCCATCAGTTCGAGGCCGATGGAGAGGTCAACCAGTTGAAGCATCTACCTGGGACTCCGAGTCGGACATGCGGAGTAAATATCCACATCTTTTCACCAGTTCAGGTAATTTTCTAATTCCGTTCGAGGACAAACATTTGTTTTAGAGGTGGATAATGTGATGATCCAATATGTCATCTTTAATTTTAAATATTCATTCTTTTGTTCTGAGACCTCGAAAATCATTATTCAGCATTCCTCAACTTGCGTGCACAGTTCGGAAAATTTTTCGGAAAATGTTTATGTGAAAAATGGATTAAAATGTGAAATAGTGGTTTAAAACTCAACAGAGTTGACTTTGGTCAACATTTTGAGCAAACGGACTCGGATCAGTGTTTTTGATAGCTCTTGTAGGTCCGCATCGTGATTTTGGACTTGGGCGTATGCTCGTAATTGAATTCGGAGGTCCCTAGCTCAAATTATCACCATTTAACAAAACTAGAAATCTAAAGGCTAAAAATTTCCAAAGTTTGACGGCATAGTTGACTTTATTGATATCGAGGTCGGAATTCGATTCTGAAAATTGGAATAGGTCCGTTATGTCATTTATGACTTGTGTACAAAATTTGAGGTCAATCGTACTTGATTTGATGGGGTTCGGCATTGAATGTAGAAGTTGAAAGTTCTTAGTTTCATTAGGCTTGAATTGGGGTATGATTCGTGGTTTTAGCATTGTTTGATGTAATTTGAGGTTTCGAATAAGTTTGTATGATGTTTTAGGACTGGTTTGTGTATTTGGTTGAGGTCCCGGGGGCCTCGTGTCAATTTCAGATGGCTAGCAGATCGAAATTTTGACTTAGAAATTTTAGCCTTCTGGTGCAATCGCACTTGCAGAATTTAGCTCGTAGGTTTGGGTAGAGGCCGAGGTCGTGACCAGGCATAAGTTGAGGCCGAGGTCACGGAAGCGAGCAGATGGTCCGAGGTCGCGGCCAGGCATGAGTTGAGGTCGACGTCGCAGAAGCGAGCAGATGGTCCGATGTCACGACCAGGCATGGGTTGAGGCCGAGGTTGCAGAAGTGACCAGACATGGGTTGAGGCCGAGGTCGCAGAAGTAACTGCTTGACAGCAGAAATGGCTAAATTAGTCACAGGTGCAAAAAGCCCTGAGCAGAACCTATAAATTCAGGGGTTGACCATCTTTATCCATTTTTGGATTTTAAGAGCTCCGGTGAGGCGAATTTCAGGAGATGTTTGAAGGAAAATATTGGGGTAAGTGTTCATTATCATATATTGATTATAATTCATGATTCCATACTCATTTGCATCATGAATCCGTGAATTTATGGAAGAAAAATTAAATTTTTATAAAATCTTTCGAAAACGAAATCTAAGATTTGAAGGTCCATTTCACATCGGAATTTGATAATTTATATGTTGTTGAACTCATATCAGAACGAGTGTTCGGATATCAGAATGAGAGTAAAAGCACGAAGGGTGGTGCCATACCATTTTCATTTTATCAGTTGCTCATTTTATTGTTGAGGAATTAATTGGCTGCTAAGTGATACTTCTCCTGCTGAAATTATCATATCAACCCCCTTTGCATGCTCCCTCCCAAATTAAAAATTATTATTTATTGTATTATTGTTGCTTCGTATTAGTATATACTTGTACAGGTTGTTTACATACGTGTTTTGTTATAGCCTCGTCACAACTTCGTCGAGGTTAGGCTAGACACTTACGGAGTACATGAGGTTGTTTGTACTCATACTATACTCTGTACTTCTTGTGCAGATTGTGAAGTTGTTCCCAGCGGTGTACCATAGACTTGCTCGGATTCAGCTAACAGAGGAGGCTTGAGAATAACTGCATAGTGTCCACAGTTTTGAAGTCCCCTTCTATCTTATCTTAGCTAAGTATTATCTTTCAAATAGTATGAATTTTATTCAGACCTTTATTTGTATTATTTTAGTAGCTCGTGTACTTGTGACACTCGATTCGGGGATGTATTTGGATAATTCGTTTGTTATGGTTTTCCGCACTATATTTCAATAATGGAATTCTGTTTAATTTAATTTGTTTAAAAATGGTTAAGATTATTCTAATGTTGGCTTTCCTAGCAAGTAAAATATTAGGCGTCATCACGGTCTCGAAGGTGGAATTTTCGAGTCTTGACATTCTCTTCAAATCCAGCTTCTTTAGCTGGTTAAGTCTAGGGGTGTACATGAGTCGGTTAGGATTTTCTAATTACCAAACAAAATTAATTTTATCGGGTTATTAAATCTAAATACCAAACCAAATCAATAAAAGTCAAATTTTTTATTCTTGATTTTTCTCGAATTTTCGGGTGTTCAGATTTTTTCATTTTTTTTTATTAAGTCTTCATAGCACAAAACGTAAAACTTGTGCTCCAAATATTTCTTTAAGCATAGTAAGGCAGAACTATATAAGGTGTTTTTCAATAAAATAATATAAATATAAGATGAGTCATGGCATTGTACTAAAATATTCAAGAATAAAGATAATAAAATCTCATAAAATAAATATTATTTATAAGCCATAATGAAAACAAACATATTTTAAAATTAGGACTAATAAGTACTATTATTTACATGACTAACCACTAAAAGAAAAATAAGTTATACATTTTATCTAAACCATGGAAAAACTAAAAACAATATATCCAACACTATTTTCATTCATAGTACAATTGAATTGAATGTCTTTTATTAGCATTAGTATTGATTTGATTTTAGCTTAGGATTTATTTGAGTTGATAACATTTATGGACTATAAAACTTATTGGAACATCCAAAAATTATAAGCCCAAGCTTGAAATAATACGTTAAAAAATAAAACTATTAAAAACCTTAAGAAATATTTATAAACTACACTGCCATAAATATTTTTATATATTAAATATATTTAAATTTCTATACATATAATGTCGTGTTGGTTTGACTTTTGTTAGTTAAAACCAAACCAAATATGATCGGATTTTTTTTTCCAACATCAAACCATAGTCGGATTTGAGCTCATTTTGTACTTCCCAAATCATCTACATTGCAGATATTATTCATCCAATCTTTGTCTCAGATGTTTTTTTACTAGTCTTGCCTCACACAACAATTCTTGAACAGAATTGGTATCACACAATTTATGAATTCACACAATTAGTTTAGATTTTATATTGACCAGCCCCACTCCACGCAACAAATCTTGAATAGTTGGTTTCAGACAGTTCAGTTCAACATAAAGATTCACACAATTCGAGAACATTCACACAATTCTGTCACGACGTGATTTTCACTCAACCCTTGTCGCTCGTTGAGTGAACCCTGTACTATTTGTATCAAACTTCAAGTTCAATAGCAAAAAAATCTAACGTGCTTAAATATTAGTTCTAATCAAGTTGCAGTTCTTAAGCTGGCTGATAAAAATAATAAATAAAGAGTAAATCCCAAACTATTTTAATACTAACCCTGTAACCACCCAACCGGTCGTTTTGAGCATTTGCACTTCGCTTGGTAGTTTACGGGCATGAGTAGCTCCGTATGATGTATTATGACTTATGTGAATCGTCAGTTTTGATTTTCAAATTATTCGAAATCGAATTGGAAGACTGGATTTCATTATTGAAGCTTTAAATTGGGAGAGTTGACCACGTTTGACTTTTTGTGAATTTGAACCCGAAATGGAGTTTTGATGGTTCTGGTAGGTACGTTGGGTGATTTTGGACTTAGGAGCGTGTCCAAAAAATTATTTGGAGGTCCGTAGTGGAATTTGGCTTGAAATGGCGAAAGTTGAACTTTTGGGAAGATTGATCGGGGGGTTTACTTTTTGATATCGGGGCCGGTATCCAATTTCAAAAATTGGAATAGTTTCATTATGTCATTTATGACTTGTGTGCGAAATTGCAAGTCATTCCGGATTGATTTGATGTGTTTCGACACAAGATATAAAATTTAAAAGTTCAAAGTTCATAGATTTTTGATTTTAGGTGCGATTCATCATTTTGATGTTGTTATGCGTGATTTGAGGCCTCGAGTAGGTCCGTGTTATGTTATAGGACTTGTTGGTATAATCGGACTGGATCCCGAGTGGCTCGGATGAGTTTCGGACGAGGTTCGGATCACATTCGTTGCATAGTGCATTGCTGAAGGCTGTTGGTTCTGGTGTGATCGCACCTGCGGCTGGTTTGCACAGGTGCGATGGCCGCAGAAGCGACAGAGGCGTCGCAGAGGCGAGGTGAGTGCTGGGTGAGAAAGACCGCAAAAGCGGAGATTTGAGCGCATATGCGGATATGCAGGTGCGAGGTGATGGAGCGCTAGAGCGAGGTATTTCACAGGTGCAGATGGTGGCTCGCACCTGCGATGTCGCAGAAGCGCATATGTTGTCCGCAGGTACGAGGGTTGAGTCCTCAGCTGATTCCGTGGAAGTAGAGGTTATGTCGCAGAAGCGATGCCACAGAAGTGGCTAATGTGCCGCAGGTGCGAAAGTGCTGAGCAGAATGATAAATACAAGGGTTCGCGATTTTGGCTTTATTTTAACACTTCCAAGCTCAGATTGAGGCGATTCTTGGAGAAATTTTCATCACAAGGATTGGGGTAAGTATTCTCTACTCGGTTTCGATTATATTTTATTAATCTACCTTCGTTTTTGGTAACTGGATTGTGAATTTTAAAGAGGAAATTGGGAGTTTTGGCCTAAAGTTTCATAATATAAATTTTTAAGTTTTGAATATTGAATTGGAGTCGGATTTGAGTAAAACTAGTATGTTTGGACTCGTAATTGAATGGGTTGTTGGATTTTATAAATTTTGTCGGGTTCCAAGGTACGGGCCCAGGTTGGGATTTTGGGCTTTTGTGATACTGATACATCATATAATTATTGTCGGGCTAGTTTCATGACATTGTGAGCCCGTGAGTGAGACTGAAGAGATTGATGACAGAGTGAGGTCGAGGGCCTGAGTGATAGTGATATTATGGGATCGGGCTGCACGCTGCAGCATGTTATATTGATTACATTTTATGGGATCGGGCTGCACGCCGCATCGATATATTGATTATATTTTATGGGATCAGGCTGCACGCCGCAGCGATATAGCGCTTGGGCTGAAGGAGCCCCTTCGGAGTCTGCACACCCCCAGTGAGCGCAGTCGACTATATATATGTGGATCGGGCTGCACGCCATAGCGGGTATTGTACAGCGCTGAGTGATTGAGTGTGCTGAGCATTGAGCATAGTGAGAGAAGATGCGAGATTGTTAGATTGAGTAATATGAGAGTGTGAGTACATGAGCTCATCATCGAGATGCATCACATATGATATGCGTACTTGAGATACATCTCCTTCTACTACCTAGTTTTGGGACATTTATGATTTTACCTGTATCTTGACATGTAGGCATAGAGACGTACTTTCTTCATGCTATCTGAAAATGAAACATGTTACTTATTGTTGAAAAGATTTTTTGGAAAAATCACAGTTTTCAAACTTACTCGTATTTTGGCATATTCGGTAAAAGATTTGAGTTTTCAGTGAGATACTTGAAAAGCATGCCCATTATTCTAGAACTGTGAACGCGCTGAGCATCTTACTTCTAAGATACCTCTTTTATTACCTGTATTATGTTATTATGAACTGTTGTGGAATATTGGTGTTGGACTCGACCTTTGTGTTAGCTCGTCTCTACTTTCAACCTAAAATTAGGTTTCGTACTTATTGAGTACATTGGGTCGGTTGTACTCATACTACACTTCTACACCTTGTGTGCAGATGTTGGCTGCTGATATTGCTATGCTTGATGGGAGCTATATTGAAGATGTACTTGCGTCCCGGTTGTAGCTGCCTCTTGTTCGTGGTAGCCTTAGATCTATAAAACTTTATTTATGTACTTTTCAAAGAGACTATGTATTTATTTTATTTCAGCTTTGTATACTCTATTCTTTGAAGCTCATGATTTATACTACCAGTCCTTGGGGAATGTATAAGATTCAGATATTTCTTTACTTAATCGCTTTATTAATTGTTATTGGAATTGTTTAGTGGTTTATTGGCTTACCTAGCGGGTTGGGTTAGGTGCCATCTTGACTATTGGATTTGGGATCGTGACAGTTGGTATCAGAGCTCTAGGTTCATACTACAAGTCTTGAGCAAGTGTCTAGTAGAGTCTTGCGAATCGGTATGATGACGTCCATACCTATCTTTGAGAGGCTACAAGACATTTAGGATATATTTACCATCTTTTTTTCCTTATTGTGCGGCATTGATTCGGCTTGAAGCGTAACCATTTGAATTCCTTCCACACATTCATATGCGCACATGAGCGCTCTGTATCAGTTGTGCAATGACAGCTTGTGATTCCATGGTTGAGGTACGAGATGTGATTTTGGCATGCTGACGATGGGCCAGTCTAGAGGACTTGAGGCTGGGTTTTGATGGTAGCCTGAGCACGAAGATTTTGATTGAGTGAGCACGTGCTTTTAGGACTTATATGTCCGTTGGTGGCTCTACTAATGGAATTTATGATTGGATAACTACGTGGTGAGTATGATGTAACTGCGAGATGTGTTCAGATTGTTCGAATGTGACGATAAGAGTTTACTTGAGAGGTAGCAAGGACTATTGGGTGTTTGATTTCTGTCTTGATATGGCGTATAGTCTCGAGTTATGGGTGTGTTGAGGGATCTCTCATGTTGTTTAGTTGTGGAGTAAAGTAGATTCCCATGTCTTGTTGATGAGTTCAGAATCGAGAAGATAAAGTGATTGCGTAGTAGTCGTGACTGTGGAAGGGTATAGGGAGATGTCAGTTTGAGGCAAAGCAAGTGGATTGTCTCATGCGAGGTGTCCTGAGGTTGTGTGATCCCTATGATGATTTTTAGAGAGTTCCCCTTTAACAGTGAATGATATATGTTGCAATTTGAGTTTGGATCGCTTGCGGAAGTTGTCTTAACCATTACGAGGATGAATGCGAGATTGCATATGATTTGAGGTACTAGATGGTTTGTGTTGCATGAGCTGATGAAGGATTTAGTTGAATATCACCGCGGCATTATGCCAGTAATAGAGTGTGGGCATTGTGATTTATTGTGTGTTTTGTTCTATGGCTTTGAGCCAAGTGGGGGAGTCTGCTATCGATGAGTTGATTGCACGATTATGTGTTGTATTGGTTTTGGTTTGAGGTATACTGGTGAATCAGTTATGACTGCAGGGGTTGAGATTGAGGATGACTCGAGAAAGGGGATTTCTGGATACGGGTTGTATTACACTCTATGGGTATATGGGAATCATAGAATGATTTAGTGGTTAGCCGTGAAGGATGTAGTGTGCATGGAGTAGGAATTGCTCGGTTGCTTAGGAGTGTAGGTTACTCCCTTGGGTGTTGGTGTGCCAATGGGTCACAGGTCATTCGGTCTGTTTGGTCGGTTTAATTGGGATTTTAGTAGAGTGGATGTCTCTCGAGAATGATTCTAATGGATTCAAGATTTATTTGTAGCGATTTGGAATTTTCAAGATTTGTATATGGCTAGGATGTGATATTTGAATATGATGGTGTCGAGACTTGTGGAATTTTTGTATCATTGTAGATTATGCATTTCAGTATCAAAAAGGTGAAGGAAACAATTTTAGGTTCACATAAGGTCTCTTTAGGGCGGGTGTCCCTAAGAGGGAAGTCAGCGACTTATGGGCCTTAGGGCGTTATGGTTTTATACTAGGGTCTCTTGTGTGGTTAATTTTGGTTAGGGATCGTGGTGTTCTAGTAAGGAGAAGTATCAATTTGAAGGCAATTTGGAAAGGACTTGGAGAAATAGGACAGCTTGGTAGTAGGTTAGGTTAGCACAATAATGGATAAAATTGGTTCTTTGGGTACTTACGACATGGCTAATCTCTACAGGTGTTTCGTGGCAATGCTCTTGCGTTTTGGCAACCTGCGTGGCTGGGTTGAGTTAGAAAGATTCGGTTCTGATAGCTTGGTTATGTGAAAATAGGTTCGAAGAGTTCTCAATGGTTTTTACCAAGGTTCGAGGGGTATATTTCCTACTGGCGTGAGGAGCATGTGGTGTATAGTGAAATTCTCCTGGATGAAATCAAATGGAAGGTCCTTGGCTAATTGAGTATGTAGTTGCTTGTGATTCGGAGTGGACTATGAAGTTCTCGTATTTTTCATATGATGGCATAGTATATGTGGTGTGGTATGTGGGATTGAGATTTACGTGAGCGAGATCACAATTCTATTTTGGAAGGGAAGGTCATAAAATTCGTAAGCAGTATGGGCGGTTTCAGATGACTAGGTAAATGATATTACTTTTTGGTATTGCTTGATGAGAGTGTACATTTCAGAAGGGGCACTCTGATTTGAATTATGGATACTTCATTAGTATTATGGCACTTTCCTGGTTGATCGACTGTTGATGTTCAAATTTTTCTATGTGGCACGGATGAATTATAGAAGTATTCCTCGTGGGATGATTGTATATGAGAGATGTGTTAGACATTCTGGCGGTGGAGTTAGGATCAGATATGGTGATTCATGTGTTCTATGGATTTGGAGACTAGGAGTTCTCAAGAGCAGCTTAATTCATAGTTGTGGACTGTGAAGTCGTGGCCGAAGCTAGCCAGATGATAGTATGTATTATGATTCATTCATTGTGGATTTTCGGAGGGTTATTTATCTATTTGTGGGTGACCATAGTTGATTTGGGGGTCCATTGGTAGGCCCAATTAGGATGTGTATTCTACACCGAGCCGGATTGGTTGGCTCCATACTGCTATTGTTGAGGGATGTGCCATTCGGTTATTGTTAAGCTTATTCGTGTTCTGAAAGGATATGTGAGTTGTTATTCTATGCTATTAGTAGTTATGATTCCTTGGCTATAAGCTCACCTGGTGCGGTTCTATTTGGGATTTATTGTGAAATTTGAGCGAGATGAGTAATTGGGTATTGCATGGTTGATGGCGTATGGGTTATGTTCTTTTCGAGTTTTGTGTGGCATTGTGGCATCTGCTTCTCCATGGTTATGGTAATGCACTTTGGGTACTTGATGTCGAATTGTGTGTGGTTATTGATTTTGAGCATGATGGCTCGAGGTGTCTCATATGGGCCAGTGTTTGGGTGGGGTCGCACATTGCGGTAGAGTTATGTTGAGATATGATCCTTTATGCTAGATTCGTGTGTTATGGTTCTACGGTGTAAGTTAGGTTCTTAGCATTGCATTGGGGTGGTACCCGTTGAGCTTGCGGAATGGTTCTCTTGATTGAGTCATTTTCGTGATTGAGTACATTTGGATTGTTGCTTATTGGTGCATGGATTGCATGGTTTATGGGTTTGAGTAATATTGGTGTTGCGTGTCAGTCGAGTAGTTGGTACTCGATAAGATGAAGTCGTCGGATCTAGGATGGGTGCTATCGGGTTTGATTGCGTGATGTTTGGAAGGATAATATCGGAAGTCAGCTTAGGAATTGGCTATAGTTCTTGTTGAAGGAGAGGGAGCTCCACGGATTGTTGATTTGATGAATGATTATGAGTTTCTGCATGTTTCTTTCATCATCGGTAGTGTACGAAGGTTTCAAAATAGAGCCTTGTTTGATATGAGGTTTATTACCGGCATTGGGTTGTTTTGAGCAGCTACTGTGATTAGAAATCATTGCTTCGAGTATCTGTGTTATGTGATATATCATGCGATTGTATCTTGGGTTATGGTTGCGGCTTGGTACAACTTGTTCAGACTTATACAGGGTGTAGGTTGCGAGATTCAGATCTTATAAGAAATTCCGGATGTTAGAAGTTAGATTCTAAAGATTGTGGGCTAGGTTGAATTGAGAAATGTCAGTTATGTTGTGTTATCAGACCTATATGGGATAGGGTGATGTGGGATCACCCCCAGGTATATGTCTGGTAAGGTTATATGGCGGTTTGATGGTTTTGGGAACAACTTTTGGCACGTTCGAGGACGAACATATGTTTAAGTGGAGGAGAATGTAACGACCCAACCGGACGTTTTGAGCATTTGCACTTCGCTCGGTCGTTTACGGGCATGAGTAGCTCTGTATGATGTATTATGACTTATGTGAATCGTCGGTTTTGATTTTTAGATTATTCGGAATCGAATTGGAAGAATGGATTTCAATGTTGAAGCTTTAAGTTGGGAGAGTTGACCAAGTCTAACTTTTTGCGAATTTGAACCCGGAATGGAGTTTTGTTGGTTCTGGTAGGTCCGTTGGGTGATATTTGACTTAGGAGCGTATCCGAAAAATTATTTGGAGGTCCGTAGTGGAATTTGGCTTGAAATGGCAAAAGTTAAATTTTTGGAAAGTTTGACCAGGGGGTTGACTCTTTGATATCAGGGTTGGAATCCGATTCCGGAAATTGGAATAGCTTCGTTATGTCATTTATGACTTGTGTGCAAAATTGGAATTTATTTTCCGGCGCTGAGATTGATTATGGTCCTATGTATGATGTGTTACGTTGTATGAATGTGTTGTGCGAGTGTAGGCACGAGTTGCTATAGCCGGTTGAGTCTAATATCATGTGTCGATGTGAAAAATCAGGTCTTTTTAAAATTTATGGGAGTGTAAGAAATTTGGTTTTAAGGCTTGTAAGTGTAAACAGGAGGAATAATCACAACTGAGATGGTGTTGTTGGACCCATATTAGTTTGCGGAAGTAGAATTACCCCCGAGTATGTGTGTAAGAATACATTTAGTAATTTAATGTCCTCAGAAAGATTCTTGGCACGTTCGAGGACGAACGTATGTTTAAGAGGGGGAGAATGTAATGACCCGACTTGTTAGAGACTATCGAGGTAACTACTTGATGTCTGCAGACCTTGACTCGTTTTCCTTTCAGTTATTTGAACTGTTCTACATTTCTGGACAGTACTGATTGTATTAGTCAGACTATGTTATCATTTAGATGCTCATGCACTCAGTGATACCTAGTACTGAGATAGGCACCATCACGATATGCGGATTTTGGGTCATGACAAGTTGGTATCAGAGCCTAGGTTACATAGGTCTCACAAGTCATGAGTAGATTTAGTAGAGTCTTGCGGTTCGGTACGGAGACGTCTGTCCTTATCTTCGAGAGGTTGTCGAACCCATAGGAAAAATTTCACTTTCTTGTATTCTGTCGTGCGAATTTGTTGTTTCCGGAAACTAAATTTCTGTTATTCTATTCTCTTACAGATGGTGAGGACACGTTCTACCGGATTGGACGGTCAGCCACCAGTTAGGGTCGCTAGAGGCCGTGGTAGAGGTCGAGGTGTAGCTCGTACAACAGTTGGAGCAGCACCTGTAAAACTACTAGTTGCTCCAGCTCAGGAGCAGGTTCCATATATAGTCGAGCCAGTGAGGCCAGCTCAGGTACCAGTTATGCCTATTGTGATTTCAGGCCTTCAGGCGGCTTTAACCCAGATATTGACTGTTTGGACTGGCCTTGCTCAGGTGGTTTCATCCCAGGCCACACCAGCCACTTCTCAGGCCAAGGGAGGTACTCATACTCCTGCCGTACGTACTCCAGAGCAGGTAGTGCATGGACTTTAGATACTGGGGGTACTAGTCCAGCCGGTTGTAGCTACTCAGGCCCAGGTGGATTCTATTATGAATGACGAGGAGCAGAAGAGATTAGAGAGGTTTGGGAGACTCTATCCTCCAACTTTCAGTGGAACTGAGTCAGAGGATGCTCAGGATTTCTTGGACAGATGCCAGCCATTGCTTCGTACAGCGAGTATTCTGGAGACCATTAGGGTCTCATTTACTACTTTTCAGTTGACCGGGGCAACCTTCAGATTGTGGGAGACTTATGTAAGGAGCAAACCAGTTGGTGCAACACCACTTTCATGGCAGGAGTTCTCCGTATTATTCCTATAGAAGTTTGTGCCATAGACTCGCAGAGAGGAACTGTGCAAGCAGTTTGAGTATTTATGTCAGGAGGACCTGTCCGTGACCCAGTATGAGATGCGGTTTTCAGAATTGGCTCGTTATGCAGTTTGTTTGGTTCCCACTGAGAGGGAGAAGATCAGGAGGTTCATTAATGGCCTCAAACATCAGTTCTGTTTTGTTATCATTCTGGGAAATATAGCAGGTGCTAAATTCGACGGAATGGTTTACAGTGCTCGGCGGCTAGAGATGGTCTGTATTCAGGAGCGTGACGAGAGGGAGGCCAAGAGGTCTCGTGGTCCGGGTAATTCCAGCAGTGTTCCTTCTAGGGGATAGCTCGACCGAGTCAGTCTTATCTTAGTGCACTTCTAGTTCAGAGTTCATCTGTGCACAATCAGTTTAGGGTTCATCTGTACCAAGTTCTTCTGGTAGTTATTCTGGTTCTCGTTGTTAACCTAAGTACTTGCCAACATTTTCAGAGAATGGTAGTTTTGAGTGTAGAGATTTGGGTCACATAAAGAGATATTGCCCCTGTCTTACTAGAGTGTCAGCTTAGTAGATGAGTCAAACTACGACTTCAGCACCAGTTGCTTTACCACCTGCCCAGCCAGCTTGGGGTGGGGCTCAGGCAGCCAGAGTTTGCCCAAGAGGGGGAGGCCGATGAGGTGGCAGTCGGGCCCAATTCTATGTTATTCCTTCTAGGCCAGATGTCATTACTTCAGATGTAGTGATCACAGGTATTGTCTCAGCGTGCAACAAGGAAGCTTCTATATTATTTGACCCTAGTTCCATATATCTGTATATATCATCATATTTTGCTCGTTATCTAGATATTCCCCGTGAATCCTTAGTTTTACCTATTCGTGTATCTACACCGGTGGGCGATACTATTATTGTGGACCGAGTGTGTCGATCGTGTGTGGTAACTATTGGGAGACTAGAGACTAGAGTTGATCTCTTATTGCTTAGTAATGTTGATTTCAATGTAATCTTGGGTATGGATTGGTTGTCTCCATGTCAAGCTATTCTGGACTATCCCGCAAAAACTGTGACATTGGCGATACTGTGATTGTCGAAGGTCGAGTGGAGAGGTTCTGTAGATTGTGTTCCCAACAGGGTAATTTCTTACTTGAAAGCCCAACGGATGGTTGGAAATGGATGTTTCTCATATTTGGCCTTTGTAAGAGATGTTGATGCAGACACTCCTACTATTGACTCTATACCGGTAGTGCAAGACTTTTCGGATATATTTCATGCAGACCTGCCAGGTATGCCACCCGACAGGGATATTGATTTTGGTATTGACTTGGTGTCGGGCACTCAGCCCATTTCTATTCCTCCGTATCGTATGGCACCAGCTGAATTGAAAGGGCAAGTTCAGGAACTTCTTGATAAAGGGTTTATTATGCCTAGTGTGTCACCTTGGGGTGTACCAGTTCTATTTGTGAAAATGAAACACGGTACGATGCGGATGTGTATCGACTATAGGCAGTTAAACAAAGTTACAATCAAGAACAAGTATCCTTTTGCCACATAATGATGATTTATTTGTCCAGCTTCAGGGTGCGAGGGTGTTCTCCAAAATTGATTTGAGATATGGGTATCACCAGTTAAAAGTTAGGGATTCGGATATTCTAAAGACGACATTCAGGACCCGCTATGGTCACTATGAATTTATCGTGATGTCTTTTGGGCTTACCAACGCCCCAACAACATTTATGTACTTGATGAATAGTGTATTCCAGGAGGGTAGAGTGATTGCTTATGCTTCGCGCCAGTTGAAACCACATGAAAAGAACTACTATGTTTATGATTTAGAATTGGCAGCCATCGTTCATGCATTGAAGATATGGAGGCACTATCTATACGGTGTGTCTTGTGAGGTATTTATAGATCATCAGAGTCTTTAACACTTATTCAAATAGAAGGATCTAAATTTTAGGCAGCGGATATGGTTGACACTGCTAAACGACTATGATATTACCATTTTGTATCATCCCGGAAAGGCCAATGTGGTGGCCGATGCCTTGAGTAGGAAGGCGGTGAGTATGGGTAACCTTGCATTCATTCCTGGTTGTGATAGGCCTCTTGCAGTTGGTGTTTAGGCATTGGCTAATCAGTTCATGTGATTAGATGTTTTGGAGCCCAGTTGGGTTCTAGATTGTGTGATTTCTCGGTCTTCCTTTTATGACCGCATCATAGAGCGCCAGCATGATGATCCCCATTTGCTTGTCCTGAAGGACACAGTTCAGCACGGCGATGCCGAAGATGTTACTATTGGAGATGATGGGATTTTGAGGATGCAGGGTCGAATTTGTGTGCCAAATGTAGATGGGCTGTGTGAGTTGATTCTTGAAAAAGCCCACAGTTCGTGATATTCCATTCATCCGGGTGCCGCTAAGATGTACCAAGCAGTGTTATAAAAGGCGTGGGCGTAAGGCGAGGCGTTTTACATATACCTCAGCGAGGCGTTAGCCCCACAGGTATTTAATTTTTAATATTTTATAAAATAATATAATGACAGTAAATATTTATAAACAGGTAAAATTGCATAAAAATTGAAGAAAACTAAAAATATGTGATATATATATATATATATATATCTAGCACGCTCATCCCCACAAAAAACTAGTCAAAATAATCTATTATACGCTACTTACAAGCACAAGTAACTTGAGTCTAAAAGAATAAAGTTTTATACATGGAGGAGCAAAAAGGAACCTGCAATTTGAACTTTGAACTTGTTGCTATGAAGGAAAATGGAGTTCTCTTTGTATTTGTAAAAAAAAATAAATATTCGTTGCTTTTGGAAGAATTTAGCAGACTAGCGGACAAGATAAAGAATTTGGAAAGACCATGAATTAGGGCTTCAATCAATAAAAAGGTCTTGACTTTTAAATTTAATACTTTTGAGTTCCTTTTTAAGCCTTTTGAGTAATTATCAAACTAACTTTTGAGAATTTGGGTATTATATGAAGGACTTATTCAACAAATTTTGTTTTAGTTTGAGAAAGTCTCTGGGGCTTACACCTCACTAAAATAATGCGCCTCGAACGTCCAGGTGTACGCCCCGAATTGCTGGGCATACGCCCCGAGAGACTTTCTCCCCACACCATCGCCCCCGGGTTCGCCTTTTAAAACATTGGTACCAGGAATTGTGACAACATTATTGGTGGAGAAGGATGAAGAAAGATATAGTTGGGTTCGTAGCCCAGCGTTTAAATTGTCAACATGTAAAGTATGAGCATCAAAGACCGGGCGAATTGCTTCAGAGACTTGAAATCCCGAAGTGGAAATGGGAGCGTATTACCATGGACTTCGTAGTTGGATTCCCACAGACATTGAGGAGTTTTGATGCTATTTGGGTAATTGAGGATCGGTTAACCAAATCCGCGCATTTTATTCCAGTCGGTACTACCTATTCTTCGGAGCGGTTGGCTGAGATTTATATCCGCGAGATTGTTCGCCTTCATGGTGTGCCACTATCCATCATTTCAGATCAGGGCACGCAGTTTACATCATATTTTTGGAGAGATGTGCAACGAGAATTAGGCACGCAGGTTCAATTGAGTAAAACATTTCACCCTCAGACGGATGGACAATCCGAGCGCACTATTCAGATATTAGAAGATATGCTACGCATTTGTGTTATAGATTTCGGGGGTTATTGGGATCTGTTTCTGCCACTTGCAGAGTTTGCTTACAATAACAGCTACCAATCGAGCATTCAGATGGCTCCATATGAGGCTTTATATGAGAGACCAGTTCGGTCTTCGGTGGGTTGTTTTGAGGATGGTAAGGCTAGGCTATTGGGTACTGATTTAGTTCAGGATGCTTTGGAAAAGGTTAAATTGATTCAGGAATGACTTCGCACGGCATAGTCTAGACAGAAGATTTATGACGACCGGAAGGTTCGCAATGTTGCTTACGTGGTAAGAGAGCAGGTACTACTCCGAGTTTCGCCTATGAAGGGTGTTATGAGATTTGGGAAGAAGGGCAAGTTGAGTCCTAGGTATATTGGGCATTTTGAAATACTTAAGAAGATTGGAGAAGTGGCTTATGAACTTGAATTGCCTCCTAGTTTATCGGTTGTTCATCCAGTGTTTTATGTATCTATGCTCCGGAAATATGTCAGAGACCCGTCTCATGTTTTGGATTTCAGTACAGTGCGGTTGGATGGTAATTTGACTTATGATGTGGAGCCGGTGGCCATTTTGGATCTGCACTGTAACGACTCGGCCAGTCGTCTTGAGAGTTGTAGCCTTGTTCCCCATTTACTGCTCATTTTATACTTTATAGCTGTTATGTTACTTGCCGGTGTAGTCAGTTCGGATCCGGAGAGATTTCAGAATGAATTGAGACACTTAGTCTCAAAGTTGAAAGCTTAAGTTGAAATGGTTGACCAGATGTTGAATTATATGTAAACGACCCCGGAATAGAGTTTTGATGATTCAAATAGCTCTGTATGGTGATTTTGGACTTAGGAGCGTGTCCGAAATTTTTTTTGGAAGTCCGTAGTTAAATTAGGCTTGAAATGGCTAAAATAGAAATTTAAGTTTGGAAGTTTGACCGAGAGTTGACTTTTTGATATCGGAGTCGGAATCCAATTCTGGAAATTTGAATAGGTCTGTTATGTCATTTATGACTTGTGTGCAAAATTTGAGGTCAATTGGACTTGATTTGATAGGTTTCGGCATCGAATGTAGAAGTTAAAAATTCTTAAGTTTCATTAAGCTTGAATTGGGGTATGATTCGTGATTTTAGCATTGTTTGATATGATTTGAGGTTTGAACTAAGTTCGTATGATGTTTTAGGACTTTTTGGTGTATTTCGTTGAGGTCCCGAAGGCCTCGGGTGAGTTTCGGATAGTTAACGGACTAAATTTTGGACTTGGAACCTCACTGGAATGTTTCTAATGCACTACCTGGTTTACTTCATCGCGTTCGCAAGAGGGGTCTCGCGTTCGCGAAGGGGAAATGGAGGCAGGCGAAGTTTTTGTGCTTCACGTTAGGGAATGGGATTAGGTCAGTGTACATCGTGAACGCGAGGAGGTTGTCACGTTCGCGAAGAAGAGAGAGGGCTGGGGGTGGACACACGTGTTGGCCTACGCATTTACGAAGAAGGCTGCGCGTTCACGAAGGCCTATGGGAAGTGGTCATCTTATTTGAATGTGAGCCCTCGCGTTCGCGAAGAGGAAATTATGGGCAGCACATTTTTGTGCTTCGCGAATGCGAGGCAAGGGTCACGTTCGCGAAGAAGAAATGACTGGACAGAAACTTTAAGTTCTGAAAATGGGACTTCGTCCCATTTTCCATTTTTGACGAATTGGAGCTTGGGAAGAGGTAAATTTCGGGGGAATTTCTTGAAAAACAACAGGGTAAGTGTTCTTAACTAAATTTTGATCAAATTACCCGAATCCATGGTTATTTTTAACATTTAATTGGTGATTTAAGTTGGGAGATTTAGAAAAATCTCTTGGTTTAAATTGAAGATTTGAGGGTCGAGTTGATGTCGGAATTTAGTAATTTTAGTACGGTTGGACTCGTGGTTGAATGGACGTTCATATTTTGTAACTTTTGTCGGGGTTCCGAGATGTGGGCCCCACAGGCAATTGTTGAGTTAAATATTGGATTTTGTTGGAAAATTTATATTTTCATATAGAATAAATTCCAATAATTCGTATTGATTATATAGAATTAATTGTGACTAGATACGAGTCTTTCGGAGGCCAAGTCACGAGGCAAAGACATAGCAGAGTAAAGAATTACACAAGTCGAGGTAAGTGACTTGTCTAACCTTGTGTGGGGGAAATTCCCCTTAGGATTGGTATTGATATAATAATTGTGATGTGTTGAAAGTCGTGTATGCGAGGTGACGAGTGTGCACACGTGCTAAATGTGGAAAACTCTGGTTTTAAATTGTGTAGATCTTTGTTACACATTAATTAAATTATTTTATCCGATTATATTCATCATCATTGATCTACTTTTATATTTTAAATTTGCTTGACATTTTTTCTGCTAATTGCTTTACCTGTTTAGTTGAAACTTTTTTTCATTTATTCTATGCTCATTATTTGAAAGTTGAATTATTATTAATATGAAGTATTTGATATTAAAAATTTGGTATTGAGGCAAGGCGTTTTTGTGAAAAATATTTTTTGTTGAGTTATTCACTTTCAAATATTTTGTAAGATTTTTGTTCATTGTGATTGAGTCGTGAGCTCCTTATTGTGGAAATAATGTTGTTGATTTATTTTGGCAAGCTGAAATATTTGGGCACTTGAGGTATAAATTGTGATATATTGTGATATTGATACGCATGCGGTGATATAAGGTCTGGGTGTTGAAATGCATGCGGTGAGATAAGGGTGGCTTGATACGCATGGCTACTAGGGGAACTACTAGAAGTCATGCGGTGCGATAGGGGTGGCTAAAACGCGGGATGCTATTTCGGGAAAAATATTTTCTTTAAAATTAAATGTGAAGGCTCCCACGGTGATATAAGAAAATAAGATATTGTGAATTTATTTATGATGTGGGACTATGAAGTGGTACCTCGGGAGTGCCCTTGTTGATATTTATTTATGGGTGCATTTGCCTTTGGTTATTTTGTGTTTTCCTTAAAGTTGTAAATTTTTGTTTTCCTTCCGCGAGTTATTATTTGCCCTTATTTTGTGTAGTTAAATTGTGACATACTACTTACTTAATTCATTCCCATTGTCATTTTATTATTATTATTATTATATCCTTAAACTTTTCACCCTGTCTTTTATTATTTCCAGTAAGGCCTGACCTGACCTCGTCACTACTCTACCGAGGTTAGGCTTGGAACTTACTAGGTACCACTGTGGTGTACTCATACTATGCTTCTGCACATCTTTTTGTGCAGATACATGTACTTCCTATCAGACCAGGCATCAATGAACTAGCCGTATGCGGAAACTTCAAGGTACATCTGCCAGCGTCCGCAGACCTCAGAGTCCCCTTCTATCCTTATTATGTTGCTTTCTTTATTCTCTTTAATAAATTCTTAGAAGCTTGTGACTTATTTCTACCGGATTTTCAGAGTTGAAATTATATGAATTGCAGTTTCATTTATTTCAGATTTCTATTATGTTATTCTGCATTGATAGGCTTACCTAGTCTTAGAGACTAGGTGCCAGCACGACATCCTACGGAGGGAATTTGGGGTTATGACAGGCAGGTTCGAAAGTTGTGATCAAAGAACATAGCTTCATTGAAAGTGCAATGTAGAGGCCATTCAGTCGAAGAAGCTACTTGGGAGACTGAACGGGAGATGCGGAGCAAATATCCACACCTATTTGAGACTACAGGTATGATTCTAAACCCGTTCAAGGACGAACGTTTGTTTAAGAGGGGAAGAATGTAACGACCTGGTCGGTCGTTTTGAGTATTACAGCTCTGTTCCCCCATTTACTGCTCATTTTGTGCATTACAGTTGTTATATAACTTTCCAGAATAATTGGTTTGGGTCTGGTGAGGTTTCGTAATGAATTGAGACACTTAGTCTCAAAGATGAAAGCTTAAGATGAAATAGTTGATCGGATATTGATATAGGTGTAAATGACCTCGAAATAGAGTTTTGATGATTCCAATAGCTCCTATGGTGATTTTGGACTAAGGAGTGTGTCCGGAAAATTATTTAGAAGATCGTAGTTAAATTAGGCTTGAAATGTCGAAAATAGGAAGTTCAAGTTTGGAAGTTTGACCAGGGAGTTGTCTTAATGATATCGGGGTCGAAATCTGATTCTGGAAATTGGAATAGGTCTGTTATGACATTTATGACTTGTGTGCAAAATGTGAGGTCAGTCGGACTTGATTTGATAGGTTTCGGCATCGAATGTAGAAGTTGGAATTTCTTAGTTTCATTAAGCTTGAATTGGGGTATGATTCGTGTTTTTAGTGTTGTTTGATGTGATTTGAGGCCTCGACTAAGTTTGTATGATGTTTTGGGACTTATTGGTATATTTGGTTGAGGTCCAGGCGGCCTCGGGTGAGTTTCGGATGGTTAACAGATCAAATTTGGACTTATAACAAAGCTGGAAATTTGATGGCTACTAATGCAATCGCACCTGCAGAAATTATCTCGTAGGTGCGAGCTCACAGAAGCGAGCCTAGGTGCGCAGAATAGACATTGGTTTGGAAAGGGCTGGGATCGCAGATGCGCGTGGTTGACCGCAGAAGTAGACTCTTGTCCGCAAGAGCGAAGAAGGCGCAGAAGCGAAAGAAATACCACAGAAACGGTTACGCAGAAGCAGTCAAAATTATGCAAATGCGATAATACTGGCAGTGTTAAAACGAGGGGTTCCAAGGTTCTTTCTCATTTTTGGACTTCAAACACACGGTTTGGAGCGATTTTTCAGAGGGAATTCACGGGAACACTTGAGGTAAGTCACTTGCGATCATTGCTAGTCAATAATATTGAATTATCATTGAGCATTTCGACTAGATTACGTGTTTTTGAAGTGAAATTAGAGGATTTGGGTCTAGGAATTTGAAAATAAGATTTGAGGATTTGAAGGTCGAGTTGATGTCAGAATTTGGTAAAGTTGGTATGGTTGATCTCGTGGTTGAATGGGCGTTCATATTTTGTAACTTTTGTCGGGTTCCGAGATATGAGCCCCACTGACGATTTTGAGATGAATTTTGAATTTTGACTAGATTCGAGACGTTCACAGGTCGATTTGTGAGGCAAAGGCATATTGGAATAAGGAATTACACGATTTAATGTAAGTAACACTTCTAAACATGGTTCTGAGGGTATATACCCCTAAACTACGTGTTATGTGAATTGTATGGAGGTGAGCACATGCTAGGTGACAGGCGTGTGGGTGTGCGCCATAGAAATTGTGACTTAAATAAATTATATGGAGTTGTATAATTAAAGAATCATGTCATTATCCACATATCCTCCACGTCTTAGAGAAAATTGAGCTGAGAATCAGGTTGAAGATCATGTTTAGGCTACGTGGCGATATTTTTGACCCATAAGGTCGTGTTGCTAATGAACTATTTGTTTGAATTGTAATTTTCTTTACTCAGTCACATCCATCATTTGTATATCATATCTCAGTCTCTATTATCACTCATTGATACATCATATCATCATGTCGGGTTGATTTTCATGTCATTGAGAGCCCGAGAGACTAGAAATTTTGAGTGATATTAAATGTATTGGGTTGCACGCCGCAAAATATTTTATTTATTTATGCCTGTATCTGGCTATTATAGTGCTTGGGCTGAAGGAGCCCCTCCGGAGTCTGCACTCCCAAAGTGAGCGCAATTCATTTATATTGAGGGATGGATCTTGCCTGGACATGGATCTTGTCCGAATCATTTATATCTGGAGATGGATCTTCCCTAGAGCTGGATTGGCCTTATACATTACTGATTGACTGACTGTCAGTTGATGTGTATATATACGGGATGGATCTTTCCTGGGCTGGATTGGCCATATACAGTACTGAGTGATTGAGTATTTTGAGATTATGAGTGCACGAGGTTTCCACTGAGGTGCATCACATACAACATGTACATTGGCATGTAGATATAAAGATGTCATATTCTTGATATCATTCATAATTTATCTATTTTAATTGTACTGAGTTTAACTGTTGAGCTTGAAAGTATACCTACATTTCTGTACTGTTATTTCTATATTGGATTGTACCTGTGGAGCTCGTAACTACTTCAAGCCCAAAGGTTAGTCTTGTTACTTATTGAGTGCATGGGGTCAGTTGTACTCATACTACACTCTGCACTTCGTGTGCAGATCCAGGTACTTCCGGACACGCGTTTGCTAGTTTTTGGGAGATTATCTGTTGGAGACTATCGAGGTAGCTTCTTGACGTCTGCAGACCTTGATTCTCTTTCATTTCAGTTATTTGTATTGTTCTACATTTCCGGACAATGTTTGTATTAGTCAGACTATGTTATCATTTAGATGCTCATGCGCTCAGTGACACCGGATTTTGGAAGTGTATTTATATCAGTATGTGTGGGATTTTCTATTAAATATATATATTATGTTTTCAAACTTAAAAAAAAATTATGGTTTATTAAGGTTGTCGGCTTGCCTTGTACTGAGATAGGCGCCATCACGACATGCGGATTTTAGGTCGTGACAATTTTTATTCTTAATACTATACTAACATTTTTAATTTGTGTTCTAACGCTCTTTTTATGGTATAAATTTATGTATCCTAAGATATATTTTTAACTTGAATAAGAATTTTACTCATATGATGAATTTATAAAATAATTGAATTTGATTCTCTTGCTAAATAATTAATTAAAGATTTAACATAAAAAATAATTTATTCTATGTTGATTCAGATCTTAATATTAGTTCATCTCTTGTTTTGAATGTTAATATTAATTCTAATTTTATCCACTATAAATTTTATTTTCAAAGAATAAAATATTGATATGACATTTCACTTTTAGATCTTTATGTTTGTAGAATCATTAGTTGTATTGACTCTTACCAACCATTATTTGTCACGACCCGAAATTTCCACCTCCGGACCGTGAGGGCGCCTAATATTTCACTTTCTAGGAAAACCAACGTTAGAATAACATTATCCATTTTTTAAAATAATGTTTAAATTTATTAATAACAAGGAAGAAAATGCGGAAGCGATTTTGAAATAATCCATAATAATAACGGGGTCTAAATACCATCCCATAATTGGTGTCACAAGTGCACGAGCTTCTAGAATAAATACAAATAAAGGTCTAATTAAATAAAGCTGTCTGGAAATAAACACACAGCTAAAGTACAATAAACGGGGACTTCAGAACTGCAGACGCCATGCAGTTATACTTTAAGACTCCTCTAATAGCTGAAATCCAAGCAAGTCTATGGTACGCCGCTGGACCAACTCCAAAATCTGCACAAGAAGTGCAGAGTGTAGTATCAGTACAACTGACCCCATGTACTAGTAAGTGCTGAGCCTAACCTCGACGAAGTAGTGACGAGGCTAAGGAGGTTCACTTACATTAACATGTACGCAATATTAGTAACAACAACAATAATAGGAATAAATCAGGTAATTCATTTATAATAATTGAAGGCAACTCAGCAGTCATAACTAATTATCATTTCCTTATTTCTGTTGCAGCGTGCAACCTGCTCTCACAATATATCCACATTCAGTTCTGTTGCGGCGTGCAACCCGCTCCTCCAAAATATTTATTTTAATCAAGTCTGTTGCGGCGTACAATCCGATCCTCCAATATTAACTTTTTAACAAGTCTGTTGCGACGTGCAACCCGATCCTCCAATATTGACTTTTAATAAGTTTATTGCGGCGTGCAACCCAATCCTCCAATATTGACTTTTAGTAAGTCTGTTGCGGCGTGCAACCCGATCCTCCAATATTGACTTTTAATAAGTGTATTGCGGCGTGCAACCCGATCCTCCAATATAGACTTTTAATAAATCTGTTGCGGCGTGCAACCCGATCCTCCAATATATTCATTATAATCAATCATGTTGCGGCGTGCAATCCGCTCCTCCAACATTTTCATTTACCAATTCTTATAGAAGAAATTTTCCCAATAAATGTAACAATTAATATAAAATTACAAGATTACAAGCATACAATAATTATGGTTTAATTATGAAGCAAACAATGACAAATAGCAAATTATTATGGAAATCAGGGAGTATATAGGCAGTTTAATATTTAATATGCTAAATGTCAAATAACAATTAAGGCACATAATTCAAATAGCATGTAACAATTAATGCAGGAATTCAAGAATTTATATTTGCAAAGAATAAGAGAGAAATAATTATTATAATAATTAATTTATGATTAAAAATAATTTATAATTTTTCAAGTAAGCAGGCAAACAATTAATTTGATGACGTATAGATACTCGTCACCTCGCCTATACGCCATTTACATGCAATTCACATAACAAACAATTTAAGGGTTCTATTCCCTCAAGTCAAGGTTAATCCAGACACTTACCTCGCTTTACAAATTCCAATCAATTATTCAACCACAGCTTTTCCTTTTAAATTTGCCTCTGAAAGCTTCAAATATATTCACAAAAAATTTAATATATTCAATACTAATCATAGGAATTAATTCCATATGAATTTACAAATTTTTCGGATAAAAATCGAAAATTCATTAAAATATTCGGCAGTGGGACCCACGTCTCAAATCCCAAAAAACTTGAGAAATCCGAACACTCATTTCGATACGAGTTCAACCATACCAAATTTGTCCGATTCCGATATCAAATGGACCTTCAAATCTTAAATTTTCATTTTTTGGAAAGTTTTATAAAAATTTCAATTTCTTCCATCTAAATCTGAAATAAATGATGAATATAGACATGGATTTGAGAAATACAATCACTATATGATAAAGAACACTTACCCAGTTCGAAATCATGAAAAACTTCTTTGAAATCACCCCTAAGCCGAGTTATAATTGAGGGTTTGTGAAAAATAGGAAAAATCCCGTTTTTGGTTCTGTTTGAAGTCACAGGGGTCAGGCCTTCTTCGCATTCGCAAAGGGCTTGTCGCATTCGCGAAGGGCTTGTTGCATTCGCGATGAGTAGCAGCCCGTGGATTTCGTGTTCGCGAGTCCTCCTTCGCATTCGCGAAGGTTTCCTCCCTGGCCTTCGCGTTCGCGAGGCATAGCTCGCGTTCGCGCTGAAGGAATGATCGACCCTCCCCCAGGTGTGCCTAACACTACGCGTTCGCGAGGAGATGGTCGCATTCGCGAAGGGTAATGCCCCCATTGCTTCACGTTCGCGACCAAGACTTCGCATTCGCGAAGAAGAAAAATCCAGCTGCCCAGTTTACTCTTTGCGTTCGCGAGAGTACCTTCGCGAATGCGAAGAAGAACATGCCAGGACACCTGCTGCAGCAAAATTCCAGATTTTCTAAGTCCAAAACATCACGTAGCCTATCTGAAACTCACCCGAGACCTCGGGTCTCCAAACCAAACATGCATACAGGTTCTAAAACATCATACGAACTTGCTCGCGCGATCGAATCGCCAAAATAACACCTAGAACTATGAATCGGACACCAAATCAAAGGAAGTTTTCAAGAAAACTTTAAAACTTATATTTTTACAACCAGACATCCGGATCATGTCAAATCAACTCCGATTCTCGCCAAATTCGGCAGAGAAGTCATAAATATTATAGTGAACCTATACAGGTCTCCGGAACCAAAATACGGACTCGAGGTCAATAAATCCAACATCAGTAATTTCTTAGAAATCATTAAGCTTTCAAGCTTTTAATGTTTCATCAAAATTCCATATCTCGAGCTAGGGACCTCGGAATTCAATTCCGGGCATATGCCCAAGTCCGAAATCATGATACGGACCTACCGGAATTTTAAAAATACTGATCCGGATCCGTTAGGTCAATTTTGAGTTTTAAAGCTCTATTTCCCATTTTAATCTATTTTTCACATAAAAACTTTCCGGAAAATTGTACGGACTGCGCACGCAAGTCGAGGAATGATAAATGGTGCTTTTCGAGGTCTTAGAATACAGAATTACTTATTAAAATTAAAGATGACATTTTGGGTCATCACATTCTCCACCTCTAAAACAAACGTTCGTCCTCGAACGGAGTTAGAAAGAGTACCTGAGATGGAGAAAAGGTGTGGATATTTACTCCGCATGTCTGACTTGGACTCCTAGGTAGATGTCTCTACCGGCTGACCTCTCCATTGCACCTGAACTGAAGGATAACTCTTTGACCTCAACTGTCGGACCTGCCGTGCTAGAATAGCCACCAGCTGCTCCTCGTAAGTCAAATCTTTGCCCAATTGGACTGAGTTGAAATCTAACACATGGGACGGATCACCATGATATTTCCGAAGCATAGACACATGGAACACCGGATGAACCGCTGAAAACTAGGTGGTAATGCAAGCCTGTAGACTACTTCACCCACCCTTTCAAGAATTTCAAATGGGTCTGATATACCTAGGGCTCAACTTGCCCTTCTTTCCGAACCTCATTACGCCTTTCATAGGTGAAACCCGGAGCAATATTCGTTTTCCAACCATGAATGCAATATCACGAACTTTACGGTCGGCATAACTCTTTTGCCCAGACTGAGCTATGCGAAGTCGATCCTGAATATTCTTGATCTTATCCAAGGCATCTTGTACCAAATCGATACCCAACAACCGAGCCTCTCCCGGTTCAAACCAACCAACTCGCGATCGGCATCGCCTTCCATATAATGCCTCATATGGAGCCATCTGAATGCTCGACTGGTAGCTATTATTATAAGCAAACTCCGCAAGTGGCAAGAAATTATCCCAAGAACCTCCAAAGTCTATAACACAAGCGCGAAGCATATCTTCCAATATCTGAATAGTGCGCTCTGACTGTCCGTCTGTCTGTGGATGAAATGTTGTATTCAACTCCACCCGCGTGCCTAACTCACGCTGTACAGCCCTCCAGAAATGTGAGGTAAACTGCATACCTCGATCTGAAATAATAGACACGGGCACACCGTGAAGGCGGACAATCTCACGAAAGTAAATTTCAGCTAACCTCTCTGAAGAATAGATAACTGCCACCGGAATGAAATGGGCTAACTTGGTCAACCTGTCCACAATGACCCAAACTGCGTCAAATGTTTTCTGAGTCCGTGGGAGACCAACAACAAAATCCATAGTGATACGCTCCCACTTCCACTCAGGAATTTCTAACTTTTGAAGCAAACCACCAAGTCTCTGATGCTCGTACTTAACTTCCTGACAATTCAGACACCGAGCTACATGTACAACTATATCCTTTTTCATTCTCCTCCACCAATAATGTTGCCGCAAATCTTGATACATTTTTGCTGTACCTGGATGAATAGAATACCTGGAACTGTGTGCTTTTTCAAGAATTAATTCACGAAGCCCATCCACATTAGGCACACAAATACGGCCCTGCATTCACAGAACCCCATCTTCCCCCATAGAAACCTGTTTGGCATCACCGTGCCGCACCGTGTCCTTAAGGACAAGTAAGTGAGGATCATCATACTGCCTCTCTCTGATGAGCTCATATAAAGAAGACCGAGTGACTATACAAGCTAGAACCCGACTGGGTTCTGAAACATCTAACCTCACGAAATGATTAGCCAAAGTCTTAACATCAGCAGCTAATGGCCTCTCACCAACCGGAATATATGCAAGACTGCCCATACTCACAGCCTTTCTACTCAAAGCATCGGCCACCACATTGGCCTTTCCGGGGTGACACAAAATGGTGATATCATAGTCTTTCAACAACTCCAACCATCTTCTCTGCCTCAAATTAAGATCCTTTTGTTTGAATAGATACTGGAGGCTACGACGATCAATAAATACCTCACACGAGACACCGTAGAGGTAATGCCTCCAAATCTTCAGCGCATGAACAATTGCTGCCAATTCTAAGTCATGAACAGGATAATTCTTCTCGTGAACTTTCAACTGCCGCGATGCATATGCAATTACCTTGCCATATTGCATTAATATTGCACCAAGCCCAATGTGAGATACGTCACAATATACCGTATACGATCCTGAACCTGTGGGTAATACCAATACTAGCGTCGTAGTCAAAGCGGTCTTGAGCTTCTTAAAGCTCAACTCACACTCGTCTGACCATCTGAATGGAACACCCTTCTGGGTTAGTCTAGTCAATGTGCTTGCCATAGATGAAAACCCTTCCACGAACCAACGCTAATAACCTGCCAAACCCAGGAAACTCCGGATCTCTGTAACCGAAGTAGGTCTAGGCCATTTCTGAACAGCCTCAATCTTCTTAGTATCCACCTTTATGCCTTCTGCCAATACAACATGTCCCAAAAAGGCAACTGAGTCTAACCAAAACTCACATTTTGAAACTTTGGGATATCCATAAATGGTGGAGCATTTGTCAACCCAAATGACATCACTAGGAACTCGTAATGCCCATACCGAGTCCGAAAAGCTGTCTTAGGGACATCAGATGCCCTTCTTCAACTGATGGTAACCAGATCTCAAATCAATTTTCGAAAATACCTTAGCACCCTGAAGCTAATCAAATAATTCATCAATTCTTGGCAGCGGATATTTGTTTTTGATAGTGGCCTTGTTTAACTGCCGATAGTCTATACACATCCGCATCGAGCCATCTTTCTTCTTTACAAATAATACTGGTGCACCCCAGGGTGAGACACTGGGGTCTAATGAATCCCTGATCAAGCAAGTCTTGTAATTTCTCTTTCAATTCTTTCAACTCTGGCGGGGCCATACGGTATGGTGGAATAGAAATGGGCTGAGTGCCCGGAGCCAAATCAATACATAAGTCAATATCTTTGTCGGGTGGAATCCCCGGCAGATCTGCAGGAAATACTTCTGAAAATTTACGAACAACTGGCACTGAGTCCATAGAAGGGACGTCCGCACTGGGATCGCGAATATAAGCCAAATAGGCTGGATATCCTTTCTCTGCCATACGTCGAGCTTTCATATAAGAAATAACCCTGCTGGCAGAATGGCCAGGAGTTCCTTTCCACTCTAATCGAGGTAACCCCGGCATAGCTAGGATTATTATCTTGGCATGACAGTCCAATATAGCATGATAAGGAGACATCCAATCCATACCCAAGATGACATCAAAATCTACCATATCAAGAAATAGAAGATTCACACTAGTTTCAAGATTACCAATAGTAACCACACACGAACGCTATACATGATCTACTACCACAGAGTCTCCCACCGGTGTTGATACACACACAGAAGCACCCAGAGAATCACAAGGCACAACCAAATATGAAGCAAAATAGGAGGTCACATAGGAATAAGTAGATCCTGGATCAAATAGAATTGAAGCATCTCTATGGAAAACTGGAATAATACATGTGATCACAGCATCAGATGACTCGGCCTCAGGCCTAGCTGGAAAAGCATAAAATCGGGGCTGGGCCCTACCACTCTGAATTGCATCTCTTGCACGGCCTCTAACTGGCTAGCCTCCACCTCTAATTGTATGACCTCCACCTCTAATGGCCTGACCTCCACCTCTAATGGCCTGACCTCCACCTCTAACTAGCTGAGCAGACGGTGAAGCTACCAGTGCTAGTATGATGGCACGAGAATCTTGCCGAGATTTGTTACTCGCCAATCTAGGGCAATACCTCTTATTGTGACCAATGTTCCCACACTCATAACACCAATCCTGATGCCGTGGCTGCTGAATCTGAAGCTGACCCAGATGGGCCGGATAACCGCTGTAGTAACTCTGGAGTGGTGGTGCACTAATAGGAGCTGAATGCACTGAATACTGGCTGCCCAGAGTAAGGCACCGGGAGATACATGAAGTGTTGAATAAAACGGTCTGGGAGGATGACCCCTACCAAAATTACCCCTGCCACTAGACGAGGCACCACTGTAACCACCGAACTGACGAGGCATATTATCGGACCTCTGCCCTCTTTCCTGTGCAAGAACCATATCGATCCTCCTTGAGACATTAGTAACCGCCTGAAAAGAAATCTCACTTCTGGTCTCCTTGGCCATCTGAAGTCTGATAGGGTGATTGAGTCCCTCAATGAACCTCCTCAATATCTCTCCCTCCGTAGGTAGTAAAAGGAGAGCATGACGGGCCAAATCCACAAAACGGGACTCATACTAAGTAACAGTCATACTGCCCTGCTGTAGACGCTGAAATTTCTTGCGGAATTCCTCTCTCAGTATGATAGGGAGGAACTTCTCCAGAAATAGCTGAGAGAACTGCTCCTAGGTAAGTGCAGGCGATCCGACTAGTCGGGTCAATGTGTAATCTCTCCACCACCTCTTGGCAGAACCCGTCATCTGGAGTACAGCAAAATTAACTCCATTGGTCTCAACTATACTCATGTTTCGTAGCACCTCATGGCAGCGTTCAAGATAATCCTGTGGGTCCTCAGAAGGTGTACCACTAAAGTGAATTGGAAAGAGCTTAGTGAACTTATCCAGTCTCAATAAGGCCTCAAAAGACATGGAGGGCCTATTATCGGTCTGTGCCGCAACAACTGGCTAAACTACCCCTACTGGCGGGGCTGCTGGAGCCTGATTCTGGGGAGCCATCTGCTCCAGGGCGGGAGTAGTGGGAGTCTGTGCTCCTCCCCTAGCCTGTTAGACGGCTGGTGCCACTAGAAATGTACCATTCTGGGCCACACCCTCCATAAGACTCACCAATCGGACTAGAGCGTCCTGAAGCACTGGAGTGGCTATGAATCCTTCCGGGACCTGAACTGGTCCAACTGGTACATTCTGAACTGGGACCTTTTCCTGAAGGTCTATCTAAGGTTCTTCAACAGGTGCAGCTACTCTAGCTTTGGACTGAGCTCTACCTCAGCCTTTGCCTCGGCCTCTAGCAAGACCTCGACCTCGACCTCTACCCCTGGCCATAGTTACCACCGGGGGTTCTGGTCCCTGTCCATCGGTAGAGGTATTACGTGTTCTCACCATCTTCGAGAGAATAAGAGTAGAATGGTTCAATCATCGATGATAGAATAAATTTGCACGACAGAATAAGAAAGAAGTGATATTGTTCCTAAACTTCATAGCCTCTGAGAGATAAGTACAGACGTCTCCGTACCGATCCTTCAGACTCTACTAAGCTTGCTCGTGACTCGTGAGTCCTATGTAACCTAGTTCTTTGATACCAACTGTCACGACCCGAAATTCCCACCTCCGGACCGTGATGGCGCCTAACATTTCACTTGCTAGGCAAGCCAACGTTAGAATAACATTATCCATTTTTTAAAATAATTTTTAAATTTATTAATTACAAGGAAGCAAATGCGGAAGCAATTTTGAAATAATCCATAATAATAACGGTGTCTAAATACCATCCCAGAATTTGTGTCACAAGTGCACGAGCTTCTAGAATAAATACAAATAAAGGTCTGAATAAAATAAAGCTATCTGGAAATAAACACACAGCTAAAGTAAAATAGACGGGGACTTCAAAACTGCGGACGCTATGCAGTTATACCTCAAGTCTCCTCTGATAGCTGAAATCCGAGCAAGTCTATGGTACGCCGCTGGGACCAACTCAAAAATCTGCACAAGAAGTGCAGAGTGTAGTATCAGTACAACCGACCCCATGTACTGGTAAGTGCTGAGCCTAACCTCGATGAAGTAGTGACGAGGCTAAGGCGGTTGACTTATATTAACCTGTACGCAATATTAGTAACAACGATAATAATAGGAATAAATCAGGTAATTCATTTATAATATTTGAAGGCAACTCACCAGTCATAACCAATTATCATTTCCATTATTTCTGTTGCAGCGTGCAACCCGCTCTCATAATATATCCACATTTAGTTCTGTTGCGGCGTGCAACCCGCTCCTCCAACATATTTATTTTAATCAAGTCTGTTGCGGCGTACAATCCGATCCTCCAATATTAACTTTTTAACAAGTCTGTTGCGAAGTGCAATCCGATTCTCCAATATTGACTTTTAATAAGTCTATTACGGCGTGCAATCCGATCCTCCAATATTGACTTTTAATAAGTCTGTTGCGGCGTGCAACCTAATCCTCCAATATTGACTTTTAATAATTCTGTTGCGGCGTATAACCCAATCCTCCAATATTGACTTTTAATAAGTCTGTTGCGGTGTGCAACACGATCCTCCAATATAAACTTTTAATAAGTTTGTTGCGGCGTGCAACCCGATCAACCCGATCCTTCAATATATTCATTATAATCAATCATGTTGCGGCGTGCAACCCGCTCCTCCAACAATTTCATTTATCAATTCTTATAGAAGAAATTTTCCCAATAAATGTAACAATTAATATAAAATTATAAGACAACAAGCATACAATAATTATGGTTTAATTATGAAGCAAACAATGACAAATAGCAAATTATTATGGAAATCAGGGAGCAAATAGGCAGTTTAATATTTAATATGCTAAATGTCAAATAACAATTAAGGCACATAATTCAAATAGCATGTAACAATTAATGCAGGAATTCAAGAATTTATATTTGCAAAGAATAAGAGAGAAATAATTATTATAATAATTAATTTATGATTAAAAATAATTTATGATTAAAAATAATTTATAATTTTTCAAGTAAGCTGGCAAACAATTAATTTGATGATGTATGGACACTCGTCACCTCGCCTATATGTCGTTTACATGCAATTCACATAACAAACAATTTAAGGGTTCTATTCCCTCAGGTCAAGGTTAACCCCGACACTTACCTCGCTTTGCAAATTCTAATCAATTATTCAACTACAGCTTTTCCTTTTAAATTTGCCTCAGAAAGCTTCAAATCTATTCACAAACAATTCTATATATTCAATACTAATCATAGGAATTAATTCCATATGAATTTACAAATTCTCCGGATAAAAATCTGAAATTCATAAAAATATTTGGCAGTGGGGCCCACATCTCAAATACCGAAAAAACTCATGAAATCCGAACACCTGTTACGATACGAGTTCAACCATGCCAAATTTTTCCAATTCCGATATCAAATGGACCTTCAAATCTTAATTTTTCATTTTTGGAAAGTTTTACAAAAATTCTAATTTCTTCCATCTAAAATCCGAAATAAATGATGAATATAGACATGGATTTGTGAAATACAATCACTATATGATAAAGAACACCTACCCAGTTTGAAATCATGAAAAAACTCCTTTGAAATCGCCCCTAAGCAGAGTTATAATTGAGGGTTTGTTAAAAATAAAAAAATCCCGTTTTTTGGTTCTGTTTTAAGTCACAGGGGTCAGGCCTTATTCGCGTTCCCGAAGGGCCTGTCGCATTCGCGATGAATAGCAGCCCGTGGATTTTGCGTTCACGAGTCCTCCTTCGCATTCGTGAAGGTTTCCCCTTGGCCTTCGCGTTTGCAAGGCATAGCTCGCGTTCCCGCTGAAGGAATGATCGACCCTCCCCCAGGTGTGCCAAACACTACGCGTTCGCGAGGAGATGGTCGCGTTTGTGAAGGGTAATGCCCCTATCGCTTCACATTCGCGACCAAGCTTTTGAATTCGCGAAGAAGAAAAATCCAGCTGCCCAGTTTACTCTTCGCATTCACGAGAGTACCTTCGCGAACGCGAAGAAGAACATGCCAGAATACCTGCTGCAGCAAAATTCCAGATTTTCAAAGTCCAAAACATCCTGTAGCCTATCCGAAACTCACCCGAGCCCTTGGGGCTCCAAACCAAACATGCAAACAGGTTCTAAAATATTATACGAACTTGCTCGTGCGATCGAATCGCCAAAATACACCTAGAACTACGAATCGGACACCAAATCAAAGGAAGTTTTCAAGAAAACATTAAAACTTATATTTTTATAACCAGACGTCCGAATCACGTCAAATCAACTTCGATTCTCATCAAATTCGGCAGACAAGTCATAAATATTATAGTAGAGCTATACCGAGCTACGGAACCAAAATACGGACCCGAGATCAATAAATCCAACATCAGTAATTTCTTAGAAATCATTAAGCTTTCAAGCTTTTAATTTTTCATCAAAATTCCATATCTCGAGCTAGGGACCTCAGAATTCGATTCCGGGCATACGCCCAAGTCCCAAATCATGATACGGACATACCAGAATTTTCAAAACACTGATCCGGATCCGTTTGCTCAAAATGTTGACCTAAGTCAACTTAGTTAAGTTTTAAAGCTCTATTTCCCATTTTAATCCATTTTTCATATAAACAATTTCCGAAAAATTATACGGACTACGCACGCAAGTCGAGGACTGATAAATGGTACTTTTCGAGGTCTCAGAATACAAAATTACTTATTAAATTTAAAGATGACATTTTGGGTCATCACATTATTTTTCTCTTTCTCACACATTTATATTCTTAAATATTTTCTTAGTTGTTGTTTAACAATTTGGTATTTTTCAATATTACACAAAAAATTGATTAAAAAAAATATTATTTGAGTAGGAAAATAGTTCAAATAAAATATAAATTTATATTACCGTGGGTGTATTTTTCTTAATTTCAACTCTTTATACAGTCCATTTAATATTACTTTTGTTTCGTTTTGGTATTGGACATTATTGTAACCACCCGGCCGGTCATTTTGAGTATTACATCCCCGTTCCTCCATTTACTGCTCAAATTATGATTTACGGTTGTTATTTTACTTGCCGATGTTCGGGTCCGGTGAGGTTTTCGGATGATTGGGAACACTATGTTCCAAGGTTTAGAACTTAAGTTGAAAAGGTTGATCGGATGTTGAACTTAAGTTGAAAAGGTCTGTGATGTTGCTTATATGGTTGGGGAGAAGGTTCTGCTCAAGATTTCGCCCATGAAGGGTATGTTGAGGTTCGGGAAGAAGAGCAAGTTGAGCCATCGGTATATTGGGCCTTTGAGGTACTTAAGAAGATTGGAGAGGTGGCTTATGAACTTGCTTTGCCACCTAGTCTATCAGGTGTTCATCCAGTGTTTGATGTATCCATGCTCCAAACATATGTCGGGGATCCGTCTCATGTTTTGGATTTCAGCACAGTGCAGTTGGATGGTAATTTGACTTATGATGTGGAGTCATTGGCCATTTTAGACCGGCAGGTTCGAAAGTTGAGATCAAAGAACATAGCTTCAGTGAAAGTACAGTGGAGAGGCCAGCCAGTCAGAGAAGCTACTCGGGAGACTGAGCGGGAGATACAGAGCAAATATCCACACCTATTTGAGACTCCAGGTATAAATCTAAAACCGTTGGAGGACGAACGTTTGTTTAAGAGGGCGAGAATATAACTGCCCGACCGGTCGTTTTGAGTATTACAACCATGTTCCCCCATTTACTGCTCAAATTATGATTTACGATTGTTATTTGACTTTTCGGGGTAATTGGTTCGGGTCCTTTGAGGTTTTGGGCTGATTTGGAACACTCAGTTCCAAAGTTTAGAACTTAAGTTGAAAAGGTTAACCGGATGTTGACTTGTGTGTAACGACCCTGTAGAATTTTTGCTAAGGAAATTAAGGTTTTTATTTACGCGGCCCACTATGCGGCCGCAGAATCACTCTGTGGACCGCAAAATGGCCACCGAGTGAATCAGGAGTGGGGCAAGTGTGGAGGAAAGTTTGCGGCGCATTATGCAACCGCAGATCAGTTCTGCGGTGTATTATGCAACCGCAGAACAGG
This sequence comes from Nicotiana tomentosiformis, assembly GCF_000390325.3. Taxonomy (NCBI): domain Eukaryota; kingdom Viridiplantae; phylum Streptophyta; class Magnoliopsida; order Solanales; family Solanaceae; genus Nicotiana; species Nicotiana tomentosiformis. The sequence continues at coordinate 120,816,448 of NC_090815.1, read as the reverse complement.
TCTGTGGACCGCATAACGATCGCAGACTGAGGAAGCGTTACCTAGTTCCGGAGGCCATTTTTGCGACCCAATATGCGGGCTACAGGAGTATTATGCGGTCGCATATGCGATTGCAGAGTGTGTTTTGGGACTTCATTTTTCTGGTTTTATAAACCCGACCCCATTCTTATAGAACATTATTAGGGGTCATTTTGAAGGGTTTCATTTGATATTTTAGAGAGAGGTGAGAGCATCTTAGAGAGAGAAAGTGAAGACCTAGTCATTTGTCCATCAATTCTTGTTCAAGGTTTGAAGATTTCACAAGGATCTTGCTAGGGCTTCAAAGAGGTAAGAATTTCTAACACTAGTCTTCAATTTTGAGTTTGGGTAAAGATGGGTGATTGGGAGTATGATTCTTGGGTGTGAGAGTATTTTTTATACATACACATACTAATAAGGTTTGTGGAAAGATTGTTGAGTTCAAATGGGTAAAGATTGGGTTGAAAATGGTAGAAATCTTCAAAGACTTTAATTGAAGATTTGAGGGTCGAGTTGATGTCGGAATTTTGTGAAATTTATACGGTTAGACTCGTGGTTGGATGGGCGTTCATATTTTGTAACTTTTTTCGGCCTTTCGAGTTCCGAGACGTGGGGCCCACGGGCAATTTTTGAGTTAAATTTCGGATTTTATTGAAAAAATTAGTATTTCCTTATGGAATTAATTACAATAATTGGTATTGACTAAATTAAATTAATTGTGGGTAGATACGAGGCTTTCGGAGACCAATTCTTATGGGAATGGCATAGTGGAATAAAGAATTACACGGTTTGAGGTAAGTAACACTTCTAAATTTGGTCCTGAGGGTATGAAACCCCGGATTATGTGTTATGTGATTGGTTTTAAGGTGACGCACATGCTAGGTGACAGGCGTATGGACGTGCACCGCAGGAATTGTGACTTGGTCAATTCCATGGATCTGTGTAGTTGAATAAATTGTTGTTACCGTACATTTTTTCACGTATTAGGAAAATTGAACTATAAATCATGTTTAAACCATGTGTTGGCACGGTTGGGACCCACAGAGGTCGTGTACGTGTTGAATTATCTGTTAAATTACTATTTTGTATTTAGTCACGATTTTACTTGCATATTATATCTCAGTATCTCTTGTTCATTATTGATGCATCATATCACTATTGTTGGGCTGCTTATCATGATTTCTGAGAGCCCGAGAGACTAGAGAGGTTGATGACTGAGTGAGGCCGAGGACCTAAATGTGAGGATTTTTAGGGGATCGGACTGCACGCTGCAGCATGTTTTATTGATTTATGCCATGATTGGCATGTTATAGCGCTTGGGCTGAAGGAGCCCCTCCGGAGTCTGTACACACCCCCAGCGAGTGCAAGTACCTACTGAGTGCGAGTGTCGAGTGATTGGGAGGAATGAGTGACTGTGAGAAATGAGTGACTGTGAGGTTGGAGTGAATTGGAGGACTGAGTGACTGTTACTCTGAGAGGATGCATTGATTTCATTATTGTTGCATTTCAGCGGTCATATATCACTGTTTTGGAAATTTCTAAAAGACATTACACTTCGGTTTCAGTCGAATGATATGAAATTACTGTGGATTTTTAAATGTTGAACTTGAAAGCATGCCTATCTTCTTATGTTGGAAATTACTGTATTTGGACTTAGCTGGGAAGCTCGTCACTACTTTCAGTTCTTATTTATTATTATTCCTTGCTCAGTTTGTTGTACTCATACTACACCCTGCACTTCGTGTGCAGATCCATGTGATCTCGGACACAGTGGGTGTTGATTCTTTCACACATTTATTTTTTCGGAGATTCAAAGGTAGCTGCCATGTTTCGCAGACCTTGTCTCTCCTTCCCTATCCTTTTGTTTATTGTATTTGGTCTCGGATTATTATAGACCATGTTGTCCAGACTTGTAATGTATAGATGCTCATGTACTCAGTGACACCGGATTTTGGGAATACATATTTTACCTAGTATTTGTGGGATTTTCTCTTAAACTTAATTATTATATTTTTCGTATTTAAAAGAAATTGTGGGTTATTGATGATGCCGGTTTGCCTAATATTGAGATAGGCGCCATCACGACGGGTGAGATTTCGGGTTGTGACAATTATGAAGTGGTAATGTATTGCCAATACGGAGGATTCTTATGAAATTGATTTTATTAAACCTTCCAGCATATTTTTAATAAGAATTTAATAGATAAAATTTTATTAATTTTAAATCTTAAATATTAAAAATTAGCAAAGAAGGTATTGTAGTCCAAAAAATAGGTTATTGTAGTTATGTCCTTTCCCTATGAGTTCTTCCGCTTGATATTTTAGGGCTATTTTGGTATATTAATATTGTATTTATGCTTTTATAATAAAATAGGCTCTCATTTTTCTAAATGGATTTAGACAATATAGTACATTTTCAAATTAAATTAGTAATAGGATATTATAATACATTTTCGAATTAAATTAGTAATAGGAATGTTTAAGAAGTATATCCTAAGAGTAATAGGATTACATGACTAAAGATGTTTACTTGTTTAATTTTATATGAATTAGACCGCTCGAAAGTAATTATACTAATAGAATTCTTAAAGGTAATCATGTAAGATTCCTAATGTGTAGTATTATGTGCTAAAATGAATAGGATTATAAGGCTAATATCTATAATTCCGGTAATGTCCTTTTATTATGAGTTATTATTCTTAATATTATAAGATTATTTTTGTAAACCGACATTGTATTCATGCTTTTATAATAATATAAAAGATATAAATATAAATATAGATATAGATAGATATAGATATATTAAAGATACACTTTTGCTGTTTGACTTTGAAGAAAAGTGGGAACCGGGTTCAATTATTCATCTCTCTTTGACATGGCTCGGCTATGTTTTCTTTAGGATGAGCTTGTGGAGGGAACGCTTAAAAGTAGTTTATATACCCTCCTGGCCTCCTTCCTCTAAACTCGTGACTTGACACGGTTGTGAAAAAGTAAAGTCTATTTTTTAAAATATCATAAATTTCCAGAAAAAAGGTTATCTTGAAGACATCCAGATATTTCTAAAGTTTTATTGAAAGATAAGGTTAATTATATTTTTTCTGTGTGTAGAACAACATCTAGAACGATCATATATCAATAGTCATAAAGAAGAGCAGATAATTAATCTGAAAGAAATTAAAATGTGGAAGATAGCTTATATCATGATTTGGCTACTAGAACAAAAGTTACATAGAAAACATGGAACATATAGACAATTACATAGTACTCCCTCCGTTTTAATTTATGTGAACTCATTTGACTGGACACGGAGTTTAAAAAAAAAGAGAAAACTTTTGAACTTGTTGTGTAAAATGATGCACATATATTTTGTGTGGCTATAAATCATTGCATAAAGGTAAATTGTTTCCAAATAAGGAAAGAGGTCATTCTTTTTGGCACAGACTAAAAAGGAAATAGGTTCACATAAATTGAAACGGAGGGAGTAGTACATATATATATATATATATATTATATACAATCAAAAGACCCTTTCTTCCAAATATTACAAGGATGTTTGGTTCTCAAATAAAACAAAACACAGACAACACAAAAGCAGCTAGCAACAACAAAACAAGATACAGATCATGAGGCAAAATATATAGAAGCCTAAGAAAAACAATTAGAAGCCTATGAGATCCTAAAACCCCAGTTGGAAGCATATTGGATTCCATCACCATTTTTATATATCCATCACCATTTTTATATATCCATCTTAGATTAGAAAAACAATTAGAATCTCATCTTCGTTAATATATCCATCACCATTTTTATATAAAGGCCAGCTTAGATTCCGTGATAAGTCATTTTCTATGCGACTGTTTTTGCTCGGATAAAGATTAGGAATTTATTCTTTCTTTAACCGTTTCCTTCTTCCTTTAACTAATTATTAGGATGAATGTGTATTAATGCAAACTATGTTAGGGTAAAAAGTAACTAAATAATCTTAATTAAATATCTAATAATTCTCTTTTGCTTAGATGCTTTTAAACTTTTGAAGATCTTTCAGTATCTTTGAACCCTTGTCCTTCACGCTGAATTTGATCAAAACGTTGAAGTAAGAAGAGGAATATAAATATATTAGACTATTAGAGATCAATAAAGCAGGCTTGTTACCACATTAAAATAAACATGCCTAAAGTTAATTTAATTAATTTCTTGAAACCTTTTATTGGGAAATATCGATGACTCGATAATTCTACCAAAGTAATGGCATTACCTAGAGATTTAAAATGAATAAATTAGCAAGTCGATCCATTTGATTGAAAAATTAACTTTATGGGCGGCATGGGTTGTCGTAAAATGGTAAGTAGCCATTCATCCTTAATTAAAGGCTATAACTTGAGTCCTAAATATGAACTTGCGCATCACTTTATTCCTCCCTGTTGAACTCCAAGGCGGATACCATATAGGAGGTTGCTGTTATGAATCAAAGCATCTGACGAATAATTAAGGTGAGGGGCATCTCAAAGGCGAGACTATTACAACTTTTGATTTAGGGTCCCAAAATTTTTGAAGTCCAAAAAAGTTTTAACAGTAGATTTTATTATTTTATTTTTGTTTTACAATATTAAAGTTTGTAAAAAAAGAAAAGAAAGTAAAAAATCTTTACACAAATAGAAAGAAAGGAGATTGCTTACTTTTTAACAGTGAAAATATTTTAAAACTTTGAATTAATTTAACTACTCAAATCTTCGTATTACTAAATAAATTTTTTTATAATAAGATCTAAGGTAATATATTGCAAATACATAATTAATATCTTATTAACTTAATTTTACAAAATCTTACCAATATTATGTCTTGTAATACTACAATATAAACAACCAAAAAATTTTATCAAAAACATTAAGGCCCATTATTAAAAGTTTGGCCTTAAGCTATATGTCACTAACTTATAGACGGCTTGAGAAATATTCCCACAAATGTTACATAGTTATTTTAAACACAACAAAAAAGCCATAACAAGAGCAACACTAGAGAATATCTTTCACGACCCAAATTCACCTATAGGTCGTGATGGTATCCAATAACATCCCCGCTAGGCAAGCCAACTAATGATTTAAACATATATCCATTTGTTTAAAAATTATCCGAGTAATAAAACTCGGAGTACTTGCAAAAATTAAGACAATGTGAGATATAAGATAAATTAAAACCCAAGTAAAATAATTAAATCCAAAAATTCTACTAGTGTGTGCCAAGACCTAGTGTCACGAGTATATGAGCATCTAGTAGATTATACAAAATGCCACGACCCAAAATCCCACCACAGGCGTCGCGATGGCACTTAGTCTCTAAGATTAGGTGAGCTGATTTTAAAAACAATTCAAGCCATATTTTTTAAAAACATATAATTTAATACAACCTCTCAAGACTGGTAATACTGAGCCACGAACTCTAACTGAATACATGGAATAATCTCGAGAATCGAATATACAATACTGTTCGATTAAGAAATTAACAGTACAATAAAAATAGAAAGACTCCAAGGGACTGCGACGACCAAGAAACTCTACCTTAAGTCCTTTCGATCACACTCTAACTTTGTCCGAGTCCGATACCTCCAATACCTGGCTCGGCACAAAAATGTGCAGAAGTGTAGTATGAGTACACCACAGTCGGTACCTAGTAAGTATCAAGACTAACCTCATTGGGATAGTGACGAGGTACAGTCAAGACACTCACTAGTCTAATAACCTGTGTAATATAGTATACAAAAATATTAGGAAAGAAATAACAATGATGGCAACGCTAATCAACCAGTGATATACACAGCAAGACAACACCATTAATATTGCTCAACAAATAATGAATACAAGTACACCCAATTAATCAAGTCCTTCAAATATCAATCTTTCGCCTATATGCTTTTCAAATAATCTTCAGGATATAATACTTTCCAATAAATATATTTCGAATACAGTCCCTTCAAATAAATATCTTTCAAATATAATTCTTTTAAATAAATCTCTTTGAAATAAGTCCTTCAAATAACTATCTTCAAATATAATTCTTTTAAATAAATCTCTTTCAAATATAATTCCTTCAAATAAATATCTCCCGAATATAATTCCTTCAAGTAAAAGTCACCATGTGACACCTTATTTATCTTTCCTGGTGTAAGAAATATATTCAAGATATCACATCAATAGCACGGCAATACCTTCGTGCATTTGTCTCATTCTCACCCAATGTATATATGTAAATCAAATCAATTGGCACAGCAACACCCTTCGTGCATTTATCTTTTTCTCACCGTGCATATATATATATAATAGTACCACTAGGTGGGAGAAATGCCAATAATAATAAAAGAAGTAAAGTGGGAGGCACACAGTCAGCAAGCACAACTACAAGTCACACAGAAAACATAAGTGCACAATAACAGCTCAAGATAAAGGCATGAATGTATACACAACAAGAAGATATCACAATATAACGTATGTCTCTCGTCCTCGCCTGCACGGAAACACCCTTCGTGCCATGAACATATGATAATATAAAAATAATGACACGACATCACTCTTCGTACTCTTACTCTCATCCTCACCTGATAATGTAAATAAAATGGCACGACATCACCCTTCGTGCTTTACACTCTCAATGGTAAGGCATCACCCTTCGTGCTTTACACTCTCAAATGGTACGGCATCACCCTTCATGCTTTACACTCTCCCTCATATGATAATATAATTTAAATGGCACGACATCACCCTTCGTACTTTACACTCTCAAATGGCACGACATCACCCTTCGTGCTTTACACTCTTCCTTACCAAGTACATGTATATCATTAACAAGCAAGGTAGGAAGCATAAATAACATCAAGGAGAGTGTTTAAACCACAACACAATACAACAATTCATATCACAATTTGCTACTGACCACAACCAAATTTCCAATATGTACTAGAATCAATAACTTTCTCAACAAATAGCCCAAGGCTCCACACAACGTATATAAAACCTCAAAACAATCAATAGAGGTGAAAAATACTCAGTATAGGGAAACGCCTTCATTAGTCCAAATGCTTGATAATTATATTAACTCTTCAATTTAAATTTATTTAATAAATATTTGCAGATAAGGATTCCATCATGAATTTAATTCCAAGAAAAATATCATATCAACAAACACACAGAATTCACATAAAAATCCAAGTGAAAATAACACCAAATTATTATATAAAATATAAACTTGACAAATAAGGAATGAGGCGTGACAATTCAAGGATTTACTAAATGCCAACAATTATCCAATTTAATACATAAAAATACCTAAAACTTTAAACCAATAAATTTGCACATATAAGCCCAAGTACGTACTCGTCACCTCGCGTACACGGATTCCAATCACACAATTTTCACATAAGACTCAATGCCTAAGGGGTAATTCTCCCACTAAGGGTTAGGCAAGATACTTACCTTTTTGAAGTTATGCCGATATTTCAAAATCGCCTTCTTGCTTGAATTGACCTCCGGACAGCTCAAATCTATCCAAATTAATTGTATAAAATTATTAAAATTTATCGGAAATAATTCCGAATAATAAAATACCAACTTAAAATTTTATTCTAAAAAGTCAACACGAGGCCCGCCCCTCGGAACTCGACAGAATTTTTATGAAATTCGAACACCCATTCCGATACAATTTCAACCATACCAAAATTATCAAATTTCGATAACGGATCTCCCTTCAAATCTTAAATTGAAGTCTATAGGATTTTTACTATTTTTAACACAATTCACTAATTTAGTGATAAAAACAATAATAGATTCATGTAATTTAACCAAAATCAAATTAGGAATTCTTACCCCAAATCTTTTCCTTGAAAAACTATGGAAAATCGCCTCACCCGAGCTTCCTTGGTCCAAAAATGGAAGAATGAGATGAATTTTGGACTTTATTCGGCTACCCAGGGGTTTATTCTTCGCGTTTGCGACCCTTCCCTCGCGTTCGCGATGAACAAATTCTCCAACAACCATTTTCAAACTCTTCTCCGATAGCCTCTAATATAATGGTCATAACCTTTTGTATAAAACTCCAAATGATGAATGGTTTAACTTTCTGAAACCTAGACTCCAAGGATTATAACTTTCATTTGTTGCTCATCTCCCCTTTCCTTATAGATTGCGAGATATAAGCTTCCAAAGTCATCCCTATGCAATAGAGATTTCCAAACTCTTCCCAGATAGCCTGTAGTGTGTACACCATAACCTTTTGTACATAACTCCAAATGACAAATGGTTTACTTTTATGAAAACTAGACATGAAGGGCTACAACTTTTATTTTTGGATCATCTCTGAATTTCTTATAGATTGCGAGATATGATCCTCCAAAATCAGACCAGTGCAACAGAGATTTCCTTCTTTGCGAACGCGAGAGTCTCTTCGTGAACGCGACGAACAAAATCCTAGAAGCCAAATCCTTCTTCGCGAACTCGAGAGGATCCTCGCGAATACGAAGAACAAGACCAGATATCAGAAAATCAGCATCCAAAGTAGCCCAAAATGATCTGAAACACACCCGCAACACACATGAGGCCCCCGGGACCCCAACCAAATATACCAACAAGTCCTAAAACATCATACGAACTTAGTCGAGGCCTCAAATCACATCAAACTTCGCTAAAAACAAGATTCATACCCCAATTCAAGCCTAATGAAACTAAAAAATTCCAACTTCTACGTTCGATCCCGAAACCTATCAAATCAAGTCTGATTGACCTCAAATTTTGCACACAAGTCATAAATGGCATAACGGAGCTATTTCAATTTCCAGAATCGGATTTCTATCCCGATATTAAAAATTCAACTCCCCAGTAAAACTTCTAAACTTAACTTCCTATTTTCTTGATTTCAAGCCTAATCAATTACGAACTTCCAAATAAATGTCCGGACACACTCCTAAGTCCAAAATCAACATACGAAGCTATTGACATCATCAAAATTCCATTCTGGAGTCGTTTGCTCAAAAGTCAAACTCCAGTTAAAGTTTAGAAATTCAAGCTTTATAAAATCAAACCTTTTATTTTATTTTAGGTTTTTCAAAAACTAACGGAAAACGTGCCTACGCACCTCAGAATAAATTTAAATTTTGTACATAAGTCATAAATATTTTTACGAAGCTGATCGAACTCTCGGAATCCAAATCGGGACCCGGTATCAACAAAAATCCAATTATGGCCAAATTTAAGAATTCTTAAACCTTTAAATTTCTAGTTTCCATCAAATGGCGTTAATTCTAGGTAGGGACTTCCAAATTTGATTTCAGGCATACGCCCAAGTCCCAAATCACGATACAGACCCACCGGAATCGTCAAAACACTAATCCGAATCCGTTTACTCAAAATATTGACCGAAGTCAACTCAAATGAGTTTTAAAGGCAAAATTTCATATTTTCTTTGGTTTTTTCACATAAAAGTTTCTGGAAAAAGATACGGATTGCGCACGCAAAATCGAGAAAGGTTGAATGGAGCTATTCGAGGTCTCGGAATAAATAAATGAAAGTTAAAAATTAAAAATGACATCGGTTCATCACACAAAATTCTAAATACTGTCTGAAATAAAAATAGACAGAATACAAATACAAGAAGAGGCACTAGTTGCTGCAGTACGGCTCAGAAAGGCAGATGACCACTAAGCCTCTGGATAACATGGGTGCGCTCCGACAGGTCCTCCGATAGTACCTGTCTCAGGTCCTTCACAAAAAGTGCAGCAAGCATAGCTTGAGTACGTATACAACATGTACCTAGTAAGTATCAAGCCTAATCTCGAAGAAGTAGTGATGAGAGGTCGACTTTGACACTCACTATGGGTCAATAATATTTAATTAAACATGATTTTTAGATGAACAACAATAAGTTTCTAAACAAGCAGAAATAATTAATTCCTTACTTTCCAATAATTTCTAATTTATCAATTAACTTCACAAGCGGCAATTAAAGTATCAAGGTATCGTATAATTATTATTATTATTAGGCACGAATTCTGCCGAGGTCATACGACCCGATCCAAAGTGTCATGTACAATGCCGAGGGACGTGCGGCGTGATCCATAGATGCATCTATACTGCTGAGGCGTTCGGCCTGCTCCACAAGGAAGGATGACATTTTCTTATGTACCCCCGGAATGAGAAGTTATTATAATATTAACACGTAGGATGTTCAATCTCTATTAACAATTTAATAATTTACACAAAATTTTGAGTATATGAAGTGTCGGTCTTTTACTATTTCCTAAAACAATTTGCAATACAATTCCAGTAATTTAATTATATAAAAGGGGCAATTATCACAAGTAATTCATGATTTGAGTCCTAAACTACCCAAACATTAACATAATTAGTAGCTACGTAGGGACTCTAGTCACCTCGTGCGTACGTAGCCCCCATAATTCGCAACAATTATTAATATGAATCACATATGGGGTAAATTCCCTTTTACAAGGTTAGGCAGGAGACTTACCTTGTCTCAAAGCTCACTTCCAATCACGATGGCGTGTAAAAATCCCAGTTCGGTGCCGAATAATCTGAAACTATCCAAATGTTATATAAAATAATTAATACATCCTCAATAATTCGAAATTAGGCTATTAAATTAATTACCCAACCCAAAATAGTAAAATTCCTAATATTCACCCCGGGCCCACGTGCCTGGATTCTAGAAATATTCGGAGAAATCATTACCCATAATCTCAAGAACTCAAATATACAATTTCCATCTAATTCCATAACCATTTTCGTGGTTAAAATCTCATTTGTTTTGTAAAAACCTAGGCTTTTCATCTAAACCCTTGATTCACAAGATTTACAGGTTATAATCTACCCATAATCTATGTATTTAACTCAAAGTGTGTAGAATTAACTTAACTTCAAGTTTCTAGTTGAAATCCTCTCTCAAAAAGCTCTAAAATCGCCCAAGAATGGATGAAATGGGGTTAAAAATGGTGAAATCCCGTTTTTAAGACATTTTGCCCAGCATTGCTTACCCCTTCTTCACGAATGCGGTTAGTGCCTCGCGTTCGCGAAGGCAAAATTCACTACCTTAAAATTTTTGCCTTCGCGAATGCGAAAGGGGTCTCGCGAGCACAAAGCCTTAATGGCCTGCCCTTCGCGAATGCGTGAGCTCCCTCGCGAACGCATAGGGTAAATTCACCCCGACCCCACCCCTCCTTCGTGAACGCGAGTAGACCTTCGTGAACGTGTAGGACAAACCTCCTGGGCTTCGTGAACGCGTCACTCTCCACGCGAACACGAAGGGAAATTGCCCAGTTCCAACTCTTCCTTCTTCGCGAACGCGAGAGTCCTTCCGCATTCGCAAAGAAGGAAACCATAACTGGAAATTCTAGTTTTTCCAACTTAGCTCCGGGTGGTTCAAAACTCACCCGAGCCCCCCGGTTCCCCGTCCAAATGCGCCAACAAATCTGAAAATATAACACGGACTTGCTCGAATTCTAGAAATACGTAAATCAACAACGAAACTAAGAATCGCACCCCAAAACTGAATTGGATCAAAATATGAACTTCAACTTTCTAAATTCCTCCAAACACGCCGAATCATACTTATAATACCCGGAATGACACAAAATTTTGCGTGCAAGTCTTAAATCACCATACGGGACTATTCCCAGGCTCGAAATTCCAAACGGAATTCAATTACTCCAAAACCTACTCCAAACCAAATTTAAAGAACCTTAAACCTTTAAATAGTTGAGTTTTCACTATTAAGTGCCGAAGCACTCGCGGGTTGTCCAAAACCCGATTCGAACATACACCCAAGTCCAAAATAATCATACGAACCTATTGGAACCGTCAAGTCTTAATTCTAGGGTCGTTTTCTCATAATGTTGACCGAAGTCAAACTTGGGCCTTTAAAGCCAAACTAAGGAACCAAGTATTCCGATTTCAACCCGAACACTTCCAAATCCCGAACCAACCGTCCCCGCAAGTCATAAATTAATAAAAGCATATACGGGGAGCTTTATTTAGGGGAACAGGGTTCTAAAAGTCAAAATGGCCGGTTGGGTCATTACATTCTTCACCTCTTAAACAAACGTTCGTCCTCGAACGGGTTTAGAATTTTACATGGAGTGTTGAATAAGTGTGGATATCTGCTCTGCATGTCCTCCCAAGTCACTTCCTTGACTGGTTGGCCCCTTCACTGGACTTTTACTACAGTAATCTTCTTGGACCTCAACTGGCGAACCTGTTTAATCAACAATGGCAACTGGTTCCTCTTCATAACCCAAGCTCTTATCTAGCTTAACCGTGCTGAAGTCTAACACATGCGATAGGTCGGCATGATACTTCTGGAGCATAGATACATGGAAAACCGGATGAACTCCTGATAGACTGGGAGGAAAAGCAAGCTCATAAGCAACCTCCCAAGCTCGTCTCAACACCTCAAAGGGTCCTATAAACCTTGGGCTCAACTTGCCCTTCTTCCCAAATTTCATGATTCCCTTTATCGGCGAAACCTTAAAGAGAACTTTTTCACATACCATAAACGATAAATCATGTGCTTTCATATCCGCATAACTTTTCTGCCTGGACTGTGCTGTACGAAGTCGCTCCTGAATTAATTTTAACTTTTCCAAGGTATCCTTTACCAAATCAGTACCATGTAACATAGCCTCACTAGGCTCATACCATCCTATGGGCGAACGACATCGCCGACCATATAAAGCCTCAAATGGAGCCATCTCGATGCTGGATTGGTAGCTGTTGTTATAAGAAAACTCGTCCAAAGGCAAGAAACGATACCACTAACCTCCAAAGTCAATCACACATGCCCTAAGCATATCCTCCAAAATTTGAATTGTCCGCTCCGACTGCCCGTCGGTCTGCGGATGAAAGGCTATGCTGAGCTCTACGCGGGTCCCCAATTCAATCGATACTGATCTCCAGAAATGTAAAGTAAACTGAGGGCCTATATCTAATATGATGGAAATTGGCACACCGTGCAATCGAACTATCTCCTGAATATAAATCTGGGCCAACCTCTCCGAAGTATACGTAGTCACAACCGGAATAAAGTGTGCCAACTTGGTCAACCTGTCGACAATGACCCAAACTGCATCAAACTTTAGCAAGGTCCGCGGCAACCCAACTACAAAGTCCATAGTAATGCGTTCCCATTTTAACTCTGGTATAGTCATCTACTGAAGTAGGCCACCTGGTCTCTGGTGCTCATATTTAACTTGCTGACAATTTAGACACCTAGCTACATACTCAACTATATCCTTTTTCATCCTTCGCCAACAATAATGCTGCCTCAAGTCACGATACATCTTTGTAGCACCTGGATGAATAGGATACCGAGAACTGTGTGCCTCCTCTAAAATCCTTTTCCTCAGTCCATCCATATTAGGAACACATAAACAATCCTGGAGTCGCATAACACCATCCACGCCAATAGTAACTTTCTTGGCACCACCCCGTAGTCGTTTCTCGAAGAATCATTAAGTGTGGATCATTATACTGGGGAGCCTTGATCTGTTCAAATATTGAATACTGGGCCACAACACACGCAAGAACTTGGCTGGGCTCTGAAATATCTAGCCTCACAAGTCTGTTAGCCAAGGACTGAATATCCAAAGCCAATGGCCTCTCCTTTGCTGAAATGAAAGCCAAACTACCCATACTCTCTGTCTTTCTACTCAAGGCATCTGCAACTACATTTGCTTTGCACGGATGATACAGGATAGTAATATTATAATCATTTAATAACTCAAGCCATCTGCGCTGCCTCAAATTTAGGTCCCTCTACTTGAACAAATGTTGTAAATTGCGATGATCAGTGTAAACTTCACAAGACATCCCATAAAGATAATGCTTCCAAATCTTAAGAGCGTGAACAATCGCAGCTAACTCCAAATCATGTATCGGGTAATTCTTCTCGTGGGGTTTTAGCTGACGTGAAGCATATGTAATAACTCGCCCCTCATGCATTAATACACAACCCAAACCAACATGTGAAGTGTCACAATACATTGTATACATCCCCAAACCAGAAGGCAACACTAACACTGGTGTTGTAGTCAATGTTGTCTTGAGCTTCTGAAAGCTCACCTCATAATTATCGGACTATCGGAACGGAGCACCCTTCTGGGTTAATTTGGTCAAAGGTGCTGCAATAGATGAAAATCCCTCCACGAACCGTTGATAATAACCTGCTAAGCCTAGGAAACTCCTGATCTCAGTCGCTGAAGTGGGACAATGCCAATTCTGAATTACCTCGATCTTTTTGGGATCAACGTTAATGCTCTCGCCCGATACAATATGCCCAAGAATGCTGCAGAATTTAGCCAAAACTCACATTTTGAGAACTTAGCATATAGCTTTTGTTCCCGCAGTGTCTGAAGCACCACTCTCATATGCTGCTCATGCTCTTCCTTACTGTGCGAGTAAATCAAAATATCATCAATGAAGACAATGACAAACGAACCAATATATGGCCTGAATACCTTGTTCATCAAATCCATAAATGTCGCCGGGGCATTAGTTAACCCTAAAGACATTAAAAAAATTCATAATGACCGTATCTAGTCCGAAAAGCAGTTTTTGGAACATCCGAATCCCGAATCTTCAACTGACGATACTCGAACCTCAAGTCGATCTTAGAAAATACCTAGCACCTTGCAACTGGTCAAATAGATCATCAATACACGACAACGGGTACTTGTTCTTAATAGTGACTTTGTTCAACTGACGATAATCAATACACACTCGCATCGTTCCATCCTTCTTTTTCACGAATAATATCGGTGCTCCCCAAGGTGATACACTTGGTCTGACGAACCCTTTGGCTAGTAACCCCTAAAGCTGTTCCTTCAATTCCTTCAATTCATTAGGAGCCATGCGATATGGTGGGATAGATATAGGCTGGGCATCTGGAGCCAAGTAAATAAAAAAATCAATATCACGATCTGGTGGCATGCCTGGAAGATCTGGAGGAAATACATAGGAGAACTCTCGAAGCACAGGCATTGAATCAATAGTCGGAGTTTCCGCAGTAGTATCCCGAACATAGACTAGATAATCCAAACAACCATTCTCGACCATATGTCGAGCTTATAGAAAGGAAATAACCTGATTAGATACACTGACAGACGAACCCTTCCACTCCAACCTAGAAAATTCCGGCATTGCCAAGGTAACAGTCTTAGCATGGCAATTTAGGACGGCATGATATGGGGATAGCCAGTCCATGCTCAGGATAATCTTGAAGTCGGTCATATCAAGCAGCATAAGATCTGCTCTAGTCTTATAACTACAGAATGTAACAACACAGGACCGATAGATCTGATTAACAATAACAGAATTGCCCACAAGAGTGGACGTATAAACAGGAGTACTAAAGGACTCTCGAGAAACACCCAGGAAATGAGCAAATAGAGAGGACACATATGTATACGTAGATCCTGGATCAAATAATACGGAGGCATCTTTGTCGCAAACAGAAATAATACCTGTAATCACTGTATCTGAGGCCTCTGCATTTGGTCTGGCCGAAAAAGCATAGAACCGAGATGGAGCGCCAACTGGCTGGCCTCTACCTCTAGGATGGCCCCTACCCACCTACCCTCTACCTCTGGTGGTCGGACGGCTAGTGGAGCAACTGGTGCGGTAATTATAGGCTGCTAACCCTGCTGCACTGGTCTACCCTGAAGCCTAGGGCAGAATCTCTGCATATAACTAGGATCCCCGCACTCGTAATAACTTTTCGGTATGATGGGCTGCTGACTAGAAGTCTTACCTTGGGGACCTGAATACCCACTGGAAGAACCCTGAATAACTGGTGGGCGATAAGAACTCTCTGGCATAGCACTGAAATAAGGTCGCACTGGGGCACCCCGAGAAGGCGGTGGTGCAGAATATGGGGGCCTGCTAGACTGCCCTCTCACCAATTGACCTCTACCCCCAGACGGAGCACCTCTGAACTCTCCAGAATGTCTAAAATTCTTATCCCTTATAACCTACTCTCGTCTACGCTGACGCACACCCTCAATCCTTCGGTCTATCTTCACAACCAACTCATAAGAAGTCCTCATCTCAACCTCTCGAGCCATGGTGGCCTGAATGCTAGTATGTAAACCCGCAACAAACCTCCGTACTCTCTCTGCCTCAGTAGGGAGTATCATAAGTGCATGGCGAGATAACTTAGAGAACTTCGCCTCATAATTGGTCACTGATATTTGAACTTGCTGGAGCTGCTCAAACTGGAACCGCAACTCTTCCCTCTCGGAGGGCGGAATATACCTGTCCAGGAAGATACGGGTGAACCTGTCCCAAGTCATGGGAGGAGAATCTGCTGGTCTTCCAAGAAGATAAGACTTTCACCATTTACGGGCTCTGCCCTCCAGCTGAAAAGTAGCAAAGTCTACCCCATGAGACTCCAATATCCTCATATTGTGCAATCTGTCCCTGCACCAATCAATGAAATCCTGGGGATGTAGTCTAGTCCATCTGTCCAGTAGGGTATGTAGCTCAGCGGTCACAGCTGGTCTGGGTTCAAATGTAGCTGTTGCCACTGGCTGAACTCCACCAACGGGTAGTGCACACTGGATCTGATATATAGCAGCTGCCTGCCCATGAGCTTGTGCAGTAGGGGTCTGTGCTCCCCCTCCCCCCTGAGATGTGGCTGGGTCTACCAGAAATAAATTGGCCTAAGTCATAGTGTCCATGAACCGCAACATATGGCCCATGACCTCCTGGAATCCCGGTGCAGACGTGAAATCCACCGGAGCTGGCTCTGCTATGGGCACCTCGCCCTATTTCTCAATAATAGGATCTTCTGCTGGACCCACTGCTGGCACAACTGGAACAACCTTGGGACGTCTTCGTCCCCTACCATGGGCTGGAGCCCTCCCTCGGCCTCTGCCTCGGCCTCTAACAACAACGGGAGTAGCTTTTCCTTGGTCTGGAACCTCATTAGAGCGCGTTCTCACCATCTGTGAGAGAATAAGAGAAAGATATTTAGTACTACATTATTTGAATGGTGGAAGATGAAGAAAGATAGTTTTTCTAACACCCTATAGCCTCTTGAAGATAAGTACAGACGTCTCTGTACCGATCCGCAAGACTCTATTAGGTCTGCTCATAACTTATCAGACCTACGTGAACCTAGTGCTCTGATACCATGTTGTTACGACCCAAATTCACCTATAGGTTGTGATGGTGCCCAGCATCCCCACTAGGCAAGCGAACTAATGATTTTAACATATATTCATTTCTTTAAAAATTATCCGACTAATAAAACTCGGAGTACTTGCAAAAATTAAGACAATGTGAGAAATAAGATAAATTAAAACCCAAGTAAAATAATTAAATCCAAAAATTCTACTAGTGTGTGCCAAGACCTGGTGTTACGAGTATATGAGCATCTAGTAGATTATATAAAATTTTAAATATTGTCTGAAATAAAAATAGACATAATACAAATACAAGAACAGGCATTAGTTGCTGCAGAATGGTTCAGAAAGGCAGCTCACCACTAAGCTTCTAGATAACATGGGTGCGCTCCGATAGGTCCTTCGATAGTACATGTCTCAGGTCCTGCATAAAAAGTGCAGCAAGTATAGCATAAGTACGTAAACAACGTATACCCATTAAGTATCAAGCCTAATCTCGAAGAAGTAGTGATGAGAGGTCGACTTTGACACTCTCTATGGGTCAATAATATTACAATAGAAATATTTTATTAAACATGATTTTTAGATGAACAACAATAAGTTTCTAAATATGCAGAAATAATTAATTCCTTACATTCCAATAATTTTCAATTTATCAATTAACTTCACAAGCGGCAATTAAAGTATCAAGGTATCGTGTAATTATTATTATTAGGTACGAATTCTGCCGAGGTTGTACGGCCCAATCCAGAGTGTCATGTACACTGCCGAGGGACATGCGGCGCGATCCATAGATGCATCTATATTGCCGATGCGTTCGGCCCGCTCCACAAGAAAGGAGGACATTTTCTTATGAACCACCGGAATGAGAAGTTATTATAATATTAACACATAGGATGTTCAATCTCTATTAACAATTCAATAATTTACACAAAATTTCAAGTATATGAAGTTTCGGTCTTTTACTATTTCCTCAAACAATTTGCAATAAAATTCCAGTAATTTAATTAAATAAAAGGAGCATTTATCACAAGTAATTCATGATTTGAGTCCTAAATTACTCGTACATTAACATAATTAGTAGCTACGCACGGGCTCTCGTCACCTCGTGTGTACGTAACCCCACAATTAGCAGCAATTATTAATATGAATCACATATGGGGCAAATTTCCTCTTACAAGATTAGGCAAGAGACTTACCTTGTCTCAAAGCCCACTTCCAATCACGATGTCGTGTAAAATTTCCAATTCGGTGTCGAATAATCCGAAACTATCCAAATATTTTATAAAATAATTAATACATGCTCAATAATTCGAAGTTAGGCTATTAAATTAATTACCCAAGCCAAAATGATAAAATTTCTAAAATTCACTCCAGGCCCATGTGCCCGGATTCTGAAAATTTTCGGAGGAAATCGTTACCCATAATCTCAAGAACTCAAAAATACAATTTCCATCCAATTACATAACCATTTTCATGGTTAAAATATCAGTTTTTGTAAAACCTAGGCTTTTTATCTAAACCCTTGATTCCCAAGATTTATAGGTTATAATCTACCTGTAATCTATGTATTTAGCTCAAAGTATGTAGAATTAACTTAACTTCAAGTTGCTAGTTGAAATCCTCTCTCAAAAGCTCTAAAATCGCCCAAGAATGGAAGAAATGTGGTTAAAAATGGTGAAATCCCGTTTTTAAGACATTCTGTCCAGCATTGCTGACCCATTCTTTGCGAACCGGTCAGTGCCTCGTGTTCGCGAAGGCAAAATACACTGCCTTAAAATTTTACCCTTCGCGAACACGAAGGCTTACTGGCCTGCCCTTCGCAAACGCGTAGGGTAATTTAACCCCGACCCCAGTCCTCCTTCGCGAACGCGAGTAGACATTCGCGAACGCGTAGACCTAAACTCTTGGGCTTCGCGAACGCATCCCTCTCCACGCGAACGTGAAGGGAAATTGCACAGTTCCCACTTTTCCTTCTTCGCGAACGTGAGGGTCCTTCCGCGTTCGCGAAGAAGGAAACCAGAACTGGAAATTCTAGTTTTTTCAACTTAGCTCCGAGTTATTCAAATCTCACCCGAGCCCCCGGGACCCCGTCCAAATGAGCCAACAAGTCTGAAAACATAACACAGACTTGCTCGAACTCTCAAAACACGTAAATCAACAACGAAACTAAGAATCGCACCCCAAAACTGAATTGGATCAAAATATGAACTTCAAGTTTCTAAATTTTTCCGAACACGCCGAATCATACTTATACTATCCGGAATGACACCAAATTTTGCGTGCAAGTCTTAAATCACCATACGGGATTATTCCCGGGCTCGGAATTCCAAACGGACTTCAATCACTCCAAAACCTACTCCAAACCAAATTTAAAGAACCTTAAACCTTTAAATAGTTAATTTTTCACTATTAAGCATCGAAGAGCTCCCGGGTTGTCCAAAACCCAATTCGAACATATGCCTGAGTCCAAAATCATCATACGAACCTATTGGAACCGTCAAATCTCGATTCCGGGGTCGTTTTCTCAAAATGTTGACCGAAATCAAACTTGGGCCTTTAAAGCCAAACTAAGGAACCAAGTGTTCCGATTTCAACCCGAACACTTCCAAATCACGAACCAACCATCCCCACAAGTCATAAATTAATAAAAGCACATACTAGGAGTTTTATTCAGGGGAATGGGGTTCTAAAAGTCAAAATGACCGGTTGGGTCATTACAACATCTATAATAGTAAGCTTCAAAAATATTACATAGTTTGTTAAAACACACCAAACAAACTACAACAAGAACAACACTAGTGAGTACCTAATTACCAAGCAATAAACGTTAGAACTCGTGGGCAGTTTAATCATTAAAAATTGGGAGTTCAACTATATCGTTAATAATCAGATTCCGGTGCAAACAGAAGCAAACCAACGATGACTAATATGATTGTTATTGTCATATTTGTCTTATTCCATCTAATGGTTACTAAACTAGGAGTCTTGTCGGCGGTTACTAAATCGTTAAGTGAAAGTAGCGATAGTAACGACGTGATTCTCTTCTAATCCAGCTTCTTTAGCTGGTTGAGTCTACTTCAAATTTGTCTTTCAAATTTGTTAATTGGAAAGATCAAGTACCCGAAGCTCCCCTCCTCCCACCCCCTCTTGTTCCCCATAAATGAGTGATGAGAGGAATTGACCATAAAACTGATTGTGCCCCAGAATAGCTATTGTGAGCGCGTCTGTATCATTAAATATAACATACTCGAATTTACTTATCAAATTTAGGCCTTCTAAGTTCATGGCAGTAACGATCTCATGTCCCAAACAATTCCCTAAACGTGATTGTCACCTAACTAACACTATTCGCTAGGCAAACCAATTTATGTACTCTTAACCTGTTATATAAGCATTGAGAGAAACCCGTACTATCCCAAACACATAAATATTACTAAATACGAAATAATTATCCAACTAATAGCACTCAATTAACACCTCAACTCGACCCTCAAATCTACAAATCTTATTTTCAAATTTCTAAGTTCCAATCTCCGATTTACACCTCAAAATCATGTAATCTAGTCGGATTATTCGATGATAATTCAATATTATGGAGTAGAAATGATCACAAGGGACTTACCTTAAGTTTTCCTTGAAAATATATCAAAAACTCGCCTCTCCTCAAGCTCCAATTTGTCAAAAATGGCGAATGGGACGAAGTCCCTATTTTTATAATTCTGCCCAGACTGCCTCGGTTTTGCCTCGATCTTGGCCTTCGATTCCCTCGATCCTGGCCCTCGATCATGGATCTCGACCCTGGTTTTCGACCCTGCCTTCGATCATGGCTCTCGACCCTGGGCTCGATCGTGGCTTCGAGCCTGATCCTCGACCCTGTCTTCGATCGTGGCCCTCGACCCTGGGCTCGATCGTCCTTGATTCTGGGCTCGATTTTCTGCGCTAAATTCTGGGCTCGACTCTGGGCTCGTTTTTGTGGGCTCGATTTTGGCAGAAGAAATTTCCAACAACAGGAAATTGCAGCAGCTGTTATAGTTCAATATTTGATCCGTTAACCATCCGAAACTCACCCGACGGTACCTCAACCAAATATACCAACAAGTCCTAAAACATCATACGAACTTAGTCGAATCCTCAAACAACGCTAAAACCATGAATTACGCCCCAGTTCAAGCCTATTGAACTTTGAAACTTTCCATTTTTACAAACAACACCGAAACCTATCAAATCACGTCCGATTGACCTCAAATTTTGCACACCAGTCATAAAAAATATAACAGACCTATTAAAATTTTCAGAATCGGATTTCGACCCCGATATCAAAAAGTCAACCTCCCGGTCAAACTTTTCAAAAATTCAACTTTCGGCATTTCAAGCCTAATTCCTCTACGGACATCCAAAAATTTTTACGGACACGTTCCTAAGTCTAAAATTATCATACAGAGCTATTGAAATTATTAAAATTCAAATCCGAGGTCATTTACATATAGGTTCATATCCGGTCCACTTTTCTAACTAATATTTTTTAATTATGAGACTAAGTGTCTCATTTCACTCCGAATTCCTTCCGGACCCGAACCAACTAGCCCGATAAGTCATAAATCAATAGCAAGGCATAAATTAAGCAGTAAATGTGGAAATAGGACTATAATATTCAAAACGACCGGCCGAGTCATTACATGATGTTACTTTGGGCACGAAAACTTGTGAACATGGTATAAGAAATGATTCATTTTACGGCTAACACTATAAATGTCACAACCTAAAATTCAACTAGCCGTGATGACACATACTTCAATCTGTTAGGTAAGCCAATTAACATTCGATTCAATTAATATTTAAATGACTCTAATACACTTCCCAAGGACTGGTAGTACAAATCATGAGCTTCTAAGATTCAGAATTTACAAAGTTGGTGTGAAATAAAATACATCATCTGTTTGAAAATACATGAACATATTTTTAAATCTAAGGCTACCAAGATTATGAGGCACTTATGACCGGAACGCAGGTACATTTTCAATGCCAGCTCTCGCCATGTACATCAGCATCATCAACATCAAAAATCTGCACGCAAGGTGCAGAAGTGTTGTATGAGTACAACCGACCCCATGTACTCAATAAGTAACAAACTTAACCTTAGGTTGAAAGTAGTGACGAGCTTTGTACCAAGGTCAGAGTCCACACCAATAGCCAATAACATCTCATAATAATACAATTCAAAGCAGCACAAGTAATAACTCAATAATAATATGCTCAGCTCGTATACAGTTCTGGAAAATAAACATTTTCTTTTCAAGTATAATAGTAAAACTCAAATCTATTACCGAAAATCACTGAAATAGGAGTAACTCTGAGATCTGTGATTTTTCTCAAAAACTTTAATGACAGAAAAGAAATTTCATTATCATTTGGCATAAGAAAAAATACTTCTGTATGCCTACATATCAAGTATGCATGTCAAATGCAACGCAACACAGTGATGAACTCACGTACTCACACTCTCAAAGTACTCAATCACTCAATACTGTATATGGCCAATCTATCCCAGAGAAGATCTATCCTATATATATACATAATAACTGACATTCAGTTACTCAATACTGTACGAGGCTAATCCATCCCAGAGAACTCCATCCCAAATATGATAAATAATTCGGGCAAGATCCCTGCCCAGGGAAATTATAATAAATTAGGCAACTCCATGCCCTAGGAAGTCCATCCCAAATATAAATAAGTAAGGCAACTCCATGCCCTGGGAAGTCCATCCCAAGCATTATAATAATCCGGAGGGGGTGCAGACACCGGATGGGCTCCTTCAGCCCAAGCGCTATAATAATCCATTTAGTCCTGCTGCGGCGTGCAACCCGATCTCATAACAATAAAACCTATAAAGCCTGCTGCGGCGTGCAACCCCGATTCATATAATAATAAATATACATAAAGACAATATGGCCTGATGCGGCGTGCAACTCGATCCCATAAATATCCTCACAACTGGATGAACATCACTTAGTATGAAATTCACAGTTTTTTAAAATACTTAATTCAACAGCAAGACGACCCTTATGGGTCCCAAAATATCGGCACGTAGCCTAAACATGATCTTTAACACGAGTCTCAGTTCAATTTCTCTAACACATGGAGGATATGTGGATAATGACATCATTATTTGATTATACAACTCGACGAAAACAATTAAGTCATAATAGCTATGGTGCATACCGACACGCCCATCACCTAACATGTGCGTCACCTCTAAACAATTCATATAACACATAATTCAGGGATTCATACCCTCAACTCCAAGTTTAGAAGTGTTACTTCCCTCGAACAAGCCGAATTCAATGCCGAGCAAGCTGAATAACACTCTGAAAATTCCATTCCGCGCGTACCAACCTCCGAACGCCTTTAGATCTCCTCAATTCCAAGCCAAACGATTTGAATCTAGTCAAACAATGTACAAATTAATCAAAATATACTCCAATGCTTGCAATTTAACAATTTATAAAAAAGTTCAACTCCGCTCGAAAAGTCAACAAAAAGTCAACGGTGTGGCCCACATCTAGGAATCCGACAAAAATTATAAAATCCGAACTCGCATTCAACCACGAGCCTACTCATACTAAAATCAATCAAATTCGACCAAAAGTCGATCTTCAAATCCTCAATTAAAGTCTATAAAATTTTCAACCAAAAACACTAATTTGTTGTTAAAAACAACAATAGATTCGTGTAATTTAACCAAAATTGAGTTAGGAACTCTTACCCCAATGTTTTTCTTGAAAATCTCCCAAAAATGGACACTCCCCGAACTCTAAATCGCCAAAAATGGAGTCTTATTTTCAGAATTTAAGTTCTGCTTCCCAGACATTTACCTTATGCGATCGCGGATAAATTCACGCGATCGCGAAGAACAAAAGAGACTGCCCCCAAATTACCCTCCGCGAAGGGGGTTGAATCCACGAGAACGCAGCTAGGGGTGGGCATAAAAATTGAAAAACTAAATTTCGAACCGGACCGAATTAATTCGGTATTTCGGTGTCTGTTTATTCGGTATTTCGGTACTACTTCGGTATAGAATTTTCAGTTATTCGGTATTTCGGTACGGTCCTTGGTATTGAGATTTTGATATTTTGGTATACCGAAATACCAAAATACCAAATTATTTAAATACACCTTCCTTCATTGCCGAGCCCAAAATCCCATTAAGACTAAGCCCAACCCCCTAGCCTAACATTAGAATTTATTAGAAAAGTAAAGAACTTCTCACATCTGTTGCTGCTATGCTCATTTATCAATTAAATAGAAATTTTCTAATGATGTGATTTCTTTTTTAAATTATTAGAAGTAAAGGAACTACTCACATTCAATTGCTAAGCTCATGTAGTGATTTCTATTTGAAATTATTAGTAGAAGTGAAGGTACTGCTCACATTTTGTTGCTACTATACTCATTATCACTTAATTAGAAAATTTTTAAAGAATTAGAGTTCAGTAGTTCAGCAGAATTTAGTTCACAAAGACATGGTACGATACCGAACGTACCGAACCAAACAAGAAAATACGGATCTGTACCGAATTACTTTGGTACTGTATTTGGTATGCACAATTGATATGCCGAATACCGAAGTATCAAACCGTAGTTTTTAAATACCGTACCGAAGTATCGAATGCCCACCCCTAAATGCGGATCACTGGTGGACAAACCTATGCGATCGCGGACTAATCCATGCGATTACGAAGAACAACTTTGCGTGACCCCCTGCTGCCTCACTTCCTCTTCGCGAACTTAGCCTTGCCCATGCGTTCGCGATGCACTATTTCCCCCCAACCTACACCATCGCACACCATATCTGGCGATCGCAATGAACAAACATCACAGCTGCTCTAACAGGACTATGCGATCGCGGACCTTCCCACGCGATCGCATATAAGGAAATCATACGAGTGCACCAGAAAAATCCACAAATTCTCTAAGTCCAAAAGTTGATCCGATAACCATCCGAAACTCAATCGAGGCCCCTGGGACCTCAACCGAATATACTAACAAGTCCTAACACATCATACGAACTTAGTTGAGCCTTCAAATCACATGAAACAATGGTAAGACCACGAATCGCGCATCAATCCAAGCCTAATGAACTTTAAATTTTTGAACATCCAAATCTCGTACCGAAACAAATCAAATTAAGTTCGTTTGGCCTCAAATTTTACACATCAGTCATAAATGACATAATGGACCTATCAAAATTTACATAACTGGATTCCGATCCTGATATAAATAAAGTCAACTCCCGGTCAAACTTCTAAACCTTTCATTTTTAACTTTCGTCATTCCAAGCCAAAATCAACTACGGACATCCAAATAAATATTCGAACACACTCCTAAGTCTAAAATCACCATACGGAGCTATTGGAACTATCAAAACTCCAATCCTGAGTCATTTGCACAAAAGTCAAATTACGGTCAACCCTTTTCATTTTCCAACATGAAATTTATTCTTCAGAACTAATCCCGAAACATATGAAACATCAAAACCGACGAGTCACACATGTTATATGAAGCTATTCAAGACTTCAAATAGTTAAAATAAGCATAAATACTCAAAACGACTGATCAGATTGTTACAATAAGTAATATTTTTACAAAATTATAGTACAATTCAACGAAGTGGAAAACTTTTCATTTCCTGAGCTTTGAGTCAGCCCCAAAAGTTTTCAAAAATACAAATACACCCCCGCCTTCACTTAATTCCTTCTTAGTATTATTATTGGTCGAAAATAAAGGGAAGGTTGGAGTCTATTCCCTTAATATCGGACTCATAGGTTTTTAACTAATTATTCCGACTTGCTAAATGAAAATTCTTGGTTCCGATTCTTTGCAATGTGTAGCACGACATCTTGTGTTCTTGAATGACCCTCCAGTTGGACCAAAAAAGCACAATAATCGAGAGATTTCTATGGAAAAAGTGACACGTATGTCATTTTACCGGCCAAAATACACAAGCATGACGACGTCATCATTATGATATCAGTTATAGACACAGGGAAAAGAAGTCTCTTTGAGATGAAACAAAGGGGTCATGATCGGTTGAGAAAACATATACTTCTCTGTATCTATTTAGATGAGATAGTTTGACTCAACGTAGAGTTTAACAAAAAAAAACTTTTAATACTTGTAGTCTTAAAAACTTTAGAGATAAAAACATGTGATTATAAAAGTTTCTCATTATGGGTAAAATGGATAAAATGAAGAATTTAAAGTTCAATTATTTCCAATTGTAAAAATATGTCATTCCTTTTTGTAATGACCTAAAATGTCATCTTTAAATTTAATAAATAATTCTGTGTTCTAAGACCTCGAAAAGTATCATTTATCATTCCTCGACTTGCTGCACAGTCCGTACAATTTTCTGGAAAGTTTTCATGTAAAAAATGGATTAAAATGTGAAATAAAGTTTTAAAACTCAACTAAGTTGACTTTGGTCAACATTTTTAGCAAACAGACCCGGATCAATTTTTTGACAGTTCCGATAGCTCCATATCGTGATTTGGGACTTGGGTGTATGCCTGAAATTTAATTTGGAGGTCCCTAACTCAAGTTATGACCATTTAACGGAACTAGCAATTTAAAGGCTAAAGTTTCCAAGTTTGACCACGGGGTTGACTTTTTGATATCGGAGCCGAAATCCGATTCTGAAAATTTGAACAGCTCCATTATGTCATTTATGACTTGTGTGCCAAATTTGAAGTCATTCCGGATTCATTTAATACGTTTTGGCACGAGGTTTGCAAATTAAAATGTTTAAAACTCAAAGTTTGAATCGGGGTATGAATTATAATTTCAGCGTTGTTTGACGTGATACGAGACCCTGAGTAAGTCTGTATTATATTACGGGACTTGTTGGGATATTTGGATAAGGTCCCGAGGGGCTCGGGTGAGGTTCGGACGAAATTCGGTTTGTTTAGAGCATGTTGAAAGCAGCAGGTTCTTGGCAGAACCTGGTGTAATCGCACCTGCGCAATGGTGATCGCAGGTGCGCAACTGCATCTGCGAGAAGCTGGTCGCTTCTGCGACCTAAGCATTGTCCAGTTACGTCGCTTTTGGGGAGAAATGGGGCGCAAATGCGCGACCGCTTCTGCGAAGGCTGGACTGCTTCTGCGGAAGAGACCGTTTCTGCGGTCGTTTGGCCGCTTCTGCGGCGTCGCATGTGCGATATAAATGTCCGCAGATGCGGAACCTCGCCTGGTAGCCCCACTTCGCAAATGCGAGATTTTTCTTGCAAATGCATGACCACAGGTGCAAAAATATATCCCGCAGATGAGAAAATGCTAGGCAGAATACATAAAATCGGGTGTTAGCCATTTTTACTCATTTTTGAGTTTCAAGTCTTGGATTTGGGTGATTTCAAGGGGGATTTTCACGACTTTGAATTGGGTAAGTGTTCTTTAACTAAAAGTGATTATATTTCACAAATCCATGTATATATTCATCATTTATTTCGGATTTAGATGGAAGAAATTGGGATTTTTATAAAATCTTTCCAAAAACGAAAAATTAAGATTTGAAGGTCCATTTGATATCGGAATTGGATAAATTTTATATGGTTGAACTCGTATCGGAACGGGTGTTCGGATTTAGTGAGTTTTTCCGGGATTTGAGACGTACTGTTGAATATTCTAATGAATTTTGGATTTTTATCCGAAAAATGTGTAAATTCATATGGAATTAATTCCTATGATTAGTATTGAATATATTGAATTGTTTGTGAATAGATTTGAAACTTTCGGAGATAAATTTAAAATGAAAAGTTGTGGTTGATAATTGATTGGAATTTGCAAAGCGAGGTAAGTGTCGGGGTTAACCTTGACTTGAGGGAATAGAACCCTTAAATTATTTGTTATGTGAATTGCATGTGAATGACGTATAGGCGAGGTGACGAGTGTCTATACGTCATCAAATTAATTGTTTGCCTGCTTACTTGAAAAATCATAAATTATTTTTAATCATAAATTAATTATTATAATAATTATTTCTCTCTTATTCTTTGCAAATATAAATTTTTGAATTCCTGCATTAATTGTTACATGTTATTTGAATTATGTGCCTTAATTGTTATTTGACATTTAGCATATTAAATATTAAACTGCCTATATACTCCCTGATTTCCATAATAATTTGCTATTTGTCATTGTTTGCTTCATAATTAAACCATAATTATTGTATGCTTGTAATCTTGTAATTTTATATTAATTGTTACATTTATTGGGAAAATTTCTTCTATAAGAATTGATTGAAATGAATATATTGGAGGATCGGGTTGCACGCCGCAACAGACTTACTAAAAATTAATATTGGAGGATCGGGTTGTACGCCGCAATAGACTTATTAAAAGTTAATATTGGAGGGTCGGGTTGCACGCCGCAACCAACATATTAAAAGTTAATATTGGAGGATCGGGTTGCACGCTGCAACAAACTTATTAAAAAGTTAATATTGGAGGATCGGGTTGCACGCCGCAACAGACTTATTAAAAAGTCAATATTGGGGGATCAGACTGCACGCCGCAATAGACTTATTGAAAAGTCAATATTGGGGGATCGGATTGCACGCCGCAACAGACTTATTTAAAAGTGTATATATATACTTGATTGAAATAAATATATGACAGACTTGATTAAAAGAAAAATATTGAGAGAGCGGGTTGCACGCTGCAACAGAATTGAATGTGAATATATTGTGAGAGTGGGTTACACGCTGTAACAGAATTGATGGAAATGATAATTGATTATGACTGCTGCGTTGGCTTCAATTATAATAAATGAGTTACCTGATTTATTTCTATTATTTATGGTTGTTATTAATACTGCGTACATGTTAATATAAGTGAACCGCCTTAGCCTCGTCACTACTTCGTCCAGGTAAGGCTCAGCACTTACCAGTACATGAGGTCGGTTGTACTGATACTACACTCTGCACTTCTTGTGCAGATTTTGGAGTTTGTCCCAGCCGCGTACCGTAGACTTGCTCGGATTTCAGCTATTCAGAGGAGACTTGAGGTATAATTGCACGACGTTCGCAGTTCTGAAGTCCCCGTCTACTTTACTTTAGCTGTGTGTTTGTTTTCAGACAACTTTATTTTATTTAGACCTTTATTTGTATTTATTCTAGAAGCTCGTGCACTTGTGACATCAATTTTGGGATGGTATTTAGACACCGTTGTTTTGATGGATTATTTCACTATATTTCAAACTTTGCTTCCGCATTTGTTTCCTTGTTATTAATAAATTTAAAATTATTTTTAAAATGGTTAATATTATTCTAACGTTGGCTTGCCTAGCAAGTGAAATGTTAGGCGTTATCACGGTCCGAAGGTGGAAATTTTGCGTTGTGACACTTTTTTAACAGACTAATAATAAAAAAAATGTGTCATTTAAATTAAAACCGATGAAGTAACATATAAGATGAGCGGAACAAGCATAACGAGAGAGAACTAGATACAAACTAGTTTACCTACTAGTAGTAAGTTTTAAGCTACCAAGGGATACTGCAATGCGCAATCCTAGTTTTTCAATTTCCGTTTTGCGGTTATCTTCTAACTAACAGATAAACCTTTAACCAATTGATATCATTCGATATTGCTTCGCAAACAAAATAATTATATATATATATATATATATATATATATATATATATATATATAATTATATGTGATGACCCAAAATGTCATCTTTAAATTTAATAACTAATTCTGTGTTCTAAGACCTCGAAAAGCACTATTTATCATTACTCGACTTGTGTGTGCAGTCCGTAAAAATTTTCAGGAAAGCTTTTAGGTGAAAAATGAATTAAAATGTGAATTAGAGCTTTAAAACTCAACTGAGTTGACTTTGGTCAATATTTTAAGCAAACAGACTCGGATCAGTGTTTTGATAATTTTGGTAGGTCCGTATCGTGATTTGGGACTTAGGCGTATGCCCGGAATCAAATTCCGAGGTCCCTAGCCCGAGATATGGAATTTTGATGAAAAATTAAAAGTTTAAGTTTAAATAGTGACCGGATATCAAATTATGTGCAAACGGCCCCGGAATAGAATTTTGATGATTCTAACAGTTCCGTATGGTGATTTTGGACTTAGGAGCGTGATCGGAATTTTATTTGGAAGTCCGTAGTGGAATTAGGCTTGAAATGCCGAAAGTTGAATTTTTGGGAAGTTTGACCGAGAGGTTGACTTTTTGATATCGGGGTCGAAATCTGATTCTGAAAATTTTCATAGCTCAGTTATGTCATTTATGACTTGTGTGCAAAATTTGAAGTCATTCCGAATTGATTTGATGTGTTTCGACACAAGATATAGAATTTGAAAGTTCAAAGTTCATTGATTTTGATTTGAGGTGCGATTCGTCGTTTTGATGTTGTTTGATGTAGTTTGAAGCCTCGACTAAGTTCGTATGGTATTTTGGGACATGTTGGAATAATTGGTTAAGGTCCCGAGAGTTTCGGGTGGATTTCGGAAGGTAAACGGAATGGATTTCGGACAAAGTGCTGGAAATTGCAGAAATTTCTGTTGCAGAAATTTCGTGCGTGGAGCCAACTTTGGAAGCTTATATCTCGCAATTCATAAGGAATCCGAAAATATTTAAAACATGAAAGTTGTAGTCGTTTGATTATAGGTTCCAGAAAATTAAACTATGCATTATTTGGACATTCGTACAGAAAGTTATGATGGATTGAATGAATGCTGGTAGAGCAGTTTCGCCAGAAATTTCGCCAGAAATTCTGATGCATGCGGCCGACTTTGGGAGCCTATATTTCGCAATGCATAAGGAATCAGAATAATTGCAAAACATAAAGGTTATAGTCGGTGGATTCTAGTTTCCAGAAAGTTAAACCATTTATCATTTGGACATTTGTACATAAAGTTATGATCAATTGAAGTAAGACTGGTAGAGCTATTTCTGGTGGACTTTTAGTGACGAAAATGGACATTTAGTGACGGATTGGCAGAAACTTA
Organism: Nicotiana tomentosiformis; assembly: GCF_000390325.3. Classification (NCBI taxonomy): domain Eukaryota; kingdom Viridiplantae; phylum Streptophyta; class Magnoliopsida; order Solanales; family Solanaceae; genus Nicotiana; species Nicotiana tomentosiformis. Next base: position 120,785,241 of record NC_090815.1, on the reverse strand, counting down.
AGGACCAAAAATGGTCATTTCATTCATTTCGTTTTGGATTTTTGGAGAACGGTTCTTGGGCGATTTTTGGGCGATTTTCACGGGAAAACATTGGGGTAAGTGTTCATTATCCTATATTGATTATATTTCATGATTCCATACTCATTTACATCATGAATCCGTGAATTTATGGAAGAAAAATCAAGATTTTTGCAAAAATCTTCCAAAAACGAAAATTTAAGATTTGGAGGTCGAGTTGTTATCGGATTTTGGTAAAATTGGTATGGGTGGACTCGTAATTGAATGGGTTATCAGATTTTATAAGTTTCGCCGGATTCCGAGATGTGGGCCCCACGGGCAAATTTTGAGCTAATTTCGGATTTTAATAAAAATATAATATTTTCTTATGAAATTGATTACTATAATTTTTGTTGACTGTATCGAATTAATTATGACTAGATACGAGTCGATCGGAGTCGAAAAATCGAGGAAAAAGCATAATACTTGGTTAAATTGGAGCAAGTCGAGGTAAGTGACTTGTCTAACCTTGTGTGGGGAAATTTCCCCTAGGATTGGTATTGATGTGATTATTGAAATGTGTTGAAAGTCGTGTGCACGAGGTGACGAGTGTGTACACGGGTTAAATTGTGAAAGATTATATTTTTAAATTGTGTAGATCACTGTTGCGCATTTATTAAATTATTTTATCTTGTTATATTCTTCATCATTGAAGTGAGATATATACTTCAAATTTGTTTGATCTTTTATTACTAATTATTTTACCTGTTTAGTTGAAACTTGGTTTCTTTTATTCTGTGCATTATTTGAAGGTTGATTTTCTTTAAATTAAATATTATTAATATGAAGTATTTGACATTTTAAAACTTGATATTGAAGCAACGTAGTAAAGATTTTGAAATATTATTTTCCTAAATTATTTACTCCTGAATATTTTTATACTCATTGTGAGGGAGCCGTGAGCTCTTTATTGTGGAAGAATATTATTGATGAGTTATTTTGACATGAGCTGTGAGCTCTTTATTGTGGCAAACTATTATTGATGATTTATTTTGGCATGAGCCGTGAGCTCTTTATTGTGGCAAACTATTATTGATGATTTATTTTGGCATGAGCCGTGAGCTTTTTATTGTGAAAAAATATTGTTGTTGAATTATTTTGGCAAGTTAAATTATTTGAGCACTTGAGGTGCAAATTGTGATATATTGTGATATTGATACGCATGCGGTGGTATAAGGTCTGGGTGTTGAAACGCATGCAGTGAGATAAGGGTGGCTTGATACGCGTGGCTAGTAGGGGAACTACTAGAAGTCATGCGGTCTGATAAGGGTGGCTAAAACGCGGGATGCTATTTCGAAAAAAAAAATATTTTCTTTAAATAAATTGTGAAGGCTCCCGCGGTGATATAAGAAAATGAGATATTGTGAATTTATTTATGATTTGTGACTACGAGGCGGTGCCTCGGGAGTGCCCTTGTTGATATTGATTTATGAACATAGTTGCTTTCGATTAATTGTTGTGATTTTCATAAAGTTGAAGGAAATTCTGTTTCGATTCCCCGAGATATTATTTGTAATTATTTGATGTCATTAAATGTGACATACTATTTGATTCATTTCCAATGTCATTTTATTTTACTACATTGATAAATATTTTACCATGCCATTATTATATTCCAGTAGGGCCTCACCTGACCTCGTCACTACTCTACCGAGGTTAGGCTTGGCACTTACTGGGTACCGCTGTGGTGTACTCATACTACGCTTCTGCACATCTTTTTGTGCAGATCCAGGTATATTTTACCAGCCTAGACGTCAGTGAGTTACCTGCGCACAGAGACTTCGAGGTATATCTGCCAGCGTCCGCAGACTCCGGAGTCCCCTTCTATCATTTTGTGTTGCTTCCTTATATTTATTTAGACCTTGACATATAGAGACATTGAGAATAAATTCTTAGAAGCTTGTGACTTATTTCTACCGGGTTTTGGGAGTTGTAATTGTTTGAATTGTAGTTTATTTATTTCAGATATTTATTATTATTCCGCATTGATAGGCTTACCTAGTCTTAGAGACTAGGTGCCATCACGACATCCTACGGAGGGAATTTGGGGTCGTGACAAGTTGGTATCAGAGCACTAGGTTCATAGGTGTTATGAGTCACAAGCAAGTTTAGTAGAGTCTTGCGGATTGGTACGGAGACGTCTGTACTTATCTTCGAGAGGCTATGGGACTGTTAGGAAATATTCACTTCTTTGACTCCTTATCATGCGGCATTGATTTAGCTTGAAACATATATCTTATATTCCTTTGTATCCACTCATGTATGACATTGCGCACTCGGTATCAATTGTGCGTCGACGGTTTGTAATGTCGTATATGGACTATGAGGGAGCCAGAGATGCTCAAACATTGCCTCAACGTGTGGTTCTGACTGAAGATGCGGACGTATTGAGAGATCACCTAGTGAATCATGTGGGGGTACAACGGATGTTGGCGTCTGGTTGATTTATACAAGCTGTGAAGGTTATTATTGAGGATCATTGGACGTTGTGACCTATGACTTCGCGCCGAGTGGGGGGAGTCCACTACCAATGGGTGGATTGCGGGACCATGTATTATATCAGTTTTGGCCTGAAATATATATATGTGGTACTGAAAGGTTCCCTAAAATTTACACATGTTTAAGACCTGAGATTTTGTGGAGGATAAGGTTAGGACTTGCGGTATGTACGCCTCCTTAATAATCCTATACTTCAATATTAAAGGAGTTATAGAAACAACTCTAAATTTGTAGAAGGTCTACTCAGCGTGGACGTCACTGTTGCGAATTTTGGGGTGCTTCGGAGTAAGTACACTTGTTGACGAGAGTCTGGACTATGTGGTTCATGACAAGATTTGTCTGTATGGAGCTCTACTTTTGTGATCGTTGTGTATAAATAGGGGTAAGGGTTACCCAAAGAAGAGTCGAAGAGTATGTTAAAAAATTGGTCAGCTCAACAGTGTAGAGTCAGTATAACAAAAGAAGAAATTCGCCTTGGGAGAGATAATTCTCCACTGGTGTTCGTGGCAAGCCTATGAAGAGAGCAGACCAGCCAATGCAACACCGCCCACTTGGCTCAGTTCTCAGAAACGCTTTTGAAAGAATTTGTTTTCTGGACTCTCCGTAATGCGTGGCGCATAGGGTTTGAACGGTTGCGTCATGTCACCATTGACGATGTCAAAATATGCTATCAAGTTCAATAAGTTAGCCCGTCATACTCCTACTTTGCTTCCTACAACCAGAGGGCGAGTCCACAGACTCATTAAAGGACTTAATTATGATCGTAAAATTTTGTACGACTCGGGAGCTACAAGCTGATACTTCATTTATGCTAGTTGTACAAATTGCCAAGATATTAGAATGTGTTCGGGGTGAAAAAAAAAAGGAAACTAAGGAGACCAAGACGTCTCAAGGTTCTGGGGGATTCAGTAGATTCTACTGTGCAAGTATAAATCATTATGGAGGGGGCTCGGGCAGTCGGCCAGCCCAGTCCGCACATCGGATTACTCGGGGTGCTCCAGTAAGTTCTTTTAATGTACCACCGACATGAGTTCCTACAATGGTTATTCCAGTTATCTGCACAGACTCAATATGAGCAGCCTAATCTGCAAAAGGGTTGTTATGAATACGGTGATACTAGGCTCATCATGAGAAAAATTGTCAAAAACTTGGGAGAGACTTATTTCATCAAAGCACTCAGGCTACGTGTTCCATTGCAGTTACTACACCACCCACACGACCAGTTAGGGGTGGAGGACAGACGGGTAAAAGGCGTCCTAGAGGTGGAGACCCAGCCGTTGATATATTTATTTTACGGTATGGCGGAGGTCGCTACATCAGATGGTGTCGTTACAGGTACGACCTTGATTTAATATAAAGGAATAATTTCCTTAAGTTGATTCAGTTCTCAATATCGAAACGAGTCTTCCTATTATGCTCCACTTATGAGTGAGCTTCATAATTCTATAATCTACTTATGTGTTTACCCCTGTTGGGAGATTTTATGGAGATAACTACGCCTATCATTTCGTGTTGGTCACTAATAAGAGCTGCGAGGCTAAATGTGACTTTCTGTTACTCTTTTCGGTAAATTTTTATGTAAATTCCGAATAATTAATTGCAAATTGTGAATTATATGCCCTACCGGTGTGGGGTTCATTATGTGTTGTGATTTGGTGTAACCGAAATTATTTAAAAGGAGAAAATGGAAATTTTCAATTGGCACGATGTGCATATTACTTGTGATTCAGAACTGAGGACGAGATCCTCACATTTTTATGTAAATTGATATGTTTAAACCGGGCTACGAGCTGCGGTGGAAGTTATATAAGGATGAGATCCTTGTGAGGAAAATTCTTGTGTTTAAGTTTTCCCTTGTGAAATTAAATTTGTACTATAGTACTAATAGGGAGTCATGCATGTTAGGCTTATTTGAAAATTCTTATATGAAATTCTTTGGGCATAGTTGTCAAATTCGTGTTGTAATTATTAATTTTTAACCTACGAGATAGGTGCCCGCCTAGGTGGCGTTAAATGTGACTCGTTAATTCGAGTAAATAATTATGAAGTCTTCATGCCTCGCATCTAGTTATCAGTATTGTGAACGTTTGCAACGAGATTTTTGTTAACATGAGGTTAAATGACGATTCTGTAATTGATTATGAACAACTATTAAGACCAAATTGATCCAAGAGGGTGCCTCATTTACAGGGTCAGACGAGTGTGAGTTAAGCTTTCAGAAGCTCAAGATCACTTTGACTCCGACACAAGCGTTGGTATTAGTTACATATTCAAGGTCTTATACTGTGTATTGTGACGCGTCGCGTATTGGTCTCGGCGCGATGTTGATGCAAGACGGTAGGGTGATTGACTACGCATCCAGACAGTTAAAAGTGCATGAGAAGAATTATCATGTACATGACGTGGAGTTAGCAACTATTGTTCATGCCTTAAAAATTTGGCGGCATTATTTGTACAGTGTCCATTGTGAGGTCTACACCGATCACCGAAGTCTATAACATCTATTTAAACATAATGATCTTAATTTGCGGCAGCAGAGGTGGTTGGAGTTGCTTAAGGATTATGATATCACCATTCTCTATCATCCTGGGAAGGCCAATGTGGTGGCCGATGCCTTGAGTCGTAAGGCGGAGAGTTTAGGCAGCTTAGCATATTTACCGGTAGCAAAGAGGCCTTTGGCCTTGGATGTTCAGGCCTTGGCCAACCAGTTTGTCAGTTTAGATGTTTTCGAGCCGAGTCGAGTTTTGGCTTGTGTGGTTTCTCAGTCTTCTCTTTATGATCGTATCATGGAATGTCAGTATGATGACCCCCATCTACTTGTCCTTAAGGACACAATTCAGCATGACGATGCCAAAGAAATCACTATTGGAGATGAAAATGTATTACGGATGCAGGGAAGGCTATGTGTGCCAAATGTAGATGGTTTGCACCACTTGATTTTTCAGGAGGCTCATAGTTCGCGGTACTCTATTCATCCAGGTGCTGCAAAGATGTATCAAGACTTGAGACAACACTATTGGTGGAGGCGGATGAAGAAAGACATAGTGGAATATGTATCTCGGTGCCTAAATTGTCAACAGATGAAATATGAGCACCAATGACCGAGTGGATTGCTTCAGAAGTTGGAAATTCCAGAATGGAAATGGGAGCAGATCACTACGGATTTCGTTGTTGGGCTCCTACGGACTCGGAGGAAGTTCAATGCAGTTTGGGTGATTGTGGATAGATTGACTAAGTCAGCTCATTTTATTCATGTGATTACTACTTAGTCTTCAGAGCAGCTGGCTCAGGTATATATTCGCGAGATTGTCAGACTTCACGATGTACCGGTATCCATCATCTCTGACCGGGGTACACAGTTTACCTCACGATTTTGGAGGGCTTTACATAGAGGGTTATGTACTCGTGTGGAGTTGAGTACAACATTTCACCCTCAGACGGATGGGCAGTCCGAACGCACTATTCAAATACTAGAGGATATGCTTCGTGCGTGTGCGATAGATTTTGGGGGTGCTTGGGATCAGTTCTTACCACTTGCGTAGCTTGCTTACAACAACAGTTGTCAGTAAAGCAGTCAGATGGCTCCGTATGAGGCCTTGTATGGTAGGTGGTGCCAGTCCTCAGTGGGTTGGTTCGAACCGGGCGAGGCTAGGCTATTGGGTACAGACTTGGTTCAGGATGCCTTGGAAAAGGTTAAGTTGATTCAGGATTGACTTCGTACAGCCCAATCTAGACAGAAAAGTTATGCGAATCGGAAGGTTCATGATGTTGCATTCATGGTTGGTGAGCGGGTATTGCTCCGGGTTTTGTCTATGAAGGGTGTGATAAGGTTCGGGAAGAAGGACAATTTGAGCCCTAGGTATATTGGGCCTTTAGAGGTTCTTGAAAGAGTTGGAGAGGTGGCTTACAGACTTGCGCTACCACCTAGTCTCTCTGCAGTTCATCCGGTATTCCATGTTTCTATGCTTCAAAAATATCACGGGGATCCGTCTCATGTGTTAGACTTCAGTTCGGTTCAGTTGGACAAGGATCTATCTTATATTGAGGAACCAGTGGCTATTTTAGATAGGCAGGTTCGAAAGCTCAGGTCAAAAAATATTGCTTCCGTGAAGGTTCAGTGGAGGGGTCATCCGGTCGAGGAGGCGACTTGGGAGACCGAGCATGATATACGTAGCCGTTATCCACACTTATTCACAAGCTCAGGTACTTTTTCTAACTCCGTTCGAGGACGAACATTTGTTTTAGAGGTAGAGAATATGATGACCCAAAATGACATCTTTAAATTTAATAATTAATTCTGTGTTCTAAGACCTCGAAAAGCACTATTTATCATTACTCGACTTGCGTGTGCAGTCCGTAAAAATTTTCAGGAAAGTTTTTAGGTGAAAAATGAATTAAAATGTGAATTAGAGCTTTAAAACTCAACTGAGTTGACTTTGGTCAGTATTTTAAGCAAACGGACTCGGATCAGTGTTTTGATAATTTTGGTAGGTCCGTATCGTGATTTGGGACTTAGGCGTATGCCCGGAATCAAATTCCGAAGTCCCTAGCCCGAGATATGGAATTTTGATAAAAAATTAAAAGTTTAAGTTTAAATAGTGACCGGATGTCAAATTATGTGCAAACGGCCCCGGAATAGAATTTTGATGATTCCAACAGCTCCGTATGGTGATTTTGGACTTAGGAGCGTGATCGGAATTTTATTTGAAAGTCCGTAGTGGAATTAGGCTTGAAATGCCGAAAGTTGAATTTTTGGGAAGTTTGACCGAGAGGTTGACTTTTTGATATCGGGGTCGAAATCTGATTCTGAAAATTTTCATAGCTCAGTTATGTCATTTATGACTTGTGTGCAAAATTTAAAGTCATTCCGAATTGATTTGATGTGTTTCGACACAAGATATAAAATTTGAAAGTTCAAAGTTCATTGATTTTGATTTGAGGTGCAATTCGTCGTTTTGATGTTGTTTGATGTAGTTTGAAGCCTCGACTAAGTTCGTATGGTATTTTGGAATATGTTGGAATAATTGGTTAAGGTCCCGAGGGTCTCGGGTGGATTTCGGAAGGTAAACGGAATGGATTTCAGACAAAGTGCTGGAAATTTCTGTTTGCAGAAATTTCTGTTGCAGAAATTTCGTGCGTGGAGCCAACTTTGGAAGCTGATATCTCGCAATTCATAAGGAATCAGAAAATGTTCAAAACATGAAAGTTGTAGTCGTTTGAATATAGGTTCCATAAAATTAAACTATGTATTATTTGGACATTCGTACAGAAAGTTATGATGGATTGAATGAAGGCTGGTAGAGCAGTTTCGCCAGAAATTTCGCCAGAAATTCTTATGCATGCAGCCAACTTTGGGAGCCTATATCTCGCAATGCATAAGGAATCAGAATAATTGCAAAACATAAAGTTTGTAGTCGGTGGATTCTAGTTTTCAGAAAGTTAAACCATTTATCATTTGGACATTTGTACATAAAGTTATCATCAATTGAATTAAGACTAGTAGAGCTGTTTCTGGTGGACTTTTAGTGACGAAAATGGACTTTTAGTGACGGATTGGCAGAAACTTAAGGACCAAAAATGGTCATTTCATTCATTTCGTTTTGGATTTTTGGAGAACGGTTCTTGGGCGATTTTTGGGCGATTTTCACGGGAAAACATTGGGGTAAGTGTTCCTTATCCTATATTGATTATATTTCATGATTCCATACTCATTTACATCATGAATCCGTGAATTTATGGAAGAAAAATCAAGATTTTTGCAAAATCTTCCAAAAACAAAAATTTAAGATTTGGAGGTCGAGTTGTTATCGGATTTTGGTAAAATTGGTATGGGTGGACTCGTAATTGAATGGGTTATCGGATTTTATAAGTTTCGCCGGATTCCGAGATGTGGGCCCCACGGGCAAATTTTGAGCTAATTTCGGATTTTAATAAAAATATAATATTTTCTTATGAAATTGATTACTATAATTTTTGTTGACTGTATCGAATTAATTATGACTAGATACGAGTCGATCGGAGTCGGAAAATCGAGGAATTATTTTGGCAAGTTAAATTATTTGAGCACTTGAGGTGCAAATTGTGATATATTGTGATATTGATACGCATGCGGTGGTATAAGGTCGGGGTGTTGAAACGCATGCGGTGAGATAAGGGTGGCTTGATACGCGTGGCTAGTAGGGGAACTACTAGAAGTCATGCGGTGTGATAAGGGTGGCTAAAACGCGGGATGCTATTTCGGGAAAAAAAATGTTTTCTTTAAATAAATTGTGAAGGCTCCCGCGGTGATATAAGGAAATGAGATATTGTGAATTTATTTATGATTTGGGATTACGAGGCGGTGCCTCGGGAGTGCCCTTGTTGATATTGATTTATGAACATAGTTGCTTTCGATTAATTGTTGTGATTTTCATAAAGTTGAAGGAAATTCTGTTTTGATTCCCCGAGATATTATTTGTAATTATTTGATGTCATTAAATGTGACATACTATTTGATTCATTTCCAATGTCATTTTATTTTATTACATTGATAAATATTTTACCATGCCATTATTATATTCCAGTAGGGCCTCACCTGACCTCGTCACTACTCTACCGAGGTTAGGCTTGGCACTTACTGGGTACCGCTGTGGTGTACTCATACTACGCTTCTGCACATCTTTTTGTGCAGATCCAGGTACATTTTACCAGCCTAGACGTCAGTGAGTTACCTGCGCACGGAGACTTCGAGGTATATCTGCCAGCGTCCGCAGACTCCGGAGTCCCCTTCTATCATTTTATGTTGCTTTCTTATATTTTATTTAGACCTTGACATATAGAGACATTGAGAATAAATTCTTAGAAGCTTGTGACTTATTTCTACTGGGTTTTGGGAGTTGAAATTGTTTGAATTGTAGTTTATTTATTTCAGATATTTATTATTATTCCGCATTGATAGGCTAACCTAGTCTTAGAGACTAGGTGCCATCACGACATCCTACGGAGGGAATTTGGGGTCGTGACTATATATATATATATATATATATATATATATATATATATATATATATATATATATATATGTATGTATAACGCATGAATATAATGTTGGTTTACAAAAATAACCTTATAATTTTAAGTATAATAACTCATAATAAAAGGACATAATCGGAATTCTAGATATTAACTTTATAATTCTATTAGTTTTAGGACATAATACTACACGTTAAGGTTTCCTACATGATTACCTTTAAGAATCCTATTAGTATAATTATTTTCGGGTTGTCTAATCCATATAAAATTGAACAAGTAAATATATTTAGTCATGTAATCATATTACATTTAGGATATACTTTATTAAAAATCCTATTACCAATTTAATTTGAAAATGTATTATAATGTTCTATTACTAATTTAATTTGAAAATGTATTATATTGTCCAAATCCATTTAGAAAAATGAGATCCTATATTATTATAAACGCATAAATACAATATTAATATATCAAAATTGCCCTAAAATATTAAATGGAAGAACTCATAGAGAAAGGACATAACTGCAATAACCTATTTTTTGGACTACAATATCTTCTATGCTAATTTATAATACATAAAATTTTAAAATTAATGAGTAAGGTATCGGGTGCCCGTTGCGGCCCATCAGTTTGGGTCGTGACAAAAGTGGTATCAGAGCAGTTCTGTCCTACGAAGTCTACAAGCCGTGTCTAGTAGAGTCTTGTTTATGGGTGTGTTGTGCACCATACTTATAAGCAGGAGGCTACAATGCATTTAGGACTGTCACTCTTTCTTCTTACTCTAGATCGTGTGGTAGAGCTCAGTTGTAAGAACTCAATTTCCTAAATTCTATTTTATTCGTAATACAACGATACCCATATCCAGAAATACGGTTGGTATGAGATATAGTTGTGGAAGAGTTGAGTCAGAGGAACTCGATTTTGAATCATGCTTATGATGAGTAAATGTGAGGTCTTCAACAAATCATGTGTGTACTAAAATGTATAAGCTTCTTGATAAGGAGACCTAAGACATGAATATCTATCCACCCATATGGTAAAAAGAATAAGAGAATTGAAGGTAGATACAAGTTTCAACAAGTAAAAGAAGCAAGGTAAAGAATGGTACGAGGTACCCAGTCAATGAAGATTATCAGTATCACAATTCAGGTAGAAAAATATAAGGATTTTGGGTTACCTTCAACAGTAACAAATGTATGTACAATTGGTCACACCGATCTCAGTTATGTCATATGGGAGCTAACAGATATGGCTTAAGAGAAGGACAAGATATCAGGATCCGGCTGGAGTTAGAGTAACCCAAAATGGTGGATGGATTGTTACTGTTAGTTGACATTTCTGAAGGACAGTGCAAACGTGGTAATGGATCTCCTAGTGAGACACCCTGATAGTGCACTCTAGAATTGTATAGTCAGATATGAATACTAGAATGTTCAGAAAAAGAAATTCAGAAAATAGGCAGTGGGAATCCTAGAATGATAAATATTATCTTAGTGTGGCTCCCGTCCCTAGTAGAGAGAGAAGGATAGGCAACTCGAAGAGCCAGTGGATGGAGCAAGGGGAGCTACAAGCAAAAAAATGTCTTGTTGAAGTTTTCAAAATAAAGTGATAGACAGAAATCTTAGCAGGGAAATAAGAAGAGAGATAACGAAGCATTATGAGTAAGATATGATACATGGACGGCAACGGTAGATAAAAAAATGACAGTATTACAAAATCTATAGTCAAGGGAAGGAAAAGATGAGAGGTAATAGGCCTTGAGACAACAAAAGAGTATAGGCCATAAAGTCATATCCTCATTTCAAGAAATAAGTTCGTGACTCTAACGTGATTACCAGAAGGAAAAGTTGTCCAGAATAATAGAAATCAGATGGGCTGGTGAACAAGATAAACTAAACATGAATTAGGGATTGAGTGATTTGATAATAGTCAGCATCATAGGAATTTCAGAGATTGCGTTTCGGCAATAATAGAATGGACGACAGAAGAATAAACTTTTAAAGGTCATTCAGGAAGACGCTTACCTAAAGCAAGCAGTGTGAGCAAAGTTAAGCTTAAGGGACTATGTGTGCCAGTTATACTATGTGTCTCCCTCGTGAGTAAGGAATTTTATTATCCTTGGTACAAAAGGATTACCACAAGGCGAGTAAGGGTCGTCGATGATGTGAAAAGATGCCAAAGATAAAGAGGTAAAACATCTATAGGTAGATCGTCGTAGCGCTAAATCTTAGTACTCTCCTAAAGGGGGGAATATGGAGTGATGTGGCATTAAGTCAGAGTTAAATGGTTCTAGTAACTATGGAATGATAAGGAAGAATGCGATAAAAATGAGAAAGGGGTGAGATTGCACTTATTCAAATCCTACAGATATGTTACGATTTCAAAACATTATGCAAACATGACGTCAAGGAAAGGAAGTAAGGTTTCCTGACCGAGATGTTAGTAATAAATAAGTAGCCAATGCGAGAGGTAAGTTAAGACAAAGGAAATAACCCAAGAAAGATTACACGGAATATTGATATGAGAATGGGCCAATGAATAGTTAACAGTTGATTCAGGAAGAGCCTAGTCATGGCTAGACAAGAGGATACAGATAAATCAACAGATCGTGCAAGATAAACATAGTAAAACCCAACATAGGAAATTCAGTCTCGCAGATATGACATCATGACCCTTGAGAAATATTCAGATAGGAGTTGGGGTAGTTAAAGGTGCCGTATGAGTGTTACAGAAATAAAAGAGTGTCACTGGGAAGACAGTCAAAACTTCAGTTTAGAATCAACCGTACAAGCACAAGGGCGTGGAAGTAAGTAACTATGGATAATTATAGGCGAGGAAGGACATCAAAAATTCCGTCAAGTATACGATGTAATAATCTCGTAGCTTTATAAGAGTAAGAGGGTCCTCCCTAAATACTCCAATGAAAGACTAGCTGAGGAAATAAGGAAGAAGGCTTCAACCAAAGTATAGTAACTTGAAGAGGAAATGGTCATGTAAAAACAGTTTCACTACAAAATTGTATGCACGCAACAAAGGGGCAGAAAGACCAGGAAAAATAATTGCTTACATATAAATAAAGCTGAGAAGGAACAAAAGAAATTATTCGAGCAATGATCCAGAGTTAGTTACATTATGAACACACTTAATATTTCAGAGTATTATCCATGCAACATATATATTGACAATCATACAGTCGTAGAAGACTCCGGTATGAGTTAAAAGAAAAAAATGAGTCCAGGTCATAGACAAATGATTGAATTGTTAGAAGATTATATCATGGATATTTCATAGCATCCATGAAAGGCTAAAGTAATAACTAATACCATGAGCCGCAGATTGGAAGATAGCTTAAGGCTACATAAAGTCTGATCAGAGGGAAGAGGAAACTAAAGAGTTATATGAACCAAGTAAATGGGAAGTCTGGTTATTGGACCCAGAAAATTATAGAAATCATGATTGAAAACATTGCAGAATCACTCTTAGTATCAGAGGTACAAGAGAGATAGTACAACAACCATATTCTATAATGGCTCTACGAGAAATAAGTTAGAAGAGTACCAACCTCATAAGAAGTCAGTATGAAGCTCCTACAGGATTGTGTATGCACCAGAGGTACAAGTATTATAATAGAGCTTCAAGTTGTGAATGTGAATTATACCTATGTGGAAGGGAGGTCATGAAAGAGATAGAAGATGTGATGCGAGATTTTAAGGTGAGTAAGTTAAAGGTGAACAACGTACTAGATACTCAAATGCAGAAGGTCGTGAATAGTCCATACTTCGGATAAAAGGCTAGGAGCGCTGGGATTCAGTATCCAGGAATGATAGCGGCGTCGTCAGTGGCATATCTTCCATCCCATGGTTTCTATGTACTGAGAGGTCTAGTTAAGAGAGTAAAGAAGAGTTAGAAATGATGTGATGTCTCGCTTGATGTTCCAGAATAACACAAGGAAATCTATGGTGCAGGCAAGTTGAAGGAAGGTTGCGAGTAATATAAATAGATATGTGTAGGTCGCAAGCTAATGTATGGTAAAGCGACAAGGTTTGTGGAAGACAGGAGTAAGGATAAGAAAGGGCGAGTGAGATGGTGACGAGAATGGATAAGTCCTCAGGATTTAGCCCATGAAAACAAGAGAGCTAATGGTTTCTCTAAGTTATAGAAAGCTCAGTATAGCCTGAATAAACTCAAAGGAGTCTAAGACTAATAGCATTTAGAAGAGATGGAATGCTGCCCTGATAATAGAATGAGGGTGTAATTGTAATAGATAAAGGATGATGTTTGGCCTTCGATTGAGTAATGATTTGAAAAAAAAAAGAGGATTTCATGGACGACACGGGATTAGAATACCCCCACCCATAAGATGAATCCCGTTGGGATGCTATGAAATACAGTTATTAAAGTAAAGTATAGTATCGCCCCTAGGTGGATTAGGCAAGTCACTTCAGATATCCCCCGATGAGACGTCAGATCCAGTGATAATGTATTACGTAAGAAGTTTCAAGTTATCAGTGGTAAATTGTAGATCAACATTAAGGTGAATCAACAATGGATGGATACAAGTTACAAAGTATAATATGAGATTAGGCCATCATTCTTAAGATGAACAGTAATGAGAAAGCATTAAAGGACTTAGATTTATACATTTAGGATAAGCAACTAGATTAACCTGGAGTTTGGTAGCAGACCTCAGTAACGGTAAATCGAAATAAGGTTATTGTATAGTATGACCTACTTAGATGTAGTAAAGCCTATATGTTCCCAGAGGGACAACTTGTCATAGTTATGCATATGTTCACAAAGTGAGGCTTAGAGATTGGCTAAAAGTTAGAAGGAAGAGTCGCATAAGCGCACATACAAGGAAAAAACCGTACAGGCTGCATGACAGAAGGTAGCAACAGTTATGAGTTGGAAGAATTCCGGCCATAGCCTGTGGTGTGAGAAAGAGGCCTAAAGGTGGGAATGCCCTGGACTTTGGATTTATTCACAAAACGGTTGCCTAGATGGCAAGGACAGTAGTAAAACCATTCGTAAGATCTATTCGGTTATGAGACCGATAAGTGCATTAACCAACATTCGAGGACGAATGTTCCAAAGGGGGGAATGATGTTACACCCCATATTTTCGTACGTGAAAGTACGCCATAAGTAAATTGATAAAATCTCGGAAATGAGATGTTACATCCCGCATTTTCGTATGTTAAAGTTTCGTCGTAAGTTAATCGACGTAAGCTCGGGAATGAGATTATTTTGAGATTATAAGTATTATTCTGTTTCAAACAAGTGATAAGTAAATTTGTGAAGGTGAAAGCGTAAGCGAATCGAAGAAAATGAGTTTCGTCGAAGTTTGACATTTTGTGATAAACTACGGTCCAAGCTATAATACCCCGTATTTATAGACTAGTGTCATACAAGGTACCACATGACTATGATAGTAAGGTATATAAAGTGTGTTAAAAGTGAGTAGTTATTTAAGTAATTTGAGATAATTTTTCATTATATGGATAATTGATTAATTATTAGTTTAATAAGAGATTAACAAATTATCCAACAAATATGGTGAGTTTACTGATCTCTTTCATCCATTTTTTCTTCTGTAAATTCATGGTAAGTCGTTCTATACTTGTAAGAACTCACGGAACGGTGATCGGAAGCCGTGAGTTCGAGTTATTCACTTGTAGTGGACTGTTTTGTGGACTGTTTTGTGTTGCTGTTGGGCTGCGTGCTTTACTACTGTTTTGTGGAGTTTTGGAGGAGGAAGGGGGTGTAGAAACACCATATAAATGTAGGGTGGTTGGCTGGTCGTTCGTCATAACATTTCCGGGTCGTTTGACACTACTACGATGGTCGTTTTGTGTATGAAGAGATTGGGGTGTGTTGGGCTGTTTTGTAGTATTTGATGGCATATATAGGGCTGAAAAATGGTGTATATATGTTGTTATTGTTCTGTTCTTGTATTGTTGGTGCTATCTTGAATTTGGAGGAAGTAAGGATTATAGGGGAGATGCTGCCCTTTTTAATACAAAAGAAGTTTGTCGTTCGTTGTGCGATAGTTGTACCTTTCGTAACTTAACGATAGTATTATTATCATTCTTGTAGATTAAGGTACGAAGAGGTGAGTTCAACTTGGTGATTGGAAAGATTGTGATAAGGTATGTTAAGGCTAAGCCTTCCTTCATTTTGGCATGATCTCGTAGCTACATGTGTTAGTAATGAGACAAAAGAGAAGTTCATATTCATGAATTTATTCACACTATTCTAGTCTCATAAGTTACAATATTATTCCTTATCGAGATTCTATATTCAATTTAGTATTGTCTTCTTCCAGTCAAGAGAGCAGCAAGCCTATATATATAGTATTACAGTATTTTCATTACCATCGAGCTATAATCGATGGGCAGGCCCCTATTGGGCAACCTCTGATCAGATGGAAAGTTATATACCAAGCCTACTGTGGCCGAGCGCCTATGAGCGAGCCCAGCATGGTCGAGATACATAGCCTAGTATGGCCGAGCGCCTATGAGCGAGCCTACTACGGCAGAGCAGTTATATATACCGAGCCTTATAAGGCCGTACAATTATTTTACTTACTATATTGAAGGAGTTGAGTCAGTATCAACAGGTAAGTATATCTCCAGATCATCTTTGACTCCCAATTATTTTCAGTTATTATATTATCAGTTCAGTTTCAACTTTCAGTTATGTTATCGCCTTATATA
Source organism: Nicotiana tomentosiformis (assembly GCF_000390325.3). Taxonomy (NCBI): domain Eukaryota; kingdom Viridiplantae; phylum Streptophyta; class Magnoliopsida; order Solanales; family Solanaceae; genus Nicotiana; species Nicotiana tomentosiformis. Next base: position 120,768,959 of record NC_090815.1, on the reverse strand, counting down.
CTCGGTACATTATTTCGTACTGACGTCCCTTTTCCGGGGACGCTGCATTTCATGCATGCAGGTTCAGATAGACAGACGAGTAGACCTCCTCAGTAGGTGTTTCCAGAGTTTAGCCTGATCGGTAAGCTCCACATCCTTCGGAGTTATCGGGTCTAAGTTTTTGTGTGCATCTTATGTATGTATTTATATATATAATATGGATAGGTCGGGGCCCTGTTCCGATCACAATATATCTATCAGTAGATGCTTGTAGACATATCCTGTTGGTTAGTGCAGTATGTTGGGTTTGTAGGCCTGGTATGTATAATTTTGTGGTTTGTCAGCTGTAGTAGCTATGACGGCCTTTTCAGCCTAGTTTTATATTGATGTTTAGTTAGCGCTAGTTTCCATTCAGTTTTATATTTTGCTTCGGAAATTGTCTTGCAAGGTGGCCCCATGGCCAAAGTATGATATTATATGTTCAGAGTCCCTTAGTCGCAATTTGGTACGCCAGGTTAGGTGAGGCACCGGGTGCTTGTCTCGCTCCTAGGTTCGGGGCGTGACAAACTTGGTATCAGAGCAGTTCTGTCCTAGGAAGTCTACAAGCCGTGTCTAGTAGGGTCTTGTTTATAGATGTGTTGTGCACCACATTATATAAGCAGGGAACTACAGGGCATTTAGGAGTTGGTTACCCTTCTTTGAAATCTAAATCGTGCCATAGAACTGAGTTATAGGAAATTTGAATTAAACTTATGTGTTGGTGTTTGCATGCACAGATGACGGTGACTAGGAAGACTACGGCTAGCCAGAGGAGAGATACAACAGTAAGTGAGGGGACCGGCAGGGTACCCCCAGTAGATGGGGCCCAGTCTGAGGCTCAAGGCGAGACCCCTACTCAGCCATTACCGGCTCCTCCACCAACTGCGGAGATTCCTGGGGAAACCGCACATCCAGTTCCCCTCCCCCCACTTCCATCAGATCAGGACTTGAGAAGTGCGGTGCATTTGTTGACACAGTTGGTAGCTACCCAGCAACAGGCTAGGGCATCAGCTAGTGCAGGAACTTCTGAGGGGTCTGGGAGTTCAAGGGTCCGAGAGTTTATTGCTTTGAGTCCCCCAGAGTTCACGGGGACAGATCAGAGGGAGGACCCGCAGGATTTCATAGATCAACTTCACAGGATCTTTCGTGTTATGCATGCCACGGAGAAAGAGGCACTTGAGCTAGCAGCTTTTCGACTCCGAGATATAGCCATCCTTTGGTACGAGGGATGGGAGAGGTCCAGGGGACATGATGCACCTCCAGTTATTTGGGAGAATTTTTCAGATGCCTTCCTTGACCAGTACTTACCGCGGGAGATCCGACAGGCTCGAGTCGATCAGTTTCTAGCCCTCAAAGCAGGGTAATATGAGTGTTCGAGAGTATAGTCCCCATTTTGACTCATTGGCCAGATATGCACCATCGATAGTTGCTACTATGCGGGACAGGATTCACATATTTATAGCAGGGTTAGCCCCAGAGTTAACCGAGGCATGTGCCACCACTGCATTGCAGGATAGTATGGATATCTCCCAGATTCAGGCATTCGCCCAGAATATAGAAAGGGGTAGGCGTCGGCAGCAGGGTACAGAGAGGGCTGAGCAAGGGCAACGTAAGAGGATGAGATTTCCCAGGTCTCAGGAGCAATCTCAGGGTAGTTATAGGACCCAGTACTTCAAACGGCCACCTAGGCCTACGCCACCTCAGTTACAGGGTTACAGGTATAACCGCTATACTCAGTCAGGATCAGGTGAGAGCTCATGGGCATCGGGTTTGCAGCGACAGCGAGGTTCTGCGCAGATGTGGTCATTTCCTCCACGGTGTGACATCTGTGGTAGAGGACACTTGGGCCAATGCTGAGCAGGTTCTGATGCTTGTTATACATGTGGGCGTCCGAGGCATATGTTGCGAGATTGCCCAAATAGAGATTCTGGGGGAATGGCACAACCAGCGAGTTCAGCAACAGGATCATCTATGTCCGTGCATCCTTCAGGGCGCGAGTCTCAGTCTTTGGCTGGTAGAGGTCGAGGCAGAGGTAGAGGTTCCAGTTCAGGTGGTAATCAGAACCGTATCTATGCTTTAGCGGGTCGACAGGACCAGGAGTCTTCACCAGACGTTGTGACAGGTATATTAACCATTTGCTCTCACGATGCTTATGCTTTGATAGACCCAGGATCTACTTTATCGTATATTACCCCATTTGTCGCGAGGAAGTTTGGTATAGTGCCTGAAATACTAAGTGATCCTTTTGCGGTATCTACACCGGTCGGAGAATCGATTATTGCTAGACGGGTTTACCGAGGTTGTACGGTGACAATTTGTAGTCGTCAGACCTCAGCTGACCTAGTTGAGCTAGAGATGATGGATTTTGATGCTATCATGGGCATGGACTGGTTGGCAGCTTGCTATGCCACAGTTGATTGCCGAGCAAAGGCAGTCAGATTTCATTTTTCGGGTGAGCCAGTCCTTGAATGGGTAGGTAATACAGCAACACCCAGAGGTAGGTTTATTTCCTATCTGAAGGCAAGGAAAATGATCGCAAAAGGGTGCATTTATCATATTGTGCGAGTTAGAGATGCAGATGCTGAGATACCTACACTTCAGTCTATTCCCGTAGTCAAAGAGTATGCAGATTTGTTTCCAGATGAGCTTCCAGGTATTCCTCCAGAGCAAGAGATTGATTTTAGCATCGATTTGCTTCCAGGAACTCAACCAATATCCATCCCTCCATATAGAATGGCACCTGCCGAATTGAAGGAGTTGAAGGAGCAGTTAAAAGATTTGTTGGAGAAAGGTTACATCAGGCCCAGTACCTCACCTTGGGGTGCACCGGTACTATTTGTGCGGAAGAAAGACGGCTCGCTGAGGATGTGTATCGATTATAGGCAGCTGAACAAGGTAACTATTAAGAATAAGTATCCACTTCCAAGGATCGATGACTTGTTTGATCAGTTGTAGGGGGCTAGGTGCTTTTCAAAGATAGATTTGAGGTCGGGGTACCACCAGGTCAGAGTTCGGGAAAAAGATATTCCGAAGACAGCCTTCAGGACCCGATATGGCCACTTCGAGTTCCTTGTCATGTCCTTCGGGTTGACTAATGCACCCGCCATATTTATGGACTTGATGAATAGCCTATTTCGGCCATTTTTAGATCTGTTCGTGATAGTATTTATTGATGATATTCTTATTTATTCCCGTTCAGAGGATGAGCATGCGGACCACCTGCGAGCGGTAGTCCAAACCCTCCATGATCGTAAGTTGTATGCTAAGTTTTCTAAATGTGAGTTCTGGTTGAAGTCTGTAGCATTCTTGGGGCATATTGTATCAGATGAAGGTATAAAGGTGGACACTCAGAAGATTGAGGCCGTGAAATCTTGGCCTAGACCTACCACTCCGACAGAGGTTCGTAGCTTTCTAGGCTTAGCAGGATACTATTGGAGGTTCGTAGAGGGTTTTTCTTCCCTTTCGGCACCATTGATGAAGTTGACACAGAAAGAAACTAAGTTTCAATGGACAGAGGCTTGTGAGCGGAGTTTCCAAGAGCTTAAGAACAGGTTGACCTCAGCTCCAGTTCTAACACTTCCAGAGGGTCTAGAGGGTTATGCCGTGTATTGTGATGCATCAGGTGTCGGGTTAGGATGTGTCCTGATGCAACATGGGAAGGTAATTGTGTATGCTTCAAGGCAGTTGAGGAAGCACGAGAGGAATTATCTGACCCACGACCTCGAGTTAGCTGCGGTTGTCCATGCACTTAAGATATGGCGGCATTATTTATATGGTGTTCATGTTGATGTATTTACTGATCATAAAAGCCTACAATATATCTTCAAGCAGAAAGAGTTGAATTTGCGACAGAGGCGATGGCTTGAGTTATTGAAAGATTACGATGTTAACATTCTCTACCATCCAGGGAAAGCTAATGTTGTAGCAGATGCCTTAAGTCGCCGATCTATGGGTAGCTTAGCACATGTAGAGCCCGAGAAAAGACAATTAGCTAGAGAGATTCATCAATTGGCTTCGTTGGGGGTTCGGTTAGTAGATTCTGAGGATGGTGGAGTTGTACTCCAAAACACTGCAAAATCATCCCTCATAGCTGAAGTCAAGGAAAGGCAGTACGAGGACCCAGAGTTGGTCGAGTTGAGAGAGCGAGTTCCGCAGCAGAAGAAGCCATTGTTAGAGCTCAAGGGAGATGGGGCTCTCAGATACAGGGGTCGTTTGTGTGTTCCAGATGTAGCAGGGCTACGAGACAAGATTATGTCAGAGGCACATTATTCATGGTATTCCATCCATCCTGGATCGACGAAGATGTATCATGACATTAAGGATATGTACTGGTGGAATGATATGAAGAAGAATATTGCTGAGTTTGTCGCCCAATGTACTAGTTGCCAGCAAGTGAAGGTAGAGCACCAGAAGCCCGGAGGGCTGATGCAGACTATAGGGATCCCGACATGGAAATGGGAGGCGATAAATATGGACTTTATCACGGGTTTACCTCATTCTAATCGTAAGTTCGATTCCATATGGGTGATAGTCGATAGGCTCACGAAATCAGCTCACTTCCTACCGGTCAGATCTACATATACAGCAGAAGATTATGCAAAGTTATATATTAAGGAGATAGTGCGGCTACACGGAGTACCAGTTTCTATTATATCTGACCGTGGGGCTCAGTTTACAGCACATTTTTGGAGGTCATTTCAGAGAGGTCTAGGGACTCAGGTGAATCTCAGCACAGCTTTTCATCCACAGACTGATGGACAAGCCGAGCGCACAATTCAAACGCTCGAGGATATGTTACGAGTATGTGTGTTGGATTTTAAAAGAAGTTGGGATGAACATCTACCTCTTATCGAGTTTGTATATAATAACAGTTACCACTCCAGTATCCAGATGGCTCCGTACGAGGCTTTGTATGGGCATAAGTGCAGATCTCCTATAGGGTGGTTTGATGTTGGAGAATCTGGGTTACATGGGCCAGACCTAGTTCAGCAGGCCATAGAGAAAGTAAAGCTTATCCGGGAGCGACTGTTGACAGCTCAGAGTCGTCAGAAGTCATATTCTGACGTGCGGCGACGAGACTTAGAGTTCAGGATTAATGACTGGGTATTCTTAAAGGTATCACCTATGAAGGGCGTGATGAGGTTTGGCAAGAAAGGCAAGCTTAGCCCACGGTATATTGGGCCTTATAGGATCATTCGGAGAGTGGGCCAAGTAGCTTATGAGTTAGAGTTGCCCTCAGAATTGGAGTCTGTCCATCCGGTTTTTCACGTATCTATGCTACGGAAGTGCATTGGCGATCCTACCCGAGTGGTGCCCACGGATGATGTACAGATTACAGAGGACTTGTCATACGAGGAAATTCCAGTTGCCATCCTAGACCGACAAATCCGCAATCTACGAAATAAGGAGGTAGCTTCCGTAAAGGTTTTATGGAGGAGCAAGAATGTAGAAGAGATGACGTGGGAATCGGAGGAAGAAATGAAGTCTAAATACCCCCACCTATTTCAAACTGAAGATATGGTTCGAGATGGGACGCTACAACATAGCTCTATGTAGGCTAGCAGGTCATCAGGTAAGCTTTTATTTTTCACTTTCAATATTTATGATTTACGGTCGGTGAGGCAAATTGCTGCTATTTATAAAGATTGGCCATGTGTGGCATGCATAGTATGTTTTCTGGCTGCGTGCAGGTTGGTTTTAACCTAGTGTACGAAGGATACTCTGGCAAAATTTTCCAAAGTCTCTAAGAGTAAACATTCGAGGACGAATGTTCCCAAGGGGGGAGTGATGTTACACCCTATATTTTTGTACGTAAAAATGCGTCGTAAGAAAACTAATGTAGGACCAAAAATGAGATAATATTTAAAAGTATATAAAGTAAGTTAATCATGTTACCTATGAGGTTACAAATATTGAAGATCATGAACAACAAGTACAAAGAGGGTTGGACAGTTCAGAAGCTAAAGCAATTGAATAAAACAATGTTTCGTCGAAAGTCGACAAGTTGGGAATGTTATAACATGTACCTTTGGAGTGAGACTAGGGTGATTAACATGATAAGGAGATTATGTTATGATTTATATTTGTCGTATGACATCCGTGTGTTATGTTTTAATGTCAAGCGAGTTGTGGAACAAAAGTCGATGAAAGTCATCACAAGTTACACTCATAAGTTTTACTGAAACTTTGGGTCAAATCTAACTGCAATTTTCTCCCAATATACTTAGAGTTATGGGGTGTTCCATCCATCAAATTAAATATATATGAGTCTATTTTCCAATGCATTAAACCGTTTGTCAATACGACATCGGAGTAGAGAGATATGGGCATGTTTGCGATACTGCGCAAGCTGCTAGGTGACAAGTAGGTGTGTCACCTACTTGCTTAAATGAAAGCCCAAAAATGGGCCATTTCGGGTCGTCCAAAGAGGCCTTTTAAAGGCCTATTTTCTTCATATATTAGACTTAAAATAGAGTATAATAACCAGACATAAGCTCTGCAAAGAATCCTCCCAAATATTTTCCACAAACCCTAATTGATTTTCTCTCCCTTTCAAGTTCTAATTGGAGGTAAAACCTAGAGTTTGAAGAACCAAGATAGGAGCTGAGTTATCCAACAAATAAGGTGAGTTTACTGATCTCTTTCATCCATTTTTTCTTCTGTAAATTCATGGTAAGTCGTTCTATACTTGTAAGAACTCACGGGACGGTGATCGGAAGCCGTGAGTTCGAGTTATTCACTTGTAGCGGACTGTTTTGTGGACTGTTTTGTGTTGCTGTTGGGCTGCGTGTTTTACTACTGTTTTGTGGAGTTTTGGAGGAGGAAGGGGGTGTAGAAACACCATATAAATGTAGGGTGGTTGGCTGGTCGTTCGTCATAACATTTCCGGGTCGTTTGACACTACTACGGTGGTCGTTTTGTGTATGAAGAGATTGGGGTGTGTTGGGCTGTTTTGTAGTATTTGATGGCGTATATAGGGCTGAAAAATGGTGTACATATGTTGTTATTGTTCTGTTCTTGTATTGTTAGTGCTATCTTGAATTTGGAGGAAGTAAGGATTATAGGGGAGATGCTGCCCGTTTTAATACAAAATAAGTTTGTCGTTCGTTGTGCGATAGTTGTACCTTTCGTAACTTAACGATAGTATTATTATCATTCTTGTAGATTAAGGTGCGAAGAGGTGAGTTCAACTTGGTGATTGGAAAGATTGTGATAAGGTATGTTAAGGCTAAGCCTTCCTTCATTTTGGCATGATCTCGTAGCTACATGTGTTAGTAATGAGACAAAAAGAGAAGTTCATATTCATGAATTTATTCACACTATTCTAGTCTCATAAGTTACAATATTATTCCTTATCGAGATTCTATATTCAATTTAGTATTGTCTTATTCCAGTCAAGAGAGCAGAAAGCCTATATATACAGTATTACAGTATTTTCATTACCATCGAGCTATAATCGATGGGCAGGCCCCTATTGGGCAACCTCTGATCAGATGAAAAGTTATATACCGAGCCTACTGTGGCCGAGCGCCTATGAGCGAGCCCAGCATGGTCGAGATACATAGCCTAGTATGGCCGAGCGCCTATGAGCGAGCCTACTACGGCAGAGCAGTTATATATACCGAGCCTTATAAGGCCGTACAATTATTTTACTTACTATATTGAAGGAGTTGAGTCAATATCAACAGGTAATTATATCTCCAGATCATCTTTGACTCCCAATTATTTTCAGTTATTATATTATCAGTTCAGTTTCAACTTTCAGTTATGCTATCGCCTTATATACTCGGTACATTATTTCGTACTGACGTCCCTTTTTCGGGGACGCTGTATTTCATGCATGCAGGTTCAGATAGACAGACGAGTTAACCTCCTCAGTAGGTGTTTCCAGAGTTTAGCCTGATTGGTAAGCTCCACATCCTTCGGAGTTATCGGGTCTAAGTTTTTGTGTGCATCTTATGTATGTATTTATATATATAATATGGGTAGGTCGGGGCCCTGTTCCGATCACAATATATCTATCAGTAGAGGCTTGTAGACATATCCTGTTGGTTAGTGCAGTATGTTGGGTTTGTAGGCCTGGTATGTATAATTTTGTGGTTTGTCAGCTGTAGTAGCTATGACGGCCTTTTCAGCCTAGTTTTATATTGATGTTTAGTTAGCGCTAGTTTCCATTCAGTTTTATATTTTGCTTCGCAAATTGTCTTGCAAGGTGGCCCCATGGCCAAAGTATGACATTATATGTTCAGAGTCCCTTAGTCGCAATTTGGTACGCTAGGTTAGGTGAGGCACCGGGTGCTTGTCTCGCTCCTAGGTTCGGGGCGTGACAGAAACCCCATAATACATGTTATGTGATTGGTATTGAGGTGGCGCACATGCTAGGTGACGGGCGTGTGAGCGTGCACCATGTGAATTGGGACTCTGTTGCTTCTATGGCACTGTATAGTGGTCCTACTTTGTTGATGTCCGTGTTTTCACCATGTGATAAAGTAATTGAGAAGTCAATCATGCTAGATATCATGTTTAGGCTTTATGACGATATTGCTAGGACCCATAGTGGTCGTTTCTTGCTATAATTTCACTGATTTCATTGATATTTCATACCTAGTCATATTCATGCATTTATATTATATCTCAGTCTCAGTTGTTATTTATTGATACATCATATCATTGTTGTCTCGCTAGTTTCATGACATTGTGAGCCTGTGAGTGAGACCGAAGAGATTGATGACTGAGTAAGGCTGGGGGCCTGTTTGTGAGGATATTGATACTATAGCACGTGAGTTATCCGTGCGGATGCAGATATTGATATTATGGCATGTGAGTTGTCCGTGCAACACGTGTGTTGTCCGTGCGGATTATAGCGCTTGGGCGATAGGAGCCCCTCTGGAGTCTGCACACCCCCAATGAGCGCAGTCAACTATATATATGTGGATCGGGTTGCACGCCGCAACGGGCCTTATGGTCATATGTGGATCGGGCTACACGCAGCAATAGGTATTGTACAACGCTGAGTGATTGAGTGTGCGGAGCTTGAGCATAGTGAGAGAGACTGCGAGACAGTGAGATTGAGTACTCTGAGAGTGTGAGTACATGAGCTCATCATTAAGATGCATTGCATTTGACATGCGTACTTGAGATATATGCATAGAGATGCATTTCCTTCTGCTACCCGGTTTTGGTGTCATTTATGATTTTACCTGCATCATGACATGTAGGCATAGAGACGTACTGTCACGCCCCGAACCTAGGAGCGAGACAAGCACCCGGTGCCTCACCTAACCTGGCGTACCAAATTGCGACTAAGGGACTCTGAACATATAATTTCATACTTTGTCCATGGGGCCACCTTGCAAGACAATTTGCGAAGCAAAATATAAAACTGAATGGAAACTAGTGCTAACTAAACATCAATATAAAGCTAGGCCGACAAGGCCGTCATAGCTACTACAGCTGACAAACCATCAAATATACATACCAGGCCTACAAACCCAACATACTGCACTAACCAACAGGATATGTCTACAAGCCTCTATTGATAGATGTATTGTGATTGGAACAGGGCCCCGACCTACCCATATTATATATATAAATACATACATAAGATGCACACAAAAACCTAGACCCGATAACTCCGAAGGATGTGGAGCTTACCGATCAGGCTAAACTCTGGAAACACCTACTGAGGAGGTCTACTCGTCTGTCTATCTGAACCTGCATGCATGAAATGCAGCGTCCCCGGAAAAGGGACGTCAGTACGAAATAATGTACCGAGTATGTAAGGCAATAACATAACTGAAAATCGAAACTGAACTGATAATATAATAACTAGAAGTAACTGGGAGTCAAAGATGATCTGGAGATATACTTACCTGCTGATAGTGACTAAACTCCTTCAATATAGTAAGTAAAATAATTGTACGGCCTTATAAGGCTCGGTATATATAACAGCTCTGCCGTAGTAGGCTCGCTCATAGGCGCTCGGCCATACTAGGCTATGTATCTCGACCATGCTGGGCTCGCTCATAGGCGCTCGGCCACAGTAGGCTCGGTATATAACTTTCCATCTGATCAGAGGTTGCCCAATAGGGGCCTGCCCATCGATTATAGCTCGATGGTAATGAAAATACTGTAATACTGTATATATAGGCTTGCTGCTCTCTTGACTGGAAGAAGACAATACTAAAATTGAATATAGAGTCTCGATAAGGAATAATATTGTAACTTATGAGACTAGAATAGTGTGAATAAATTCATGAATATGAACTTCTCTTTTTGTCTCATTACTAACACATGTAGCTACGAGATCATGCCAAAATGAAGGAAGGCTTAGCCTTAACTGTCACGCCCCGAACCTAGGAGCGAGACAAGCACCCGGTGCCTCACCTAACCTGGCATACCAAATTGCGACTAAGGGACTCTGAACATATAATGTCATACTTTGGCCATGGGGCCACCTTGCAAGACAATTTGCGAAGCAAAATATAAAACTGAATGGAAACTAGCGCTAACTAAACATCAATATAAAGCTAGGCCGACAAGGCCATCATAGCTACTACAGCTGACAAACCATCAAATATACATACCAGGCCTACAAACCCAACATACTGCACTAACCAACAAGATATGTCTACAAGCCTCTACTGATAGATATATTGTGATCGGAACAGGGCCCCGACCTACCCATATTATATATATAAATACATATATAAGATGCACACAAAAACCTAGACCCGATAACTCCGAAGGATGTGGAGCTTACCGATCAGGCTAAACTCTGGAAACACCTACTGAGGAGGTCTACTCGTATGTCTATCTGAACCTGCATGCATGAAATGCAGCGTCCCCGGAAAAGGGACGTCAGTACGAAATAATGTACCGAGTTTGTAAGGCAATAACATAACTGAAAATCAAAACTGAACTGATAATATAATAACTGGAAGTAATTGGGAGTCAAAGATGATCTAGAGATATACTTACCTGCTGATAGTGACTAAACTCCTTCAATATAGTAAGTAAAATAAATGTACGGCCTTATAAGGCTCGGTATATATAACTGCTCTGCCATAGTAGGCTCGCTCATAGGCGCTCGGCCATACTAGGCTATGTATCTCGACCATGCTGGGCTCGCTCATAGGCGCTCGGCCACAGTAGGCTCGGTATATAACTTTTCATCTGATCAGAGGTTGCCCAATAGGGGCCTGCCCATCGATTATAGCTCGATGGTAATGAAAATACTGTAATACTGTATATATAGGCTTGCTGCTCTCTTGACTGGAAGAAGAAAATACTAAAATTGAATATAGAGTCTCGATAAGGAATAATATTGTAACTTATGAGACTAGAATAGTGTGAATAAATTCATGAATATGAACTTCTCTTTTGTCTCATTACTAACACATGTAGCTACGAGATCATGCCAAAATGAAGGAAGGCTTAGCCTTAACATACCTTATCACAATCTTTCCAATCACCAAGTTGAACTCACCTCTTCGCACCTTAATCTACAAGAATGATAATAATACTATCGTTAAGTTACGAAAGGTACAACTATCGCACAACGAACGACAAACTTATTTTGTATTAAAACGGGCAGCATCTCCCCTATAATCCTTACTTCCTCCAAATTCAAGATAACACCAACAATACAAGAACAGAACAATAACAACATATATACATCATTTTCCAGCCCTATATACACTATCAAATACTACAAAACAGCCCAACACACCCCAATCTCTTCGTACACAAAACGACCACCGTAGTACTGTCAAACGACCCAAAAATGTTATGACGAATGACCAGCCAACCACCCTACATTTATATGGTGTTTATAAACCCCCTTCCTCCTCCAAAACTCCACAAAACAGTAGTAAAACACGCAGCCCAACAGCAACACAAAACAGTCCACAAAACAGTCCGCTACAAGTGAATAACTCGAACTCACGGCTTCCGATCACCGTCCCGTGAGTTCTTACAAGTATAGAACGACTTACCATGAATTTACAGAAGAAAAATTGGATGAAAGAGAGCAGTAAACTCACCTTATTTGTTGGATAACTCAGCTCTTATCTTGGTTCTTCAAACTCTAGGTTTTACCTCCAATTAGAACTTGAAAGGGAGAGAAAATCAATTAGGGTTTGTGGGAAATTTTTGGGAGGATTCTTTGCAGAGCTTATGTCTGGTTATTATGCTCTATTTTAAGTCTAATATATGAAGAAAATAGGCCTTTAAAAGGCCTCTTTGGACGACCCGAAATGGCCCATTTTTGGGCTTTCATTTAAGCAAGTAGGTGACACACCTACTTGTCACCTAGCAGCTTGCGCAGTATCGCAAAAATGCCCATATCTCACTACTCTGATGTCATATTGAAAAACGGTTTAATGCATTGGAAAATAGACTCATATATCTTTAATTTGATTGGTGGAACACCCCATAACTCTAAGTATATTGGGAGAAAATTGCAGTTACATTTGACCCAAAGTTTCAGTAAAACTTATGAGTGTAACTTGTGATGACTTTCATCGACTTTTGTTCCACAACTCGCTTGACATTAAAACATAACACACGGATGTCATACGACTAATATAAATCATAACATAATCTCCTTATCATGTTAATCACCCTAGTCTCACCCCAAAGGTACATGTTATAACATTCCCAACTTGTCGACTTTCGACGAAACATTGTTTTATTCAATTGCTTTAGCTTCTGAACTGTCCAACCCTCTTTGTACTTGTTGTTCATGATCTTCAATATTTGTAACCTCATCGGTAACATGATTAACTTACTTTATATACTTTTAAATATTATATCATTTTTGGTCCTACATTAGTTTGCTTACTACGCATTTTTACGTACAAAAATATAGGGTGTAACATTAACATACCTTATCACAATCTTTCCAATCACCAAGTTGAACTCACCTCTTTTCACCTTAATCTACAAAAATGATAATAATACTATCGTTAAGTTACGAAAGGTACAACTATCGCACAACGAACGACAAACTTATTTTGTATTAAAACGGGCAGCATCTCCCCTATAATCCTTACTTCCTCCAAATTCAAGATAACACCAACAATACAAGAACAGAACAATAACAACATATATACATCATTTTCCAGCCCTATATACACCATCAAATACTACAAAACAGCCCAACACACCCCAATCTCTTCATACACAAAACGACCACCGTAGTAGTGTCAAACGACCCGAAAATGTTATGACGAACGACCAGCCAATCACCCTATATTTATATGTTGTTTATACACCCCCTTCCTCCTCCAATACTCCACAAAATAGTAGTAAAACACGCAGCTCAACAGCAACACAAAACAGTCCACAAAACAGTCCGCTACAAGTGAATAACTCGAACTCACGGCTTCCGATCACCGTCCCGTGAGTTCTTACAAGTATAGAATGACTTACCATGAATTTACAGCAGAAAAATTGGATGAAAGAGATCAGTAAACTCACCTTATTTGTTGGATAACTCAGCTCCTATCTTGGTTCTTCAAACTCTAGGTTTTACTTCCAATTAGAACTTGAAAGGGAGAGAAAATCAATTAGGGTTTGTGAGAAATATTTAGGAGGATTCTTTGCAGAGCTTATGTCTGGTTATTATGCTCTATTTTAAGTCTAATATATGAAGAAAATAGGCCTTTAAAAGGCCTCCTTGGACGACCCGAAATGGCCCATTTTTGGGCTTTCATTTAAGCAAGTAGGTGACACACCTACTTGTCACCTAGCAGCTTGCGCGGTATCGCAAAAATGCCCATATCTCATTACTGCGATGTCATATTGACAAACGGTTTAATGCATTGGAAAATAGACTCATAGATCTTTAATTTGATGGGTGGAACACCCCATAACTCTAAGTATATTGGGAGAAAATTGCAGTTACATTTGACCCAAAGTTTCAGTAAAACTTATGAGTGTAACTTGTGATGACTTTCATCGACTTTTGTTCCACAACTCGCTTGACATTAAAACATAACACACGGATGTCATACGACTAATATAAATCATAACATAATCTCCTTATCATGTTAATCACCCTAGTCTCACCCCAAAGGTACATGTTATAACATTCCCAACTTGTCGACTTTCGACGAAACATTGTTTTATACAATTGCTTTAGCTTCTGAACTGTCCAACCCTCTTTGTACTTGTTGTTCATGATCTTCAATATTTGTAACCTCATAGGTAACATGATTAACTTACTTTATATACTTTTAAATATTATCTCATTTTTGGTCCTACATTAGTTTGCTTACGACGCATTTTTACGTACAAAAATATAGGGTGTAACACGTACTTTCCTCATGCTATCTAAAAATGAAACATCTTACTTATCATTGAAATGAGTTTTGGAAAAAATCACATTTTTCAAACTTACTCGTATTTTGGCATTTTCGGTAAAAGATTTGGGTTTTCACTGAGATACTTGAAAAGAAATGCATATTTTTTTCTGGAACAGTGACCGAGCTAAGCATTTTATTTCTGAGATACCTCTTTTATTACTTGTACTATGTTGTTATGAACTGTTGTGGAATATTGGTATTGGACCCGACCTTTGTGTTAGCTCATCACTACTTTCAACCTAAGGTTAGATTTGTTGCTTAATGAGTACATGGGGTCATTTGTACTCATACTACACTTCTGCACCTTGCATGCAGATATTGACTGCTAACGTAGCTGTGATCGACGGGAGCCGGAATTGAAGATGTACCTATGTTCCGGTTGTAGCTGCCTCTTGCTCATGGTAGCCTTAGATCTATGAAACTTTGTTTATGTCTTTTCAATCAGATGATGTATTTACTTCATTTCAGCTTTGTAAACTCTATTCTTAAAAACTCATGATTTATACTACCAGTACTTGGGAAATGTATAAGATTCATATAATTTCTTTACTTGACTGTCTTATTAAATATCATTGGAATTAAACAGTTGTTAATTGGCTTGCCTAGCAGGTTGGGTTAGGTGCCATCACGACTAGTTGGATTTTGGGTCGTGACATTCCCCTGGGCTGGATTGGCCTTATACAATACTGGGCGACTGACTGTCAGTTGATGTGTACATATATATGAGGGATGGTTCTTCCCTGGGTTGGATTGGCCATATACAGTACTGATTAATTGAGTATTTTTAGATTGTGAGTACACGAAGTTTTCATTAAGGTGTATCACATACGGTATGTACATTGGCATTTAGATACAGAGATGTAATATTCCTCATATTGTTCAGAATTGATCTATTTTTACTTATGCTGAGTTTACCTGTTGAACTTGAAAATATGCCTTCATTTCTGTACCGTTATTTCTATACTGGACTGTACCTGCTAAGTTAGTCACTACTTTTAGCCCAGAGGTTAGTCTTGTTACTTATTGAGTTGGTTGTACTCATACTACACTCTGCACCTCGTGTGTAGATCCAGGTGCTCCCGGATACGGCGGTTGCTAGACTTGGTGATTTATCTGTTGGACACTATCAAGGTAGCTGCTTGGCTTCCGCAGACCTTGTCTCTCTTCCCTTCAGTTATTATGATGTTCTTTATTTTTCAAGACAGTATTCTTATCAGTCAGACTTTATTATTATTAAGATGCTCATGTACTCAGTGACACCGGGTTTTGAAAGTGTATTTTACATCAGTATGTTGGATTTTTCTATTAAATTTATATATTATGTTTTCAAACTTAAAATAAATTGTGGCTTATTGAGGTTGTTAGCTTTCCTAGTATTGAGATAGGTGTCATTACGACATGCGGATTTTGGGTCATGACAGTGGCGACATTTTTTACCCACAGGGTCGTGTTGCTATTACATTATTTGTTTGAATTGTAATTCTCTTTACTCAGTCACATCCATCATTTGCATATCATATCTTAGTCTCTTTTGTCATTCATTGATACATCATATCATCATGTCGGGTTGATTTTCATGTCAATGAGAGCCTGAGAGACTGGAGAATTTGAGTGATATTATATGGATCGGGTTGCATGTTGCAGCATATTTTATTTATTTATGCTTGGATCTGACTATTATAGCGCTTGGGCTGAAGGAGCCCCTCCGGAGTCTGCATCCCCCACAGTGAGCGTAGTTCATTTATATTGAGGGATAGATCTTTCCTGGATATGGATCTTGTCCGAATCATTTATATCTGGGGATGGATCTTCCCTAGGGTTGGATTGGCCTTATCAGCAAGATTGTCCGTCCACACGGTGTGCCAGTGTCTATCATTTCAGATTGGGGTACGCAGTTTACATCACAGTTTTGGAGGACAGTACAGTGGGAATTAGGTACCCAGGTTTAGCTGGGTACAACATTTCATCCTCAGATGGACGGACAGTCCGAGCACACTATTCAGATATTGGAAGATATTCTACGCGCTTGTATTATAGATTTTAGAGGTTCCATGGATACGTTTCTGCCACTGGCAGAGTTTACCTGTAATAATAGCTACCAATCGAACATTCAGATGGCTCCGTATGAGGCTTTATATGGAAGACGGTGTCGGTCTCCGGTGGGTTGGTTTGAGCCGGGTGAGACTAGGCTATTGGGTACTAATTTGGTTCAGGATGGTTTAGAGAAAGTTAAATTGATTCAGGAGCGGCTCTGCATGGCACAGTCTAGACAGAAGAGTTATGCCGATCAGAAGGTCCGTGATGTTGCTTACATGGTGGGGGAGAAGGTTCTACTCAAGATTTCGCCCATGAAGGGTGTGTTGAGGTTCTGGAATAAGGGCAAGTTGAGCCCTCGGCATATTGGGTCGTTTGAGGTGCTTAAGAAGATTGGAGAGGTGGCTTATGAACTTGCATTGTCGCCTAGTCTATCGAGTGTTCATACAGTATTTCATGTATCCATGCTTCGGAAGTATGTCGGGGATCCGTCTCATGTTTTGGATTTCAGCACAGTGCAGTTGGATGGTAATTTGACTTATGATGTGGAGCCGGTGGCCATTTTAGTCCGGCAGGTTCGAAAGTTGAGATCAAAGAACATAACTTCGGTGAAAGTGCAGTGTAAAGGTCAGTCAGTCAGAGAAGCTACTTGGGAGACTGAGCGAGAGATGCGGAGCAAATATCCACACCTATTTGAGACTCTAAGTATAGTTCTAAACCCGTTCGGGAACGAACGTTTGTTTAAGAGGGGGAGAATGTAACGACCCGGCCGGTGATTTCGAGTATTACAACCTCGTCTCCCCATTTACTGCTCAAATTGTGCTTTACGGTTGTTATTTGACTTGCCGGGGTAATTGGTTCGGGTCCCGTGAGGTTTTGGAATGACTTGCGACACTTAGTTCCAAGGTTTAGCACTTAAGTTGAAAAGGTTGACCGGATGTTGACTTATGTGTAACGACCCCGGAAAATATTTGCTAAGGAAATTAAGGTTTCATGGTGTCGAACTAGGCTCAGACCTTTTAGGTTGAACAATGTGCTGGTGAGTAAAAAAAAAAGATATATATATATATATATATAACATAGCAAACCAACATTAGGGTTTTTCGTTCTCATTTTCCAGCAAACCCGAAATCTGAATCGAAGAGGTTAAAGTGACGACGACGTCGTTGCTGTCCGCCTTGGCTGAACTCTGAAACCAGTCTTGGCCCTCATTTTGTTGTAACACCCCCAAATCTCTTCCTTTCACTTTTTAGGGGTTTGTTAGTTATTAACTTATTATGTACATTCACATACAGTTAGTTTGTTGTATCTCATCTGAAGCTTTATCAATGGCACCCAAAGCAACTAAGGCCGAGAAGAAGATCGCTTATGACTCAAAGATGTGCCAACTTTTGGATGAGTACAATCAGGTGCTCGTGGATGCTGCTGGCAACGTTGGATCCAAGAAGCTCCAGAACATTAGGAAGGGTTGAGAGGTGACTCCATTGTTCTCGTGGGAAAGAACACTCCATTGTTCGAATCCACGCTGAAAAAACCGGCAACAACACCATCCTCAATTAATCCCCCTCCTTGTTGGTAACGTGGGATTGATCTTCACCAAGGGTGACTTGAAGGAAGTGAGCGAGGAAGTTGCAAAGTACAAGGTTGGAGCACCTACTCGTGTTGGTTTGGTGGCACCAGTTGATGTTGTGGTCCCTCCTGGCAACACTGGACTGGATCCCTCTCAGACATCTTTCTTTTAGGTGCTCAACATTCCCACCATGATTAACAAGGGTACTGTTGAAATTATCACCCCTGTGGAGCTCATCAAGAAGGGTGACAAAGTGGGTTCCTCTGAAGCTGCTCTGCTTGCCAAACATAGAATCAGGCCCTTCTCATATGGTCTTGTTGTTCTCTCTGTTTATGACAATGGATCTGTCTTCAGTCCTGAGGTTCTTGACCTGACTGAGGATGATCTCATTGAAAAGTTTTCCATTGGAGTTTATGGTTACCTCCTTGTCATTGGCCATCTCTTACCCAACTTTGGCTGCTGCACCACACATGTTTACCAATGCCTACAAGAATATGTTGGCCATTGCTGTTGAGACAGACTATTCTTTCCCTCTGGCTGACGAAGTGAAGGAATACCTGGAGGATCCTAGCAAGTTTGTCGCTGTTGTTGCTGCTCCTGTTGCAGCTGCTGGTTCTGCTGCTGCTCCTGCTACTGCTAAGGAGGAGGAGAAGGAGGAGCCTGCTGAGGTGTCGGATGATGACATGGGTTTCAGCTTGTTTGATTAAGTCTTTTGTTTGTGATGTTGTTTACTTGTTTGATACCTGAAATGATCTTTATCTCCGTTATGTTTTAAAGATTTGAACAATATGTTAGATTAGGTTATTAAGTGTTAGTTGGATAATTAAGTTTTGGACTATAATACATATATATATATATATATATATTGGTCTGCGGACCGCATAACAAGTATGCGGGCTGCATAATGACCGCATACTGAAGTAGTGATGCTCAGTTCCGGAGAGCCTTTTGCGACCCATTATCCGGGCCGCATAAGCATTATGCGGTCGTATATGTGATCGCACAGTGTGTTTCGGGACTTCATTTTTCTGGTTTTATAAACTTGACCCCATTCTTATAAAACACTATTAGGGTCATTTTAAAGGGTTTCATTTGATATTTTAAAGATAGGTGAGAGCATCTTGCAGAGAGAAAGTGAAGACCTAGCCATTTGTCCATCAATTCATGTTCAAGGTTTGAAGATTTCACAAGGATCTTGTTAGGGCTTCAAAGAGGTAAGAATTTCTAACCCTAGTCTTCAATTTCGAGTTTGGGTAAAGATAGGTGATTGGGAGTATGATTCTTGGATGTAAGAGTATTATTTATACATACACGTACCAATAAGGTTTGTGAAAAGATTGTTGAGTTCAAATGGGTAAAGATTGGGTTGAAAAATTTAGAAAACCCTCTTAGTTTAATTTGAAGATTTGAGGGTCGAGTTGATGTCGGAATTTGGTGAAATTTCTATGGTTTAACTCGTGGTTGGATGGACGTTCATAATTCGTAATTTTTGTCGGGTTCCGAGACGTGGTCTCCACGGGTGATTTTTGAGTGCAATTTCGGATTTTATTGAAAAATTAGCATTTTCATATGAAATTAATTCCTATAATTTGTTTTGACTGAATCAAATTATTTGTGGCTAGATTCGAGGTATTTGGAGGTCGATTCGTGAGGTAAAGGCATTGCTGAATAAAGAATTAGACGGTTTGAGGTAAATAACAGTTCTAAATTTTGTCCTGAGGGTATGAAACCCCGGATTATGTGTCATGCGATCGGTTTTTAGGTGACGTACATGCTAGGTGACGGGTGTGTGGGTGTGCGCTGTAGGGATTGTGACTTGATCAAATTTCATGAAACTGTGTAGTTGAATAATCTGCTGTGATCTGTACATTCTCTATATAATAGAGATATTGAACCATATATCATGTTCAGATTATGTGTTGGCAATCTATTCTTATCATATTTTTTGAGCATACCTTTCACTTGCTCTTCAGTTAGTGGGTGACTCACACCTCTAACCGGAATGATGTACCAAGGCATTTTTTCTTTCTTCTTTGGTATACTTCTTCTTTGTCTCCTTAGGAATATAAGGAAAGTGGTGGATAAATTTCCAACAAGGGACGCTTCATATATATAAAAAGGCCAGCTTAGATTCCGTGATAAGTCTTTTTCTGGGCGACTGTTTTTGCTCGGATAAAGATTAAGAATTTATTCTTTCTTTAGCCGTTTCCTTCTTCCTTTAACTAATTATTAGGATTAGGATGAATGTGTATTAACGCAAACTATGTTAGGGTAAAAAGAAACTAAATAATCTTAATTAAATATCTAATAATTCTATTCCTCCTTTCTACTACACCATTCTGTTGAGGTGTGTAAGGAATAGTTAATTATCTTGTGATGCCTTTTCATTACAAAATTCTTCAAATTATCATTATAGATATTCATGCCCTCTATCAGTTCTTAAGGTCTTAATCCTTTTGTCTAATTGATTCTTACCTTCATTCAAATATTTCTTAAAGCATTCTAGTGCTTCAGATTTATGAGAAATCAAATAGACAAAACCAAATAGCGTGAAATCATCAATAAACGTAATGAAATATAAAACACTAGATGTAACCCTCACATTCATTGGACCACATATATTATAATGGATTAATTATAATGAAAAATCAGCTTTCTTAGCCTTTCCAAATGGTTTACATATAATCTTTCCGGTAAGATAATTTTCATAAGTTGGCATTTTAATTTTCGAGAAAGAACCTAAATGTCCTTCCTTAGCCAATCTATTAATTCGATCCTGCCCTAGGTGACCTAATCTTGCATGCCATGTAGTAACATCAACACCATTATGTCACAACCCAAACATCTCTCCGAGACATGTCGTGATAGCACCTAGTATCTACGACTAGGTAAGCCTAACAGATTGCGGAAACATCAATAATGGAAGCAAAACAAAACAGCTAACTGCATTAGATACTGAATAACCAATAATAATGCCGCTCGGCATATACAATAACCAAAACACTAGACGTACACAGTTTCCCAAAACCTGAAACCTCGTGAATCACAAACTACATAAGGAAACCTAGTATCTCTATACATCAGAGTCTAACAAAAGAAATACAGAAGATAATGGACATGGGGAAGAGTAGAAAGGGACTACGAGGTCTGCGGACACGGAAGATATACCTTGAAGTCTCCAAAGCTGTCTTGACTCAGTGATAATGCGGCTAGTAAGAAGTACCAGGATCTGCACACGAAAACATATGCAGAAGAGTAGTATGAGTACACCACAACGGTACCCAATAAGTGCCAAGCCTAATCTCGGTAGAGTAGTGATGAGGTCAGGTCAGGCCCGCTGGTATATAATAAATAAAGCAGGAGAATATAACAGTATAATAAGAGACTGGAATTTAACAAAAAAAAATACAGCGAAATAACAGTGCAACACACAGGGATAAACAGCAGGGGATCTCTCGAGATACCGTCTCGTAGTCCCAAAATAAATATGCAGCGAGAACTCCCGAGGTACCGCCTCATAGTCTCAAAAGTAAATATACAGGGAGAACTCTCGAGGTACCGCCTCGTAGTCTCAAAAGTAAATGTGCAGGGAGAACTCCCGAGAAATCGCCTCGTAGTTTCAAAAGTAAATGTGTAGGGAGAACTCCCGAGGAACCGCCTCGTAGTCTCAAAAGTAAATATACAGGGAGAACTCCCGAGGAACCGCCTCGTAGTCTCAAAAGTAAATGTACAGGGAGAACTCCTGAGGAACCTCCTCGTAGTCGCAAAAATAAATATACATGGAGAGCTCCCGAGGAACCGCCTCGTAGTCTCAAAAGTAAACACACAGCTCAAACCGACAAATACAATACTTAACAGCAAGATTTCTACAGTTATACTGATAAAGGACAAGGAAAAGCAGGAAAATCAGCTAGGCATGCTTCACAAAGTTCAAATAAGCAGTTAAAGCACGTAGACATGCGATATTAGACTAAACAGGATAACTACGCACATTGGAATAGCTCAATTAGGAATGAAAACACACTAATACTCATTTAAACGGTATAACTCAAATTAAAGGAAAACCAGATAGCTACTCAGTAAAATAAAATAGGTTTTTCAACAAATAGCCCGTGTACGTACTCGTCACCTCACGTTCACGGCACTCAAATATCACAACAGTACCAAATCCTAAGGGGATTTCCCCCACACAAGGTTAGGCAAGCCACTTACCTCGAACCAAGCTCAATCAATCGGTAACAATGCCTTTTCCACGAATATCCGACTCCGAATGGCCCAAATCTAGCCAAACCCAATTACATATCATAAATACAACAATAATAGACTAATCTAATTAATGAAATCAAGACTTTAACAAAAATTCCAAACTCCGTCCTAAAAAGTCGACCCGGGAACACGTCTCGAAATCAGGCAAAAATCACAAAATCCGAAAGCTCATTCACTCACGAGTCCAACCATACCAAATTTATCAAAATACGACCTCGAGAAAACCAAACTCTTCAAATCCCTAGCCTCAAACTCCAAAATTCCACCTTAAATACACACAAACTAGGTGGAAACATAAATGGGGAAGCAAGATTATTGATAAAAAATAAGTACAAGGGACTTACCTCACGAAATCCCTCAAAAATGTTGTCAAGAAATCGCCAAACCCGATCTCAAAATGATAAAAATGGCCAAAATCTCGAAATCTCGCTTAAGTAGGTTCTGCCTAGGCATTTCCGCACCTACATAGACTGGCATCGCACCTGTGCGGAAAAATGAGCATTTCTGTGCAAACCACTTACTCCCCTCTGCATCCGCACCTGCGATGATGGGGCCACACCTGCGAGTGCGTGCCTGCGGAATCTTGTTCGCTTCTGTGGTCCCTCTTCGCACCTGCGGTTCCTCTAGTGCATCCGCGGACATCGCAGATGCAGCATTTTCCATGCACTTGCGACCCCCACCCAAATCTCCCAACTCCACTTCTACTATAAACCTTGCACACGTGCGAACCCGCACCTGCGGTCTCCCCACCGCAGGTGCGAAATACCAGAAACCAGAAGCTTCAACCATTTGCCCAAGTCCAAATTCAATTAGTTAAGCATCCGAAACACACCCGAAGTCCCCCGGGACCTCAACCAAATATACCAACAAGTCCTAAAACATCATACGAACTTAGTCAAACCCTTAAAACACGTCAAACAACAACAAAAAAATGAATCACCCTCTAA
Source organism: Nicotiana tomentosiformis (assembly GCF_000390325.3). NCBI lineage: Eukaryota > Viridiplantae > Streptophyta > Magnoliopsida > Solanales > Solanaceae > Nicotiana > Nicotiana tomentosiformis. Next base: position 120,745,755 of record NC_090815.1, on the reverse strand, counting down.
TAAAAAATTAATGAGCTTGAAACTTCAAATTTCTACAACCAATGCCGAAACCTATCAAACCACGTCTAATTGACCTCAAATTTTTCACACAAGTCGTATTCAACATTACGGACCTACTTCAACTTCAGGAATCGGAATCCGATCCCGATATAAAAAAGTCCACAACCGGTCAAAATCTCTAAAAATTCGACTTTCGCCAATTCAGGCCTAAATTAGCTACATACCTCAAATTTACAGTCTGGACACGCTCCTAAGTCCAAAATCACCCAACGGAGCTAATGGAACTGACGGAACTCCATTCCGGAGTCATCTTCATATAGTTCCGACTACGGTCAAAATCCTAAGACTTAAGCTTCTGTTTTAGGGACTACGTGTCCCAAGACACTCCGAAACCAAAAACAAGACCTCCCAGCAAGTCACATAAGCAGAAACAGATACGGGGAAAGAAGAAAATAAGGGATCAGGGCTATTACTCTCAAAATGACCGGCCAGGTCGTTACATCCTCCCCCTCTTAAAATAACCGTTCGTCCTCGAACTAGCATAAAGACATACCTGAAGTGGTGAAAAGATGAGGATAACGATATGCATATCCCGCTCGGTCTGGATAATGCGCTTGGACCCAACTCCTGCTGTACAGCCCTCCACAATCATGATGTAAACTGCGTACCCCGGTCAAAGATGATAGATACCGGTACGCCATGAAGCCTGACAATCTCGCGGATATAAATTTGAGCCAACTGCTCGGAAGAATAGATAGTCATCACAGGAATAAAATAAGCTGACTTGGTCAGCCTGTCCACAATCATCCAAACTGCATCAAACTTCTGCTAAGTTCGTGGGAGTCCAACATTGAAATCCATAGTGATCCGCTCCCATTTCCACTACGGAATCACTAACTTCTGAAGCAACCCACCTGACCGCCGATGCTCAAACTTCACCTGCTGGCAATTTAGACAGCGAGCAACAAACTCCACTATGTCTTTCTTCACCCTCCTCCACCAATAATACTGCCTCAAGTCTTGATACATCTTTGCGGAACACGGATGAATGGAGTACCGCAAATTGTGAGCCTCCTGAAGAATCAACTCTCGCAAACCATTTATATTGGGCACACATAACCTGATCTACATCCTCAATGCACCATCATCCCCAATAATGGCCTCCTTAGCATCACCGTGCTAGACCGTTTCCTTAAGGACAAGCAGATGGGGGTCATCATACTGACACTCCCTGATACAATTATAAAGAGTAGACCGAGAGACCACATACGCCAATACTCCACACGGCTCAGAAATATCCAATCTAACAAACAGGCTAGCTAAGGCCTGAATATCCAATGCCAATGGCCTCTCTGCTGCTGGTAGATATGCTAAGCTCCCCAAACTTTCCGTCCGACGACTCAAAGCATCGGCCACCACATTATCCTTCCCAGGATGGTACAAAATGGTGATATCATAATCCTTAAGAAACTCCAACCATCTCCACTGACGCAAGTTATGATCCTTCTGTTTGAACAGATGCTGCAAACTCTGTTGATCGGTGCAACTCTCACAAGGGACACCGTACAAATAGTGACGCTAATTCTTCAAGGCATGAACAATAGCTGCTAACTTAAGGTCATGGACAAGATAGTTCTTTACATGCACCTTCAGTTGTCTGGATGCGTAGGCAAGCACCCTACCGTCCTGCATTAACACCGCACCGAGACCAATCCGCGATGCATCACAATATACAGTATAAGACCCCGAACCTGTAGGCACCAATACTGGGGCTGTAGTCAAAGTTGTCTTGAGCTTCTGAAAGATCTCCTCACATTCCTCTGTCCACCTGAATGGAGTACCCTTCTGGGTTAGCCTGGTCATAAGTGCTATAATGGATGAGAATCCCTCTACAAAATGGCGGTAATACCCCGCCAAACGAAGAAAACTCTGGATCTCCGTAGCTGATGACGGTCCAGGCCAACTCTACACTGCTTCCACCTTCTCCGGATCCACCTAGATCACATCACTCGATACTGCATGACCCATGAATGCCACTGAGTCTAGCCAAAACTCATACTTTGAAAATTTTGCATATAACTTATTTTCTCACAAGGTCTGAAGCGCAGTCCTCAGGTACTTCTCATGATCCTCCCGAGTCCGAGAGTACACCAGAATATCGTCAATAAACACAATGACGAATGAGTCAAGATAAGGCCGGAACACAACGTGCATCAAGTGCGTAAAAGCTACTGGGGCACTGGTCAGCCCAAATGACATCACAAGAAACTCGTAGTGACCATACCGAGTCCTGAAAGTAGTCTTCGGGATATATGGCTACCGAATCTTTAACTGATGATAGCCTGAACTTAAGAAAATCTTGAAAAATACTCTGGCATCCTGTAACTGATCAAATAAGTCATCAATACGAGGCAATGGATACCTGTTCTTCACTGTGACTTTGTTCAACTGGCGGTAATCAATACACATCCGCATAGAACCATCCTTCTTCTTCACAAATAAGACAGGAGCACCCCAAGGTGACACACTTGTCCGAATGAAGCCCTTATCAAGAAACTCCTGTAACTGCTCCTTCAACTCCTTCAATTCAGGAGGAGCCATACGATATGGAGGAATAGAGATGGGCTGAGTGCCCGGCGACAAATCAATGCCAAAATTAATACCTCTGTCGGGCGGCATGCCCGGAAGATCAGCTGGAAACACATCTGGAAAGTACCTCACTAGTGGGATTGACTCAACTGTAGGGGTTTCAATACTGACATCTCTCACATAAGCTAGATACGCGTCACACCCATTCTCAACCATTCATTGAGCTTTAAGAAATGAAATAACTCTGTTGGGAGTATACTCTAAGATACCTCTCCACTCTAATCGCAGTAAACCTGGCATAGCCAACGTCACTTTCTTAGCGAGACAATCAATAATAGCATAAGGGGACGATAACCGGTCTATGCCCAAGATAACATCAAAGTTTACCATGCTGAGTAATAATAAATCGGCTCTGGTCTCAAAATAACTAAGAGCAATCAAACACGACCGATATGCACGATCCACAATAAGAGAATCTCCCACAAGAGTAGACATATAAACAGGGGAACTCAAAGAATCCCGAGATACGCCTAAATACGGGGAAAAATAAGAGGACACATAGGAATATGTAGATCCTGGGTCAAATAATACTGGCGCATCTCTATGACAGACCGGAATAATACCTGTAATGACAGAGTTAGAAACAACTACCTCTGTTTGAGCCAGAAGAGCATAATATTTGGCCTGGCCTCCCCCTCTAGGGCAACCTCGGCCTCCCCGATCTCCAACTCGAGCTGGCTGAGCATGTGGGGCAGTAGCTAGTGCTGGAATCATAGCCTGAGGACCCTGTGGAGCACGCTATGCCTGAGAAGTCTGTGGAGGTGCACCCCTCCTAATTCTGGGATAGTCCCTCACCATATGGTGAGTGTCGCCACACTCAAAACAAGCTCTCGGAGAGCGTGACTGGCTCGGGCCAGGTCTGCTGGACTGACCGCTAAAAGCACCCTGTGTAGGACGCACACTGGACACTGGCGGTGCATAATAAGGCTCCTAGGTCCTAGAAGGGGCTGGAACAGCACTAGTGGCTGGAAGAGCTGAATGAACGGGGCGACTCACATAACCCCTACCATGGCGAGCTGTTGGGGCATGAGCACCAGAATAAAAACCAGTCTCTCGAGACCTCTTGGCCTCTCTCTCCTCTTTATCACAGGCAAGCATGCCCTCCAATCTCCTGTCGATAGTCACAGCCTGATAATAAGAAATATCCATCTCCAACTCCCTGGCCATACTTATTCGGATACTGCGGTGGAGTCCCTCAATAAACCGTCGAACACTCTCTCGAACTGTTGCAACCAAGGCCGGTGCATGTCAGGCCAAATCACTAAAGCAGATTGCATACTTTGACAAAGTCATAGCACCATGGCGCAGCTGCTCAAACTCCGTGCGCCATGAGTCCCTGAGGCTCTAAGGGACATACTCTCTCAAAAACATGTCCGAGAACTGAGTCCATGTAAGTGAAGCTTCCTAATCCGGACTACTCAACTTATAAGCACGCCACCATTGATAGGCTGCTCCTCTAAGCTGGAAGGTGGTAAAAGAAACCACACTCGTCTCCTCTACGCCAATAGTATAGAGAATATGATGACACTCCTCCAGAAAACCCTGAGCATCATCCGTAGCCAATTCGCTGAAGGTAGGTGGGTGGTACTTCTTGTACCTCTCAAGTCTGAGCTACTCCGCCTCAGAAGAGGTTGTCCTAGTCTCATGCTAAACTAGATCTACTGGTATAAATATACAGGGAGAACTCCCGAGGTACCGCCTCGTAATCTCAAAAGTGAATGTGCAGGGAGAACTCCCGAAGTACCGCCTCGAAATCTCAAAAGTAAATATACAGGGAGAACTCCCTATGAACTGTCTCGTAGTCTCAAAAGTAAATGTGCAGGGAGAACTCCTGAGGAACCGCCTCGTAGTCTCAAAAGTAAATATATAGGGAGAACTCCCGAGGAACCGCCTCGTAGTCTCTAAATTAAATATACAGAGAGAACTACTGAGGAATCGCCTCGTGTTCTAAAAAGTAATCACATAGCTCCAACCGACAATTATAACACTTAATAGCAAGATTTTTATAGTTATACTGATAAAGGACAAGGAAAAGCAAGAAAATCAACTAGGCATACTTCACAGAGTTCAAATAAGCAGTTAAAGCACGTAGACATGCGACATAGAGGTGGCGTTCGCGAATGCTTGAGGAGGTCGTGCATCGCGATCGCGAGCAAGGAGCCGCGTTCTCGTAGAAGGAAGACCGGCTTGGGGTCATCAGTCATTTAGCCTTCGCGTTCACTGATCGCATTCGCAAAGGAGGAATTGGCAGTTGGGGAGATTTGTGCTTCGCAAACGCGAGGAACCTTCCGCGTTCGCAACGAAGAAAGAACTGGATAGACTGTTAAAAACCTAAACCAAGGGTTAGAGTTATTATTTCATATTTTGAGTTGTAGAGCTCGGTTGTGGGCGATTCTGGAGGGGATTTCAAGATTAGGATTGGGGTAAGTGTTTTTGACTTAGATATATTATTATTTCATGATTCCATCTTTATTTTTAGCATCTAATTAGCGAATTATAGTGAAGAAATGGGGGATTTTGTGGAAACTTTTCAAAAATAAAAAATGGATGTTTGAATGTAGATTTGAGGTCAGAATGAGATGATTTTGGCATGGTTGCACTCATAATTGAATGGGTGTCTAGAATTTATGTATTTTGTCAGGTTTCGAGGTGCGTGCCCGGGGTTGACTTCTTGGTTTTGGTTAAAAATCTTAGATTTATCGTATGGAATGAATTCATGTAGCTTGTATTGATTATAATAAAATGTTTGTGACTAGATTCGAGTTGTTCGGAGGATCATTCGCTAAGAAAGGTCTTGTTGGAGTAGCGAGTTGTACGTTTTGAGGTAAGTCACATTTCTAAACTTGGAATTGAAGGTAATTATCCCTCGAAAATATGTTATTTGTGTTGTGTTGGGGTGACGGGCGTGTGGGCATGCACTGTAGTAACCATGATCCGGGTGGCATTTTTGTATGGAGTTGCTATCAAGTCTTGTTTTATCCGTGTAATCCCTACTTGTTAGAGTAATTGAACTGTGATTCATATTAGAAATCATGTTAGGCTATGTGCTTATTCGGTTGTGACCTAATGAGGCTATTTCTATTATTTTTGAGTTATTAACTTTAACTGCAATTATGTACTCAGTCATAATTCTTCATTTGTATATCATATATCAGTCTCTGTTATCATTCACTATTACATTACATGTTATCATTATTTGGGCTGACAGGTACGAGATCTGCGAGCCCTTGAGACTTGAGATATTGATGATTGCGTTGGTCTTGAGAGCCAGTTTGTGAGTGTTATTGTGGATCTGGCTGCACGCTGCAGCAGGCCTTATTGGCTTATTTATTATTGTGGATCGGGCTGCACGCCGCAACAGGCCTTATAGGCTTTATATTAGCGCCTGGGCAGGATCCACCCCTCCAGAGTCTGACATACTAGCAGTGTACGCAGGAACAATGATGTATATATACACGTGCTTTGGTGAGGGGCTTAGATGCCAGGCCCCCGTACAATACTGAGTGTTTGTGTGTGGATTGTATGGGCATTTGGTAGTCATATTGAGTATTTATGAGAGAGTGAGTATTTGGGGATACCACCATGAAATCATACAATTGACATGCATATTTTACATGTAGGCATAGAGATATACCATTTCTCATTCTAGCTATACTTGACATGTTCTTATCACTGATGGTCTTTAAATGTTAACTTGAAATCATGTCTAAATTTCTATACCCTGAATGAGCTGATCTGGAAATTTATCTGAGTTATTTATTATCATTGTCATTATTATACCTGTGTTGTCATCATATTGGTTCTGACTGTATCCTTATGAACTCGTCATTGCTTTCAGCTCAAGGTTACTTATTGAGTACATGAGGTCAGTTGTATTCATACTATACTTTGCACTTCATGTGCAAATCTAGGTACATCTGGACGAGGTGATTACTAGATCCATGCTAGTACCTGCTCGGAGACTTAGAGGTAGCTGTTATGATGCCCGCATACCTTGACTCTCCTTCCTTTTATTTTCTGTAGTACTGTTCTATTACTCAGGCAGTTGTACTAGAACTTTGGTTATGTTTATTCTTAGTAGTACTCATGTACTCGTTGACATCAAGTTTTGGGGTGGTTGTAGTAGCATTTCAGTTATTTTTATCAGATGTTTATGACATTTTCTATTATTGAGCTTATTAAAACATGCTTTATTCAAATGTTTAGTTGTTATGTGATTGTTGGTGTGCCTAGCATGTGTGTTAGGTGTCATCACGATAGGTTGAGATTTTGGGTCGTGACAATAAGTGCGTAGAGAACTGGCCTTACAAAATTCTCCTCGGACCAGCTAATATTTCACACTTATCTAGGTGATTTCTAAATGTGTCATCCTATAGATACACTATTTTATATACCCCGTATCAAATTTAGAAACCATTAAAAAGTATTAATGCTTTATCCTTGGTACTGAACATTGTCTCATCACGAGAGTGGACTAAATTATTTTTGTATTTGACAATGTTGAACCGTCATTAATGACTTTATTTGATCTCCTTGAACCTAGATCTTGGGATCTCCAGTCTTCTAGGTAAAGTTACCGCCACAATAATTTGTCATCAGCCATAGTCTCATTCTCATCGATAATCTTTCAACTACCTCTCTAGTTAGGCCTTTCGTAAGTGGATCCATCACATTATCCCTTGAGTTCGCGTGTCAATCGTGATAATTCCTCTAGAGAGTAATTGCCTAACGGTTTTATTTCTTCGTTGTATATGATGAGATTTTCCGTTATACATAATGCTCTAAATCTTTTCGATTGTTGCATGACTATCGCAATATATATCCATGTTGATACCAACGATTATGTGACTCACATGGTAAAGTTTCTCTTTATTTAATTGTAAAGACCCGGCCAGTTATTTTGAATATTACAACCTCATTCCCCTATTTACTGCTCAATTTGTGCTTTATAGTTTTTATGTTACTTGCCGGGATAATTGGTTCGGGTCCGGTAAGGTTTCGCAATGAATTGATACACTTAGTCTCAAAGATGAAAACTTAAGTTGAAAAGGTTGACTGGATGTTGATTTATGTGTAAACGACCCCGGAATAGAGTTTTGATGATTCCAATAGCTTCGTATTGTGATTATGGACTTAGGAGCATATCCGAAAAATTATTTGGAAGTTCGAAGTAAAATTAGGCTTGAAATGGCGAAAATAGAAAATTTAAGTTTGGAAGTTTGACGGGGAGTTGACTTTTTAATATCGGAATCTAGTTTTGAAAATTTTCATAGGTCCGTTATGTCATTTATGACTTGTGTGAAAAATTTAAGGTCAATCGGATTCGATTTGACAGGTTTCGACATCGAATGTAGAAGATGGAAATTAATAGTTTTTATTAGGATTGAATTGGGGTGCGATTCGTGTTTTTAGTGTTGCTTGATGTGTTTTAAAGACTCGACTAAGTTCGTATGATATTTTAGGACTTATTTGTATATTTGGTTGAGGTCCCGGGGGCCTCGGGTAAGTTTCTGATGGTTAACAAATCAAATTTGGACTTAGAACAAAGTTGGAAAATTTGCTGCCTACTGATGGAACCGCACCTGCAGAAATTATCTTGTAGGTGCTAGCTCGCAGAAGCGCACCTGGGTGCACAGAAGCGACATTGGCTTGGCAAGGGCCGGGATCGCAGATGCACGTGATTGACCGCAGAAGCAGTTGCACACCTGCAACACATCCATCGTAGAAGCAGAAATGTTTGACCGCAAAAGCGAGTCCGCAAAAGCGGAACCGCAGATGCGGTTAAAAATTTTGCAAAAGCGGAACCTCTAGGCACTGTACAAAAACAGAGGGGTCTGAGATTTTCTCATTTTTTGGACATTTTCAACACGGGTTGAGGTGATGTTTGAGAGAGAATTCATGCGAAATCTTGAGGTATGTCACTTGTGATCATTGTTAGTCAATAATATTGAATTATCATCGATTATTCCGACTAGATTACGTATTTTTTAGGAGTAGTTAGAGGATTTGGACCTAGGGATTGGAAAATAAGATTTGAGGATTTGAAGGTCGAGTTATTGTCGGAATTTGGTATGGTTGGACTCGGGGTTGAATGGGCGTTCATATTTTGTAACGTTTGTCGGGTTCCGAGATGTGGCCCCCACTAGTGATTTTTGAGTCGAATTTCGGATTTTGTTAGAAAATTAGTATTTTCATATGGAATTAATTCCTATAATTTGTATTGACTAAATCAAATTAATTGTGATTAGATTCGAGGCGTTCGGAGGCTGACTCGCGAGGCAAAGGCATAATGGAGTAAATAATTACACGGTTTGAGGTATGTAACATTTCTAAATTTGGTTCTGAGGGTTTAAATCCCTGAATTACGTGTTATATGAATTGATTGGAGGTGAGCACATGCTAAGTGATGGGCGTGTGGGCGTGCACCATGAAAATTATAACTTAATTGATTCCGTGGAGTTTCATAATTAAATAAATGTCATTATCCACATATCCTCCACGTGTTAGAGAAATTGAGCTGAGACTCATATTAAAAATAATGTTTAGGCTACGTGCCGATATTTTTGGGACCCACAGGATCGTCTTGCTGTTGAATTAATTATTTTAAAATGTAAATTTCATACTTAGTCATGTTCATCCATCTGTGAGGATACTTATGGGATCAAGTTGTGCGCTGCAACATGCCATATTGCCTTTATATATATTATTATTATGTCTATCGGGGTTGCATGCTGCAACATGCCTTATAGGCTTTATTATTGGCTTTATATAGCGCTTGGGCTGAAGGAGCCCCTCCGGAGTCTGCACCTCTACAGTGAGCACAACTGATATTTATAATTGGAATGGATTTTCCAAGACATGAAGTTGCCTTCTATTTTTTTTATAATATGGATGGATCTTCCCCGGGCATGGATCTTTCCCAAAATATTTATACCAGTTGGGGCTGGATTGGTCTTATACAGTACTGACACTACTAGAAATCACCCTTATTGTGTCGACCAAAGTCGCTACAAAATCCCGGCTAGTCGCTGCTAAATGGTATCAGTGGCGACTTTTGTATTGCCATAAGCACAACCGTAACTGAAAGTTATTTGTGACGACATTTGAAGTCGCCGCTAAAAGAACATATTTTGCGGCAACATAGTTGCCACAAAAGGTTTAAAATAATTCTACAAAAAATTGTTCCACAAGAACAAATATTAGATGGGATGCCACTGTATATTCACCTTTAGCAGCGACTAGCATCGCCACAAACACATATATGTTCAGTGGCAAGATTATGTCGCCACTATAAATGGCTTTTCGTAGCGACGGGTGTCGCCACAAAAGATTAAACCATGAAAGACACAATATATTTCGGTAGCAACTAAAGTTGTTGCAAAAGAAAAAAACCTACAGTGAAAACTTTTATATCGCAACAATTACTAATTTGTTGTGGCAAAACTATGTCTCCACTAAAACTTATTTTCTCATCAACTGTAATGACCAAAATTATATATATTTTCATGCTAGTTGGAACCTAATTCTCTAAAATTTTATATAGGGATATTCATATCAATTGACTACCAATATTATTTAACAAACACCAAATGAATTTCTCAAGCCGAATATTATAAATATTATCATTACTAAAAAGTCAATTACATATATACTACACGACACTTCATTGTGCATTGTAATTGTACGCATATACATATCCCAAAAAAAATAAAATATTAAGTGACCTGTAGCTGCTCTTTGCTCGATACCATCCTTGAATGATACCACTGTTTATGTGTCTTGTCCCTGCTAGACAAAAGCAATATATATAAGGAACATAATGAGATTTGTTATATCCAAAAACATGCATAAACGAATAAAGTACAAGCTAATACATTAGTATAACACAAAGTAAATTTGTTCTATGCTATTTCAATTGTGAAATGAAATGGCACAAGTGTGAGAACATAAGTTTTGAGGCAGCAAAAGAATGAGAATACAACAGTTGCACGAAAGCCGGATAAAGTAGAGGCATTGGACAATGCGAGGAATAGAAGCCTCTTCCAACTTTAGCTCTACCCCTGTCCTAGCCTTAATTACCGAATTTCATGTGCTTATAATTTTTCATTCACTGAACCTACTTAAATAACTAATCTGCATTAACAACCAAGACAGTCCAAAACTGCCTGAACACTAATCTCAAATTTTTGTTACTGCATTTTTGCACATGCACTATCAGTTAAATAGCTACAAGAAGTTTAAAGAAATGACTATGAACTTTTCTATTCAGGTAAGCCAAGAAAAGGATCCCACAAGGACCAAAATAAATTTCAAAAGATTAAGGAAATTGCCAACTCGCAAAAGCAATATTAATCAGAATACAGAAATAAACTCGAAAAGGTGCATCTAGTTTGCATCAATTAACATCAACATTGAACAATAAAACTTAAATACGCCCAATAGCAGAATAATATTTTATATATTTAATCTCTTGTTGTTTATTAGTAGCTCCGCTCAATCAGTAAAAATAATTTTCACAAAACAACAAAAAAAGAAAACTAACTTGCACAATTTTCAGCCCTGGAGAGCGATGCACAGTTTCTGCTACATTTCATGATGATTGTGTTTCTAAAGAAGGTATTTGGAGAGAGTTAGTAGATACTCGTCCGGTCTGTAAAGGTCCTTGACTCGGGTTACATGGTTGTCCTATCTCTACAGATGCACCAGATACGTGTCCGATATGTATGTGTGGCTGAGACGTCGCTCCAAAATTGTCACGTCCTTGAAACTTTTCACGGCCACAACTCGTCCCACCTCTCCCACGTTTTCCTCGTCTAGTTCCTTTCATTTCCTACAACATCACATAAAAAGAAAATGATTAATCAGACTAGAGAAATATTAATTCACTAATTTTACTTCACCACTAATTTTGTTATGAAATTAATGATTCAAACATTACGAATTAATTTCATTCACTATAATTAGGACAAAAATACAGAGAACCTTTCAAAATAAGATGTAGACATAAAGTTTTAAGCATCACGAACTAATTTCATTGTAAATATAATAAGGACAAACACAGAGAACTTTCAACAATGAGATATAGACATAAAACTTCAAGCATCAGAAGAGAATCAAAAAAAGAAATTTTAATCAAGATATGTTAAGAGACTCTAAACATGGAGGAGAAATCTTTGAATGACTAATTCAGATAATCTCTGGTTCACCTAAACTTTAGAAGAGAATAAAATGAACTTATGGAAATGTTTCCAGTGAGAACATTCATCCACTGATCTTTCTACAATGAAAAAAGATCTCACAAGACCTTATGAGTCGGGATTAATGAAAAAGGATCTCACAAGACCTTATGAGTTATAGATAATCACGCTCAATCTATCTGCTGCTCACGTACAAGTTGTCACAAGTTTGAAAAGATACATTGACAGTTCCAAACATTTACTGGGGGTAGTATAAAGTTATGGTAAACCAATAAAGTTGTCAGTTTTCTCATCCTAGCAACATATATTACCCTTTTGTTTGTGCTATAGAAGAAAAGATTTATAGGCAGTTATACACTAATTCACTACTTTCTGATGCATTAATGTAGATGAAACACAATTCAGTAACACAGGAACTGTTAAAAGATAATAGTTGATTAGAAATGCATTAGGTAAGGGAAGTACGCTTTGACAGAAGCAGATGTACTTGTAGAAAATTTGTACTCTTTTAATTCTTGTTATTATGGTTATCCTCTGCCCAGAGTATTTGGATTGCATACAAGAATAACACAATAAAACAGTATACATTGTTGAAGACTAGTAAGACACACAAACAAGAAAACAGATGCATAGGGCAAGGTTGATCAGATACTTAGAGTGCCTCTCAAGCACCGTTAACAATATAGAAATACCTCTCGAGAACCACAAGAGACTCTAATTTCACCACATCATTCACAAAGAATTATTATGTTTTCTTATAATCATACAATAATATATGCCTGCCTTATAAAATTAAAAACTCCATGCCTACTAATTTAGGCACATAACCATATAAGAAGAAAATAAGAATAGAATGCCGACATGTAAAGGGTCTCTCAAGAAGAAGATTTTAACTTACCCAGGGAAATATATAGCTGAGATTCTATCAAGACAGAGAATTCACAATAACAACACCAAATACGCTTCAAATGATTCTTTCTGTGTGATTTTATTTTTGTTGTATTCCTATAGATTATCAAAGGGCTTAGAGAAATTTGAGATGAAATTTGAGAATACAAATGTGAAATTGCTAAAAAAAGAATAATTATCCCTAACTGCATGTTGAAAATTTGGTCTTAGAGAATCATTATAAAAAAAATTAAATGTAAATATATCTTATATAAATCTTTATGGGATCTTAGTTAGATATGAGATAGTAACAAATAAGAAGGAAAGGATGCACGAAATCGATTAGGAACAGAAATTGTTTCTTTGATTCTTCCTCTGTGAAATCGGTTGATTAAAATAGAGCAACTTCTTTCCCAAAAAAACGAAAAGATTAGATATTTCAACATACGTGACAAATGAGATTCACATTTTGATTTGAGAAATTTTGATTTGGCTGAAAATTTTGCCGAGGAGAGAGTTGATTCTAGAGAGAAGTTCAATTCTTTAGAGAGAGTTTTGTGCTTTCTATTCTTTCACTAGAGGAGAGTTTTGGGCATATGTTCCAGCAGACAATGTTTAATTAGGATAGGTATTTTTATTTTCTTTATTATTTTAAAAATAAAAATCTACTGTATAGGAGTGACCCAGTCGCTGCAAGAGAGATTTTATATACTTTTAAATATTATCTCATTTTTGGTCCTACATTAGTTTGCTTACGACGCATTTTTACGTACAAAAATATAGGGTGTAACAGTTTCATACCCTCAGCACTATGTTTAGAAGAGTTACTTACCTCGAACAAGCCAATACCAATGCCGAGCAAGACAGTCGATGCTCCAAAGATGCCATCACGCGCGTTCCGACCTCCAAACGGCTCGAAACTAACCCAAAATGACTCAAGTACATCAAACAATGCTAAAGGAACCAATCACGATCGAAAAAGATCAAATCTTGAATCAAACGCCCAATATCGGCCAAAAGCCCAACCCGGGCCCGCACCTTGGAACCCGATAAAATTTACAAAATCCAACAACCCATTCAATTACGAGTCCAACCATACTAGTTTCACTCAAATCCAACTCCAATTCTACGTCAAAACTCAAAAATTCACATTATGAAACTTTAGGCCAAAACCCCCAATTTCCTCTTTAAAATTCACAATCGAATTACCAAAAACGAAGATAGATTCATGAAATATAGCCAAAACCGAGTAGAGAACACTTACCCCGATCCTTGTGATGAAAATTGCTCCAAAAGTCACCTCAATACGAGTCCCACATATCAAAATATGAAGAAAGAACCAAAACCTTGATTTATAGCTTCTGCCACCATTTTCGCATTTGTGGACAATTCATCACATCTGCGACCACCGTATTTGCGGAAAAATGCACGCATTTGCGAGCCAGGCCGCTTCTGCAATGGCAATGGTCGCATCTGCGATTGGGCAGGTGCGTCCAAGCACCCGCATCGACGGTCCTCAGGCCCAGCTCCCATCACGCTTCTGCGATGACGCTGCTGCTTTTGCGGCTCCGCACCACGCCGAACACTCCGCAGGTGCGGTCACACCAGAACCAGAAAAATTCCAGCCTTAGCCAAAACTTCCAAAATGCTTCGAACCTCGTCCGAAACTCACCCGAGCCCCTCGGGACCCCGTCTGAACATAAAAACAAGTCCCATAACATGATACGGACCTACTCGAGGCCTCAAAACACACATAACAACATCAAAACTACGAATCACAGCTCAAATCGAAATCTATGAACTTTGAACTTTCAAATTCAATAACTCGTGCAGAAACATAGCAAATCAACCCGGAATGAACCAAATTTTTGCACACAAGTCCCAAATGACAATACGAAGCTTCCAATTCTCGGAATCACAATCCGAATCTGATATCAAAAAGTCCACTCCCGGTCAAACTTTTCAAAAATCCAACTTCCGCCATTTCAAGCCAAATTCCACTACTGACCTCAAAATCACAATCTGGACGCGCTCCTAAGTCCAAAATCATCCAACGAACTTACCGGAACCATCAAAACTTCTTTCCGGGTTCAAATTCACAAAAAGTCAAACTTGGTCAACTCTCCCAATTTGGTAATTCCGAGTAACCTGAAAACCAAAGCCGACGATTCACATAAGTCATAATACAACATACGGATCTATTCATGCTCGTAAACTACCGAGCGAAGTGCAAATGCTCAAAATGACCGGTCGGGTCATTACATCGTCCTCGAACGTGTTTAGAGTTGTTCTCAAAGCCGTCAAACCGCCGTATAAACTTACCATGCACATACCCGGGGGTGATCCTACGTCACCCTATCCCATACAGGTCCGATAACACAACATAACTGAAATTTCTTAATTCAACCTAGCCCACAAACCTTAGAATCCAATTTCCAACATCCGAAATTTCTTATAAGATCTGAATCTCGCAACCTACACCCTGTATAAGTCTGAATAAGCTGTACCAAGCCGCAACCATAACCCAATATACAATCGCATGATATATCATATAACAAAGATACTTGTAGCAATGATTTCTAATCATAGTAACTGCTCAAAACAACCCAATGTCGATAATAAACCTCATATCAAACAAGACTCCATTCTAAAACCTTCGTACACTGCCGATGATAAAAGAAACACGCAGAACTCATAACAATTCATCAGATCAAACAGTCATGAAACTCCGTCTCCTTCGACAGGAACTATAGCAAATTTCTAGGCCGACTTTCGATATAATCCTTCCAACCATGTTATAATCAATTCTGATAGTATCCCGCAAGTTCAACAAGTACCACCATAACCAAAATGCTACGAACCCATCATACCTAGTAGAATCAAGACACATGAATCTAACACAAAGGATCAGATCTTAACATAACTCCGCTGCAATGCGTGACCCCATCCCAACACTGGTCCATATGAAATACTTCAGCCACCATGCTCAAAATCAATAACCACGCGAAAATCGACATCAAGTACCCAAAGTGCATTACCGTAACCACGGAGAGCAAATAACACAATACGACAACCCAACAAGAACATAGCCAACGCGCAATAAATCACGCAATACCCAAATACTGATCTTGCTCAAATTCCGCTATAAAGCCCAGTTAGAACCACACTGTGTGTGCATATAACTCACGAATCGCAACCCCTCGTAGCATAGAAGAGTAACTCACAGATCATTTCAGAACATGAAATGGTACATCCCTCAACAATAGTAATGTGGAGCCAACCAATCCGGCTCGGTTTAGAATACACATCCTAATTGGGCCTACCAATGGAACCCCAAATCAATTCTGGGCAGCGACAATTAGATAAATAACCCTTTGAAAGCCCACAATGACTGAATCACAACACATACTATTATCTGGCTAGCTTCGACCATGACTTCACAGTCCACAACCATGAAACAATCCTCTCCTGAGAACTCCCAATCTCCAAATCCATAGAACACACGAATCATCATATCTGATCCCAACTCCACCGCCAGAATGTCTAACACATATCTCATACATGACCATTCCACGAAAAATACTTCTAAAATTCTTTCGTGCCACATAGCAAAATTTGAATATCAGCAGTTGATCAACCGGGAGAGTGCCGCAGTACCAGTGAAGTATCCATAATGAAAAACACATTGCCCCTATGAAATGTATACTATCAAGAAGACATACCAAATAGTAATATCATTTACCTAGTCATCTAAAACCATCCATGTTGCCTACGAATTTTATGACCTTCTCTTCTAAATGAACTGTTATCTCGCTCATGTAAATCTAAATCCCACGCAACACACCGCATATACCATGCCATCATATGAAAACTATGAGAACTTCATAGTCCACCCCGAGTCACAAGCAACTACATACTCAATTAGCCAAGGACCTTCCATTTAATTTCATCCAGGAAAAATTCACTATACACCACATGCTCCTCATGCCAACAGGAAATATACTCCTCGAACTGTGGTAAAACCCATTGAGAACTCTTCAAAGTCTATTTGCACATAACCAAGCTATCAGAATCGAATCTCTCTAACTCAACTCAGCCACGCAGGTCGCCAAAACCCAAGAGCATTGCTACGAAACACCTATAGAGACTAGCCACATCATAAGTACCCAAAGAACCGATTATTTCCATTACTGTGCTGATCCAACCTATTACCAAGCTGTCCTATTTCTCCAAGTCCTTTCCAAATTGCCTTCAAATTGATACTTCTTCTTGCTAGAATACCACGATCCTTAACAAAAATTCACCATACAAGAGACCCTACTATAAAACCAAAACGCCCTAAGGCCCATAAGCCGTTGACTTCCCTTTTAAGCACCCCAAAGCACCACGAACGAGACACCCACTCTAAAGATACCTTATGTGAACCTAAAATGGTTTCCTTCACCTTCTTTATACTGAAATGCATAACCCACAATGATATAAAAAAATGCCATAAGTCTCAACACCGTCCAATGAAACTCTCAGTTTCTAGCCATACACAAATCTTGAAAATTCCAAATCACTACATATAAATCTTGAATCCATTAGAACCATTCTCGAGAGTCATCCACTCTACTCAAATCTCAATTAAACCAACCAAACAGACCAAACGGCATGTGCCCCATTAGCACACCAACACTCAAGGGAGTGACCCACACTCCTAGGCAACCAAGAAAATTCCTACTCCATGTATACTATTTCCTTCACGAATAACCACTCAATTATTTTATGATTCACATATACCCATAGAGTGTAATACAATATATATCCAGAAATTCCTTTACCCGAGTCATCCTCGATCTCGACCTCTGCAAGTCATAACTGATTCACCAGTATACCCCAAACCGAAACCAATACAACATATAACCGTGTAATCAACTCGTCGATAGCAGACTTCCCCACATGGCTCAAAGCCAATGAATAAAGCATCTGATAACTTACAATACCCATACGCTGTTGCTGCCAAAATTTCGCACTGAAATTCAATTAAATCCTTCATAAGCCCGAGTAACACAAACCATATCATACCTCAAATCACAAATATAACCTACTGGTAGAAAAGAAAGCCTCCACACAATATCATAAAATCACACATCCGTACATTACCTCGCAGGTTATTACTCACCTGCTTTGCCTCAAACTGACATCTCTCTATACCTTTCCACAGTTACAACTACTACGCAATCACTTAGTCTTCCTGATTCTGAACTCATCAACAAGAAATGAGAATCTACTTTACTCCACAACTAAACAACATGAGAGATCCCTCAACATACCCATAACTCGAGACCATACACCAAATCAAAACAGAAATCAAACACCCCATAGTCCTTGCTACATCTCAAGTAAACTCTTCTCGCCACATTCGAACAATCTGAACATATTTCGTAGTCACATCATACTTACCACATAGTCATCCAATATCAAATTCCACTAATAAGGACACCAACGGACCTATAAATCCCAAAAGCATGTGCTCACACAATCGAAATCTCTGTGCTCAAGCTACAGTCAAAACCCGGCCTCAAGTCCTCTAGACTGGCCCATCATCAGCACGCCAAAATCACATCTCGTACCTCAACCATGGAATCACAAGTTATCGATGCACCGCTGATAACAAGCGCTCACATGCGCACAAGAAGGCATGGAAGGAATTCAAAGAGTTACGCTGCAAGCTTAATCAATGTCGCACGATAAGAAAAGCACTTGGGAAGTATATCCTAAATTCCCTGTAGCCTCTCAAAGATAGGTATGGACGTCATCATACCGATTCGCAAGACTCTACTAGACACTTTCTCATGACTTGTAGAACCTATGAATCTAGAGCTCTGATACCAACTTGTCACGACCCAAAATCTAATTAGTCGTGATGGCACCTAACCCAACCCGCTAGGTAAGCCAATTGACAACTATCAAATTCCAATGATAAATAATAAGACAGTTAAGTAATTATCTAAATCTTATACATTTCCTAAAGACTGGTAGTACAAATCACTAGTTTCTAAGAATAGAGTTTACAAAGCTGAAATAAAGTAAATGCATTATCCGTTTGAAAAGCACATAAACAAAGTTTTATAGATCTAAGGCTACCATGAACAAGAGGCAGATACAACCGGAATGCAGGTACATCTTCAATTCTGGCTCACGTCGATCACACCAACGTCAACAGCCAATATCAGCACGCAAGGTGCAAAAGTGTAGTATGAGTACAACCGACCCCATGTACTCAATACGTAACAAACCTAACCTTGGGTTGAAAGTAGTGACGAGCTAACATAAAGGTCGGGTCCAATACAAATATTCCACAACAATTCATAACAACATAGTACAAGTAATAAAAGAGGTATCTCAAAAATAAAATGCTCAGTTCGGTCACAGTTCCAGAAACAAATAGGTATTTCTTTTCAAGTATCTCAGTGAAAACCCAAATCTTTTACCGAAAATGCCAAAATACGAGTAAGTTTGAAAAATGTGATTTTTCCCAAAACTCATTTCAATGATAAGTAAGATGTTTCATTTTTAGATAGCATGAGGAAAGTACGTCTCTATACCTACATGTCATGATACAGGTAAAATCATAAATGACACCAAAACCGGGTAGCAGAAGGAAATGCATCTCTATGCATGTATCTCAAGTACGCATGTCAAATGCAATGCATCTCAATGATGAGCTCATGTACTCACACACATTCAATCTCAATATCTCGCAGTCTCTCTCACTATTCTCAATGCTCAGCACACTCAATCACTCAGCGCTGCACAATACCTGCTACGACATGTAGCTCGATCCACATATGACCACAAGGCCTGTTGCGGCGTGCAATCGGATCCACATATATATAGTCGACTGTGCTTATTGGGGTGTGCAGACTCCGGAGGGGCTCCTACAGCCCAAGCACTATAATCCGCATGGAAAACTCACGTGTTGCACGGACAACTCTCGTGCCATAATATCAATATCTGGATCCACACGGACAACTCACATACTATAGTATCAATATTTGGATCTGCACGGACAACTTACATGCTATAGTATCAATATCCTCACAAACAGGCCCTGGCCTCACTCAGCCATCAATCTCTCCAGTCTAACTCACGGGCTCACAATGTCATGAAACTAGCCCGACAACAATGATATAATGTATCAATAAATAACAATTGAGACTGAGATATGATTTGACTGCATGTATATGACTGAGTACGAAATATCAATTAAATCAATGAAATGATAGCAAGAAACGACCGTTATGGGTTCTAGCAGTATTGTCCTAAAGCCTAAACATGATATCTAGCATGATTGACTTCTCAATTACTTTATCACATGGTAAAAACACGGACATCAACAAAGTAGGACCACTATACAGTGCCATAGAAGCAAGAGAGTCCCAATTCACATGGTGCATGCCCACACGCCCGTCACCTAGCATGTGTGCCACCTCAATACCGATCACATAACATGTATTATGGGGGTTTCATTCCCTCAGCACTAAGTTTAGAAGAGTTACTTACCTCGAACAAGCCAATACCAATGTCGAGCAAGCCAATCGATGCTCCAAAGATGCCATCACGCGCGTTCCGACCTCCAAACGGATCGAAACTAACCGACAATGACTCAAGTACATCAAACAATGCTAAAGGAAACAATCCCGATCGAAAAAGATCAAATCTTGAATCAAACGCCCAAAATCGGCCAAAAGCCCAACCCGGGCCCGCACCTCGAAACCTGACAAAATTTACAAAATCCAACAACGAATTATATTACGAGTCTAACCATACTAGTTTTACTCAATCTGACACCAATTCGATGTTCAAAATTCACAATCCAATTACCAAAACCGAAGATAGATTCATGAAATATAACCAAAACCAAGTAGAGAACACTTACCCCAATCCTTGTGTTGAAAATTGCTCCAAATATTGCCTCAATCCGAGTCCCAGATATCAAAATATGAAGAAAGAACTAAAACCTCAATTTATTTTCGCATTTGCAGACAATTCGTCACATCTGCCATCACCGCTTTTTTCTGAAAAATGCACGCATTTGCGAGCCAGGCCGCTTCTGCGATGGCCATGGTCGCATCTGCAATTGCGCAGGTGCGTCCAAGAACCCGCATCGGCGGTCCTCACGTCCAACTCCTTTCACGCTTCTGCGATGACACTGTCACTTTTGCGGCTCCACACCTGTGCCCAACACTCCGCAGGTGTGGTCACACCAGAACCAGAAAAATTCCAGCCTTAGCCAAAACATCCAAAATGCTCTGAACCTTGTCCGAAACTCACCCGAACCCCTCGGGACCCCGTCCGAACATACAAACAAGTACCATAACATGATACAGACCTATTTGAGGCCTCAAAACACACATAACAACACCAAACGACGAATCACACCTCAAATCGAAATCTATGAACTTTGAACTTTCAAATTCAATAACTCATGCTGAAACATAGCAAATACACCCGGAATGAACCCAATTTTTGCACACAAGTCCCAAATGACAAAATGAAGCTATTCCAATTCTCGTAATCACAATCCGAATCCAATATCAAAAAGTCTACTCCCAATCAAACTTTCCAAAAATCCAACTTCCGCCATTACAAGCCAAATTTCACTACGGACCTCCAAATCACAATTCGGACGCGCTCCTAAATCACCCAAAGGACCTACCAAAACCATCAAAACTCCGTTCTAGGTTCAAATTCACAAAAAGTCAAACTTGGTCAACTCTCCCAATTTAAAGCTTCAAT
Organism: Nicotiana tomentosiformis; assembly: GCF_000390325.3. Classification (NCBI taxonomy): domain Eukaryota; kingdom Viridiplantae; phylum Streptophyta; class Magnoliopsida; order Solanales; family Solanaceae; genus Nicotiana; species Nicotiana tomentosiformis. The sequence continues at coordinate 120,724,237 of NC_090815.1, read as the reverse complement.
AATGAAATCCATTCTTCCAATTCGATTCCGAGTAACCTGAAAACCAAAGCCGACTATTCACATAAGTCATAATACAACATACAAATCTATGCATGCCCGTAAACTACCGAGCGAAGTGCAAATGCTCAAAACGACCGGTCGGGTTGTTACAGGGATGATCCATCCCCAAATATCAATGGTTCAGACAAGATCCATGTCCAGAGAAAATCCATCCCTCAATATAAATGCTTCGGGCAAGATCCATGCCCGAGAAAAATCCATCCCTCAATATAAATGCTTCGGGCAATATCCATGCCCAGGGAAGATCCATCCCTCAATATATATCTATCTATGGCAAGATCCATGCACAGGGAAGATCCATCCCATATATATATATATATATATATATATATATATATATATATATATATATATATATATATATATATATATATATATATATATATTGCGCTCACTGTGGGAGGTGCAGACTTCGGAAGGGCTTCTTCAGCCCAAGCACTATAATATCCAAATCCAGGCAAAAATAAATAAATATAAATATCACTCAGAATCTCCAGTCTCTCGGGCTCTCAATGAAATGGAAATCAACCCGACGTAATGATATGATGTATCAATAAATGATAATAAAAACTGAGATATGATATGCAAGTGACAGATGTGATGAGTACAAAATTATATTATAAACAAATAGTTCAACAACAATATGAACCATGTGGGTCTCAAAATATATCGGCGTGTAGCCTAAACATGATCTTTAATATGAGTCTCAGCTCAATTTCTCTAACACGTGGAGGATATGTGTATAATATCATTTATTTAATTACGCAACTCCACAGAATCAATAAATCACAATTCTTATGATACACGCCCGCACGCCCATCACCTAGCATGTGCGTGATCTCCAAACAATTCATACAACACGTACTTCAGGGATTCATACCCTCAGAACTAATTTTAGAAGTGTTACTTACCTCAAACCATGTAATTTCTTTATTCTGTAATGTCTTTACCTCACGAATCGGCCTCCAAATGCCTCGAATCTAGCCACAAATAATTTGATTCAGTCAAAACAAATTATAGGAATTAATTCCATATGAAAATACTATTTTTCCAACAAGATCCGAAATTTCATCCAAAAATCACACGTGGGGCCCACATCTTGAAACCCGACAAAAATTACAAAATCTGAAAGCCCACTCAACCACGAGTCTAATCATACCAATTTTACCAAAATCCAATATCAACTCGACACTCAAATCTTCAAATTAAACCAAGAGGGTTTTCTAAATTTTTCAACTTAATTCACCCATTAAATGTTAAAAAATCCATAGATTCGGGTAATTTGACCAATATTGAGTTAAGAACACTTGCCCCGTTGTTTTTCTTAAAAATCTACAGAAAATCGCCTCTTCCCGAGCTCCAATTTGCAAAAATTCAGAAATTAAACTTTCTGCCCAGCGATTCCTTCTTCGCGTTCACGGCCCTTGCTTCGCGTTCGCGAAGCACAAAAATGCTGCCAAAATTTTCTCCTTCGCTTTCGCGACCTCCTCATCACATTCACGAAGCTTTCCGACCTATGCCCTTCGTGTTCGCGAGCCACCAGCTGTGTTCGCCAAGGCTTAACGCCAGGCAAGACCCCAACTCCCCTTCCTCTTCGCTTTTGCATCCGCCCACTCGCGTTCGCGTAGGCTTCCCCAACCTGTTTTTCGTGTTCGCATCTTCTTCATCGTGTTTTGATGAGCAAATCCCAGCAGCCCACAAATCCTTCTTCGTGAACGCGTGAGACCCTTCGCGTTCGCGAAGAACAACACTAGATGCCAGTTCCAGCAGTTGCAAAACAAGGAAAAATGATACGAAACCATCACGAAACTTACCCGAGGTCCCCGGGACCTCAACCAAATACACCAACTAGTCTTAAAACATCATACGAACTTATTCTAAACCTCAAATCACATCAAACAACGCTAAAATAATGAATCATATCCCAATTCAAGCTTAATGAAACTAAATATTTCCAACTTCGACACTCGACACTGAAACCTATCAAATGAAGTCAGATTGACCTCAAAATTTGCACACAAGTCATAAATGACATAACATAGCTATGAAAATTTCCAGAATTGGATTCTGACTCCGATATCAAAAAGTTAACTCCCTGGTCAAACATCCAAACTTATATTTTTATTTTAGCCATTTCAAGCCTAATTTAGCTATGGACTTTCGAATAATTTTTCGGACACGCTCCTATGTCCAAAATTACCATACGGAGTTATCGGAATCATCAAAACTTTATTTCGGGGTCGTTTATACATAAGTCGACATCCGATCGCTATTTTAACTTAAGCTTTAAACCTTGGGAGTAAGTGTTCCAATTCATTCCAAAACCTCACCGGACCCGAACCAATTACCCCGGCAAGTCACACAACAATTATAAAGCACAAATTGAGCAGTAAATGGGGTAACGGGTCTGAAATACTCAAAATAACCGGTCGGGTCGTTACAACAATGTGGCTTAAACTTGATCTTCAACCCGATTCCCAGCTCAATTTCCTATAACACGTGGAGGATATGTGGATAATGACATGATTCTTTAATTATACAACTCCACAAAATTTATTTATGTCACAATTTCTATGGAGCACACCCACACGCCCTCACCTAATATGTGTGTCACCTCTATATAATTCACATAACACGTAGTTTAGGGGTTTATGCCCTCAGAACCATGTTTAGAAGTTTTACTTACCTCAAACCGTGTACTTCTTTATTCCAACAGTTCCATATGAAAATACTAATTTTCCAACAAAATCCAAAGTTCAACTCAATATAGTCAGTGGAGGCCACATCTCGGAACCTCACAAAAGTTACAAAATATGAATGCCCATTCAACCACGAGTCCAACCATTCCAAATTTACCAAATTTCGACATCAACTCGACCTTCAAATTCTCAAATCTTATTTTCAAATCTCTAGACCCAAATCCTCCAATTTCAAATCAAAAATGCCTAATCTAGTCGAAATACTCAATGATAATTCAATATTATTAACTAACAATGATCACAAGTGACTTATCTCAAGTTTTCCCTTGAATTCCCTCTGAAACATCGCCCCAAACAGTGTGTTTGAAGTCCAAAAATGAGAAAGAACTTCAGAACCCCTCGTTTTAACACTGCCAGTGTTTTCGCATTTGCACAATTTTGACCGCTTCTGTGGTCTTTCTTTCGCTTATGTGCCTCTTTTGCTCCTGCAGACAAGTGTCCGGTTTTGCGAAGAAGCTATCCGCTTCTTGTAACTATCCGACTTGTCATTTTAAGAATTAACGTCATGTTCAGCGACTCAAGGTCCCGAGCAGCTTTTTAATGTGTATTATGACTTGTGTGTGTGATCAAGTTTGATTTTCGGAAGATTCAGAATTAAATTAAAAGAACAATTCTTATTTTCGAAGCTTAAATGAAAAGAGTTGACCGGAATTTGAATTTTGAGCAAACGACTCCGGAATGAAATTTTGATAATGTCAATAGGTTCGTATGGTGATTTCGGACTTGGACGTATGTCCGGATTTGGATGATTTTTGGACTTGGGAGTATGTCCGTATTTGCTTGAATTTTGGAAGATTTTTAAAACATTTGATCGGGAGTAGACTTTATCGATATAGGAGTCAAAATTCGACTCCAGAAATTGAAACAGGCCCATTATGACTCGTGTACAAAATTTAAAATCATTCCGGATCGATTTGATATGTTTCGGCACAAATTATAAAAGTTGGAAGATTTAAAAACTCATAATTCGATTCGAGGCACGATTCGTAATTTCGGCATTGTTTGATATGGTTGGAGGCCTCGATTAAGTTTGTATTGTATTTTGGGACGTGTTGGTATATTTGATTAAGGTCCCGAGGGCCTCGGGTAGATTTCGGATGGTTAACAGATCAATTTGGACTTGAAGAAAGCTGCTGAAAAAATGGGCAGCAGCTGGTGCAATCACTTCTGCGATGCCTTGGTCGCAGAAGCGACATTGCAGAAGCGTGAAGCACTTCGCAGAAGCGGCTGGGAGTATACTGGGTAGAGGTCGCAGGTGTGAACCATTTCCCTCACCTGCGTGATTGCAGAAGCGGGCAGAGAAGGTGCATAGGCGGAAGGCATCGCAGATGCGCATTTGGCATTGCAGAAGCGATATCGCGGAAGCGAAAATGCCTCTGCAGATGCGATGGGGCTGCTGGACTGTGTTCCCTGCAGAAGCGACGAATGAGTCGCAGAAGCAGCTCCGTAAATGCGACCACTTGTCCGCAGAAGCAAAAATCGGGCAGAATCATAAGGACCAAAAATGGTCATTTCTTCATTTTTCAATTGGGATTTTTGGAGCTCGGTTCTTGGGCTATTTTGAGGATTTCTTCCTGATTTTGACTGGGGTAAGTGTTCTACATCCGAAAGAGATTATATTTCATAAATCCATGGTTATATGCATCGTTTAATTTGAGTTTTAAATTGGGATTTTTGTAAAACGTTTCAAAAACGGAAATTCAAGATTTGGAAGATGATTTGTTATTTGAATTTGGTAAATTTTGTATGGTTGAAAGCGTATCGGAACGGGTGTTCGGATTCCATGAAAATTCTGTAGGGTTCCATGATGCGGGCCTCGCGTTGAATTTTGGATGTAAAATTTTAAGTTGACGTTTTATTATCCTGAATTATTTCTGATAAATTTAAATGAAGTGATACAATTAATTTGGATAGATTTAGGCTTTTCGGAGATCAATTCAAGCAAGAACACTATTTTGGAATATCGACACAACTTCAAAAAAAAGGTAAGTATCTTGCCTAACCTTGAGTGGGGGAATTACCCCTTAGGCATTGAGTCGTAAGTGCCATTTGTGAAATGTGAAAATCCGTGTACGCGAGGTGACAAATACGTACTTGGCTTATATGTGCAAATTATACCGGTTAAAATTCTTAGACACCCTTAAATATTGAATTGGAAATTTGTTGGCACTTACTAAATCCTCTATTTGCCATGCCTAAATCCTTGTTGTTGAATTTATTTTTATATGATAATTTGGTGAGATTGCCACCTTGTTTTTTATGTGAATCCCGTATTTTTGTTGAGTTGATATCCTGGAGAAAATTTTATTATGAATTATTTATTTGCAAATAATTTATTAAATAAATTTAAAAGGAGGCATTAATCTATTTGACAAAAAATTGGATTAAAGAAGGCGTTGTTCCTTGATGAAGTACTTTCCAGTTCATGTTGTTGAAATTGATATTGAGTTATAAAGGCCGTAAATCATATTGAGGCAAAGTGTTAAATTGTAAAATATTATTCTGTTGAGTTGTTCACTCCCAGATATTTTTGTTAAGGTTTTGTGCACATTATGGTCGAGCCATGGACTCCTTATCGTGAAAAATAATGTATTGTTGATTTCTGTGGCGAGTTGTAATATTTGAGCACTTGATGTGTAATTTGTGATATGTTGTGATATTTGAGCACTTGAGGTGCAATTTGTAATATGTGGTGATATTTGAGCACTTGACGTGCAATTTGTGATATGTTGTGATAATTGAGCACTTGAGCTGCAATTTATAATATGTTGTGATATTTGAGCACTTGAGGTGCAAGTTGTGTTATGCTGTGATATTTTGGCACTTGAGGTGCGATTTGTGAAATATGGTGATATTGATATGCATGCGGTGATATAAGATCAGGGTGTTGAAACGCATGCGGTGAGATATGGTGGGATTGATACGCGTGGCTAGTAGGGAAAGTACTAGAAGTCATGCGGTGTTATAAGGTGGGCTAAAACACAGGATGCTATTTCGAAAAAAAAAAAAATTTAAAAACTAAATGTGAAGGCTCCTTCAGTGATATAAGGAAAGATTAAAATTTATTTATGATTTGGGACCACGAGGCGGTACCTCGGAAGTTCCCTTTGTTGAAATTTATTTAAGATTTGGGACTACGAGGCGGTACGTCGGGAGTGCCCTTGTTGAAATTTATATTTGTTTTGGGACTACGAGGCAGTACCTCGGGAGTGCCCTTTGTTGATATTTCTCTATGGATGCACTTGCCTTTGGTTATTTTGTTTTTCCGTCATATGTAAATTCTCTTGTTCTTCCGTGATGTATTATTTGATTTTATTATGTGTTTTGTATTTCTTGTTGTATTGTGTTGGCTTTGGATCTTCGTACGAGACTCTGGGGGTTTGTGTTTCTTGTTTTTACTTGTTTTTGAGGTTGAGTTATTTTGTATAATAGAAATTGCTATTATGTTTTAATTTAATAAATTTTACATCCAAATCAGTAGCTATCAGATGCTTCATTTTAATTGAAATGTCCTTTTCTTCCCCAAACGAGTTCAAAAATAAACTCATTTCTTTGTTGATTTCTTATTTGGTTTAAAAATTGTAAAATTACTTTATTGAAAATAAATTGATCCTGCGGATCTTATATACATTGATATTTCGGTACGTGAGTTGTCCGTACGATTGTAATAGAGATATGGTCACGAGGTGCCGTGAAAAATATGAAAGTGGGTTGAGACCCGTGTTTTATGATTATGGAATGAGGTGTCACATAGTGACTTTTATTTGAAAGAATTATATTCGAAAGCTTTTTATTTGAAAAACATACATTTGAAAGGTGTATATTTGAAGGACTTTATTAATTGGTTGTACTTATATACCTTATTCGTTTGAGCAATATTTATGATGTTCTTGTTGCCTTATTGTTCATCTCCCTGATTGATCTTTGTCGTCGTCACTGCTATTTGTTTTTCTATTATCCTTATATATTACTATATTGCACAGGTTAAATGACTAGTGAGTATCTTGACTTTACCTCGTCACTACTCCACCAAGGTTAATCTTGATACTTACTGGATACCGGTTTTGGTATACTCATACTATACTTTTGCGCATTTATTTGCAGAGCGAGGCATTGGAGATATCGGATTCAGACAGAGTTAGAGTGTAATCGCAAGGATTCAAGGTATGGATACTTGGTCGTCGCAGTCACTTAGAGTCTTTCAATTTTATTATACTGTCAACTCTTATTCGAACAATATTGTATATTCAATCCTTGAGATAATTGCATGTATTCAGTTAGAGTTTATGATTCTATATTACCAATCTGGGGAGGTTGTTATAATTATTTCCGCTGTTGGTTTTAATTATCTATTTTTTTAAAATGGCTTGAATTGTAATTAAAAATCGGCTTACCTAGTCTTAGAGATTAAGTTCCATCACGATGCCTGTGGTGGGATTTTGGGTCGTGACACTTCAGCGGTGAGGCTGCCCCTTCCTATTTTCGCTCATGCGATGGATGTGTCGCAGGTGCGGAACCACTTCTGCAGTCAACCACGCGCATATGTGATCCCAGCCTTTGCCAAACCAATGTCGCTTATGTGCACCCAGGATCGCTTCTGCGAGCTCGCACCTGCGAGATAATTTTGTAGGTGCGATTGCATCAGTAGGCAGCAAATTTCCAGCTTTGTTCTAAGTCCAAATTTGATCCGTTAACCATCTGAATCTCACCCGAGGCCCACGGGACCTCAACCAAATATACCACTAAATCCCAAAACATCATACGAACTTAGTCGAGGCCTCAAATCACATCAAACAACGCAAAAAACACAAATCATACCCCAATTCAAGCTTAATGAAACTAAGAAATTCCAACTTCTACATTCGATGCCGAAACCTATCAAATCAAGTCTGATTGACCTCAAATTTTATACACAAGTCATAAATGACACAACAGACCTATTCCATTTTCCAGAATCGGATTTTGAGCCCTATATCAAAAAGTCAAACTTCCAAAGTTAAACATCATATTTTCGCCATTTCAAGCCAAATTTAACTACAGGCTTCCAAATAATTTTCCGGACACACTCCTAAGTCCAAAATCACCATATGAAGCTATTGGAATCATCAAAACTCTATTTTGGGGTTGTTTACACATAAGTCAATATCCGGTCAACTATTTCAATTTAAGCTTTTATCTTTGAGACTAAATATCTCAATTCATTTCAAAACCTTACCGGACCCGAACCAATTACCCCGACAAGTCACGTAACAACTATAAAGCACAAAATGAGCATTAAATGGGGAAATGAGGCTGTAATACTCAAAACAACCGGCCGGGTTATTCAGAAATGCTATATAAGTGGTTGAGGTAGCACAATCAAAGCTAATTTCATAATCAAGAACAAGCCTTCAAGACTATATTATAAAGAATCGACTCTGGTATAATGGAATTATTCTTTGTAGATGCCTCTGGCGTAATCGAAATAATATTTCTATGACATGCATTACTTGCAAATATCATATCAAGAGGCATGACACTATTAGCAAGAATAGCAAGTGGTGTACCAACAATGATTTTATTGTCGGCCACCCACTTTAGATTTGATATACCTCATAAAACAACTTAAATAACCATCACAAATATTTCAAAGTCGAGCAATGATACTAAATTTATCAGGAAAGCAAAATTGATAATAGTATATGAAGCTCTTATGGCAAAGTGTCAAACGATCAAAATAATTTCCTAGAGTTCATATTAATGAACCGTTTGGTAGAAAATTAATGGTTTGGGAGGTGATTTCTATCAAGTACTACCAGTAGTTCTAAAGTCGACAAAAGCAGAGACTGTAAAAGCTAGCTTGCCAAATTTATGCTTTTTGCCTCAAATGAAAAAGATTCAAGTGAAAAAAATATAAAGTAAGAACAGATCCAGTATTCCGTGTCTTCTTACTTCGTGTCAGAAACGAAGAAGAGCATCCAATAAAAGATGATTTGATTTTTCCTGAACACTTTGTTATCAATCCCAATGGTAATAATAGTACATTTAATAAGATAAATATTTCTATCATGTGATGACCCAAAAGGTCATCTTATATTTTAGAACTCGAATTTGCGCAGTCCATGCAGGTTTACGGAAAGCTTTTATGTTGAAAATTGATAAAAATAAGAATTTATGCCTTAAAAAGTTTAGTTTTGTTGACTTCGGTCAACAATTTTCGTAAACGAGTCCGGATCCATGTTTTGATGGTCCCGGTGGGTCCGTATCGAATTATGGGACCTGGGCGTATGCCCGGAATCGAATTCGGAGGTACCTATCTCAAGTTATGAATTTTTGATAAAAATTAAAAGTCTGAAAATTAATTATTTTTAATAATTGATTGATGTTTGGCATTGTTAGTGCCGGGTCCGTATTCTGGTTCTGGAGCCCGGTACAGGTTCATTAAGATATTTAAGACTTGTATGTGAAATTTGGTAAGAAACGGAGTTCATTTACCGTGATTCGGACGTCCAGTTGAGAAAATAGAAATTTTAAAGTGTTCTTGAGAATTTTATTTGATTTAGTGCTAAATTCGTAGTTCTAGGTGTTATTTTGGCGATTTGATTGCTCGAGCAAGTTCGTGTGACATTTTTAGACTTGGGTGCCTGTTTAGTTTGGAGCCCCGAGGGCTCGGGTGAGTTTCGGATAGGCCACATGATGTTTTGGACTTTGGAAATATGGTATTTTGCTGCAGCAGGTGTTCTGGCATGTCCTTCTTCGCGTTCGCGAAGGTACTCTCGCAAACGCAAAGAGTAAACTGGGTAGGTGAAGATTTCTTCTTCGCGAACGTGAAGGCTTGGTCGCGACCGCAAAGCGACGGGGGCGTTACTCTTTGCGAACACGACAAGCCCATCGCGAACGCGACAAGCCCATCGCAAACGCGTAGTGTTAGGCATTGGGAAGGGGGAGTCAGCCGTTCCTTCATCGCGAACGCGAACAATGCCTCGCAAACGCGAAGGCCAGGGGGGAGTAACCATCGCAAACGCCAGCTAGGTCTCGCGAATGCGTAGGCTTGGTAGCCAGTACCCTTCGCGAACGCGACAGTGATCTCGCGAACGCATAGGCTTGGCAGCCAAAAATTCATTTTTCTTAAAAACCAAAGGGTGAGAGGCGATTTTTCAAGAGCCATTTCTTCCCCAAATTGTTGGTAAGTGATTCTAAACCATTTTCTTTCAATTACCCATTACATTTTACGAATTATAAACCTAAAATCTAGAGTTTTCATGGTAGAATTAGGGGTTAGGGTAGAAACTAGGGATTTCGAAAATTTGAGGATTTAGACCCCAATTTGAGGTCGGATTCCAAAACTAATTACATATTCGGGCTCGGGGGTGAATGAGTAAATGGATTTTGGTCCGAACCTTGGTTTTTGACCAAGCGGGCCCGAGGTCGATTTTTGACTTTTTGGAGGAAAAATTTGGGAAATCTGTAATTATTCATTAAACTTGATTCCTTTAGCAATGCTTGATATTATTGAGTCATTGTGAATAGATACGAGTGATTTGGAGGTGAATTCCAAAGGAAAAGTTGTGATTGAGAATTAAGTGGCCTTCGGAACAAGGTAAGTGTCGGGTCTAACTTTGGTTTGAGGGAATAGGTATTGTGTGAGTATTTGCTACGTGTTTTGTTGTTGAATACGATGTATAGCTGAGGTGACGAGCATCTATGCGTTGTGGTCAAGTCATAGCATGCGAGTGAAATTCCATTCTTGCAAATTTGTAGTTTTAAATCTTGTTATCCATGCTTATTGTTGCTGTTGAGATGTTGTAAGACTTGTATCCGGTTCCGCCAAGGTTGATAAAATTGTGAATATTGATTCGAGGTTGAGATGTTAAACTGTGAAAGTAATCATTGATGAAATATAGATCTCTTTGTGAAACTTCTCTCTATCCGTTGTTATTGATTCTTTGAATTGTGAGGAAGAGTGTAAAGCACGAAGGGTGATGCCGTGCATGATTTATTTATATCGTGAGTAAGAGTGTAAAGCACAAAGGGTGATACCGTGCATGATTTGTTTCTATCGTGAGGAAGAGTGTAAAGCACGAAGGGTGATGTCGTGCATGACTTATTTTTATTGTGAGGAAGAGCGTAATGCACGAAGGGTGACGCCGTGTGTGATTTATTTCTATGGTGAGGAAGAGTGTAAAGCACGAAGGGTGATGCCGTGCATTAATTAATTATATTATGAGGAAGAGAGTAAAAGCACGAAGGGTGATGCCGTGCAGTCTTATTTATTATTTGGTGAGGTTGAGAGTAAAAGCACGAAGGGTGATGCCGTGCAGTTTTCCTTGCTGTTTTAATTGCTCAATTCGTTTAAGGATTTCCGGTTTAATTCTGTCTTTTCATTATTCTCACTCTTTATGTTGTATTCCCCCATGGTATGTTCCCTTCCCATTATTTCTGTGTTATTTCTTTATTTACTGTTGTTTCCACTAGCATGATTATACTGTTCAGGTTATATGTGGGTGTCTTGTCCTAACCTCATCACTACTTCGCCGAGGTTAGGCTCGACATTTACCAGTACATGGGATCTGCTTTACTGATGCTGCACTCTGCACTTTCTATGCAGACTTTGATACCGGTTTGGGTTGATCGAGATTTTGCTATTGGTCCGCTGTCTGGAGACTCAAGTAGATCTGTCGGCGTTCACAGACCTTGAAGTCCCCGCCTATTTTTATGTTCAACTGTTTCTTTCATTCAGACAGTTGTATTTCTTTCAGATTATTACTTGTAGTAAATTCTAGAATTCTCGTGAATTGTGACTCCAGATCTGGGTGGTAGTAATTAATACAGTTTTATGATATTCCGCACTTATTATATTTCATCTCAGTAAATTATTGTTAATTATTTAATGAAAATAAGGAATTAGTTTAATGATTCTCTAACGTTGGCTTGCCTAGCAAGTGAAATGCTAGGCGCCATCACGGTCCCGTCGGTGGGAAATTTCGGGTCGTGACAGTTGGTATCAGAGCACTAGGTTACATAGATCTCATGAGTCACGAGCAAACTTAGTAGAGTCTGAAGGATCAGTACAAAGACATCTGTACTTATCCCTCAAAGGCTATGAAGTTTAGGAACAATATCACTTCTTTCATTCCTTATCGTGCGACATTGATTTTGGTTGAAACCTATATCTCGTATTCCTTTGTATCCACTCGTGTATGACATTGCGCACTTAGTATCAGTTGTGCGTCGACGGTTCGTGATGCCGCAGATGAACTATGAGGGAGCCAGAGATACTCAAACAATGCCTCAACGTGTGATTCTGACTGAAGATGCGGATGTATAAAGAGATCACCCAGTGAATAATGTGGGGGTGCAACGTACCTTGGCATCTGGTTGATTTATACAAGTTGTGAAGGTTAGTATTGTGGACCATCAGACATGGTGAACTATGACTTCGCGCCGAGTAGGGGAGTCCACTATCAATGAATATATTGCAGGGTCATGTGTTATATTAGTTTTGGCCTGAAATGTATATAAGTGGTACTGAAAGGTTCCCCAAAAATTTACACATGTTTAAGGCCTGAGATTTTATAGAAGATAAGGTTGGTACTTGCGGTATGTCCGCCTACTTGATAATCCTATACTTCAGGACCAAAGGAGTTAGAGAAATAACTTTAAATTTACAGAAGATCTACTCAGCGTGGACGTCATGGTTGCGGATTTTGGGATGCTTCGGCGGAAGTACAGTGGTTGACGAGATTCTGGACTATGTGGTTTGTGCCAAGATTTGTCTGTATGGAGCTCTACTTTTGTGATCATTGTGTATAAATAGGGGTAAGGGTTACCTCTGAGAAGAATCAAAGAGTATGTTAAGAAATGGGTCAGCTCAACAGTGTTGAGTCAGCATAACAAAAGAAGAAATTGGCCTTGGGAGAGATAATTCTCCACCTGTGTCCGTGGCAAGCCTATGAAGAGGGCAGACCAACCAATGCAACACTGCCCACTTGGCTCAGTTCTCAGAAACTCTTTTGAAAGAGTTTGTTCCTGGACTCTCTGTAATGCATGGAGCATAGGGTTTGAACGATTGCGTCAGGTCACCATGACAGTGTCATAATATGCCATCGGGTTCAATAAGTTAGCCTGTCATATTCCTACTTTGCTTCCTACAGCCAGAGAGCGAGTCCACAGACTCATTAAACGACTTAATTATGATCGTAAAATTTTGTATGACTCGGGAGCTACAGGATGATACTTCATTTCCACTAGTGGTAGAAATTGCCAAGATATTAGAATGTGTTCGGGGTGAGGAAAAAAGGAATCTAAGGAGACCAAGACGTCTCAAGGTTCTAGGGATTCAGTGGATTCTACTCTGCGAGTATAGATCATTATGGCTAGGGCTCGGGTAGTCGGCCAGCCCAGTTCGCACATCGGATTAATCGAGGTGCTCCAGTAAGTTCTTTTAATGCACCACTGGCATAAGTTTCCTACAATAGTTATTCCAGTTATCTGGCACAGACTCAATATGAGCAGCCAAACCCGCAAAGGGGTTGTTATAAATACGGCGATACTAGGTATCATGAGAAAATTGTCCCAGACTTGGGAGAGATATATTTCCTCAAAGCACTCAGGCTACGTGCCCCATTGCAGTTACTACAATACCCACCTGATCAGTTAGGGGTGGAGGACAGGCGGGTAGAAGGCGTGCTAGAGGTGGAGACCTAGCCATTGTTATATTTGTTTTATGGTATGGTGGAGGTCGTTACATCAGATGATGTCGTTATGGGTACGACATCGATTTAAAATAAAGAAATAATTTCCTTAACTTTATTCGGTTCTGAGTATCAAGACGAGTCCTTCTATTGTGCTTCACTTATGAGTGAGCTTCGTAATTGTATAATCTACTTATGTGTCTGCTTCTATGGGGAGGTTTTATGGAGATAACTACACCTATCATTCCATGATGGACTCTAATAAGATCTGTGAGGCTAAAGGTGCCTTTCTGGTACTTATTTTGGTATGTTTTGATGTATTTCCTGATAATTATTTACAAATTGTGAATTATATGCCCTACCGGTGTGAGGTTCATTATGTGTTGTGATTTTGTTTAATGAAAGTTATTTAAAAGGAGAAAATGGAAAGTTTCGATTGGCAAGATGTGCATATTACTTGTGATTCAAAACTGAGGCCGAGGTCCTTGTATTTTTAAAATAAATTGATATGTTTAAACCGGGCTATGAGTTGTAGTGGAAGTTATATAAGGACGAGTTCCTTGTGATACAAATTCTTGTGTTTAAATTCTCCCTTGTGAAACTTAAATTTATACTATAGTACTAATAGGGAGTCATGCCTGCTAGGCTTATTTGAAAATTTTTTGTATGAAATTCTCTGTGCATACTTGCCAAATTCGTGTTGTAATATTATGTTGTAACCTACGAGGTAGGTTCCCGCCCAGGTGGCGTAAAATGTGACTCATTAATTCGGGTAAATAAAATAATGAGGTCTTCATGCCTCGCATCTCGTTATTAGTATTGTGAAGGTTTGAAACGAGATTTTTGTTAACATGAAGTTAATTGGCGATTCTGTAATTGGTTATGAACAACTATTAAGACTAGATTGACCCAGAAGGGTGCCCCATTTAGATGGTCAGACGAGTGTGAGTTGAGCTTTCAGAAGCTCAAGACCGCTTTGACTACAACGCTAGTGTTGGTATTACCCATAGGTTCAGGATCGTATACGGTACATTGTGACGCCTCTCACATTGCACTTGGTGCAGTATTAATACAAGATGGCAAGGTAATTGCATATGCGTCACGACAACTGAAAGTTCACGAGAAAAATTATCTTGTTCATGACTTAGAACTGGCAGCCATTGTTCCTGCGCTGAAGATTTGGAGGCATTACCTCTACGGTGTTTCGTGTGAGGTATTTACTGATCATCGTTGCCTTCAGTACCTATTCAAACAAAAAGATCTTAATTTGAGGCAGATAAGATGGTTGGAGTTGTTGAAAGACTATGATATCACCATTTTGTATCACCCCGAAAAGGCCAATGTGGTGGCTGATGCTTTCAGTAGAAAGGCTGTGAGTATGGGCAGTCTTGCGTATATTCCTGTTGGTGAGAGGCCATTAGCTGCATATGTTTAGACTTTGGCTAATCAGTTCGTGAGGTTAGATGTTTTGGAACCCAGTCGGGTTCTAGCTTGCACAGTCGCTCGGTCTTCCTTATATCAGCGGATCAGAGAAAGGCAATATGATGATCTTTAATTACTTGTCCTTAAGGACACGAAACGACACAGTGGTATCAAACAGGCTACTGTGGGGGAAGATGGGATTCTGCGAATGCATGGTCGTATTTGTGTGCCTAATATGGATGGGCTTCGTGAATTAATTCTTGAAGAGACACACAGTTCCAGGTGTTCTATTCATCCAGGTACCGCCAAAATGTATCAAGATTTTTGGCAACATTATTGGTGGAGGAGAATGAAAAAGGATATAGTTGCATATATAGCTCGCTGTCTGAATTGTCGGCAAGTTAAGTACGAACATCATAGACCTGGTGGTTTTCTTCAGAAGTTAGAAATTCCTGAGTGGAAGTGGGAGCGTATCACTATAGATTTTGTTGTTGGGCTCCCACGGACTCAGAGAAAATTTGATGCAGTTTGGGTCATTGTGAACAGGTTGACCAAGTCAGCACATTTCATTCCAGTGGCAGTTACCTATTCTTCAGTGAGGTTAGCTAAAACTTACATTCGTGAGATTGTTTGCCTTCAAGATGTGCTCGTGTCTATCATTTCTGATCGAGGTACGCAGTTTACCTCACACTTTTGGAGGGAAGTACAACGTGAGTTAGGTATGCGGGTTGAGTTGAGCACAAAATTCCATCCTCAGACGGACGGACAGTCCAAGCGTACTATTCAGATCTTGGAGGATATGCTTAGCTCCTATGTTATTGACTTTGGAGGTTCTTGGGATCAGTTCTTACCATTAGCGGAGTTTGCCTACAATAACAGCTACCAGTCGAGCATTCAGATGGCTCCATATAAGGCATTATATGGAAGGCAATGTCGTTCGCCAAATGGTTGGTTTGAACCGGGAGAGGCTCGGTTATTGGGCACCGATTTGGTACAAGATATCTTGGATAAGGTCAAGATTTTTTAGGATCGACTTCGCACAACTCAGTCTAGGCAAAAGAGTTATGCCGACCGTAAAGTTTGTGATATTGCATTCATGGTTGGAGAAAGAATATTGCTTCGGGTATCGCCTATGAAGGGTGTTATGAGACTTGGGAAGAAGGGTAAGTTGAGCCCTAGGTATATCAGACCTTTTGAGATTCTGGAGAGAGTGGGAGAGGTGGCTTACAGGCATGCGTTGCCACCTAGTTTAGCAGCTGCTCATCCGGTATTCCATGTGTCCATGCTTCGAAAGTATCACGGCGATCCATCCCATGTGTTACATTTCAGCTCTGTCCAGTTGGACAAGGATTTGACCTACAAGGAGGAGCCGGTGGCAATTCTAGCCCGGCAAGTTCGCCAGTTGAGATCAAATAGTTATCCTTCAGTTCGAGTGCAGTGGAGAGGTCAGCCTATTGAGGCAACTATTTGGGAGTCCGAGTCCGATATGCAGAGTAGATATCCCCACCTTTTCACCAGCCCAGGTACTTTTCTATGTCCGTGCGCAGTCCGGGCAGGTTTCCGGAAAGCTTTTATATTGAAAATTGATGAAAATAAGAATTTATGCCTTACAATTGATGGTAAACGGGGCCAGATCCATATTTTGACGGTCCCGGTGGGTCTGTATTGAGTTATGGGAACTGGGTGTAAGCCCGGAATCGAATTCGGAGGTCCCTAGCTCAAGTTATGCATTTTTGATGAAAATTAAAAGTCTGAAAACTAATTATTTTTAAGAATTTATTGGTGTTTGGCGTTGTTAGTGCCGAGTCCGTATTTCGGTTCCGGAGCACGGTACAGGTTCATTATGATATTTAAGACTTGTCTGTGAAATTTGGTGAGAAACGGAGTTGATTTGACGTGATTCAGATGTCCAGTTGAGAAAATAGAAATTTTAAAGTGTTCTTGAGAATATCATTTGATTTAGTGCTAAATTCATAGTTCTAGGTGTTATTTTGGCAATTTGATCGCACGAGCAAGTTCGTATGATGTGTTTAGACTTTTGTTCATGTTTGGCTTGGAGCCTCGAGGGCCCGGGTGAGTTTCGGATAGGCCACGAGATGTTTTGGACTTTGGAAATCTGGTATTTTGCTGCAGCAGGTGTTCTGGCATGTCCTTCTTCACGTTCGCGAAGGTACTCTCGCGATCGCAAAGAGTAAACTGGGCAGTTGAAGATTTCTTCTTCGCGAATGCGAAGGCTTGGTCACGAACGCGAAGCGATGTGGGCGTTACTCTTCGCGAACGCGATAAGCCCATCGCGAACGTGTAGTGTTAGGCATTAGGGAGGGGGAGTCAGTCGTTCCTTCATCGCGAACGCGAGCAATGCCTCGCGAACGCGAAGGCCAGGGGGAGTAACCATCGCAAACTCGAGGTAGGTCTTGCGAACACGTAGGCTTGGAAGCCAGTACCCTTCGCGAACGCGACAGTGCTCTCGCGAACGCGATGAACACTGTCGCCCAGCACTTAACATAATCCAAAACGAAATTTTAGCCAAAAATTCAATTTTCTCAAAAACCAAACGGTGAGAGGCGATTTTTCAAGAGCCATTTATTTCCCAAATTGTTGGTAAGTGACTCTAAACTATTTTCTTTCAATTACCCATTACATTTTATGAATTATCATGCTAAAATCTAGAGTTTTCATGGTAGAATTAGGGGTTAGGGTAGAAACTAGGGATTTTGAAAATTTGAGCATTTAGATCCCAATTTGAGGTCGGATTCCAAAACTTATTACATATTCGGGCTCGGGGGTGAATGGGTAAATGGATTTTGATCCGAACCTTGGGTTTTGACCAAGCGGGCCTGGGGTCGATTTTTGACTTTTTGGAGGAAAAATTTGGGAAATCTATAATTATTCATTAAATTTGATTCCTTTAGCAATGTTTGATGTTATTGAGTCATTTTGAATAGATACGAGTGATTTGGAGGTGAATTCCAAAGGAAAAGCTATGATTGAGAATTAAGTGGCCTTGGGAAAAGGTAAGTATCGTGTCTAACTTTGGCTTGAGGGAATAGGTATTGTTTGAGTTTTTGCTACGTGTTTTGTTGTTGAATACGATGTATAGCTGAGGTGGTGAGGATCTATGCGTTTTGGTCGAGTCATAGCATGCGAGTGAAATTCCATTCTTGCAAATTTATAGTTTTAAATCTTGTTATCCATACTTATTGTTGTTGTTGAGATGTTGGGAGACTTGTATCCGGTTCCACCAAGGTTGATAAAATTATGAATATTGATTCGAGGTTGAGATGTTAAATTATGAAAGTAATCATTGATGAAATATTGATCTGTTTGTAAAACTTCTCTCTATCCGTTGTTATTGATTCTGTGAATTGTGAAGAAGAGTGTAAAGCACGAAGGGTGATGTCGTTCATGATTTATTTATATCGTGAGGAAGAGTGTAAAGAACTAAGGGTGATTCCGTGCATGATTTATTTCTATCGTGAGGAAGAGTGTAAAGCACGAAGGGTGATGCCGTGCATGATTTATTTCTATTGTGAGGAAGAGTGTAAAGCACGAAGGGTGTTGCCGTGCGTGATTTATTTATATGGTGAGGAAGAGTGTAAAACACGAAGGGTGATGCCATGTATGAACTAATTATATTGTGAGTAAGAGAGTAAAAGCACGAAGGGTGATGCCGTGCAGTCTTATTTATAATTTGGTGAGGTTGAGAGTAAAAGTAGGAAGGGTGATGCCGTGCAGTTTTTCTTGCTGTTTTAATTGCTCAATTCGTTTAAGGATTTCTTATTTAATTCTGTCTTTTCATTATTCTCACTCTTTATGTTGTATTCCCCTACTATATGTTCCCTTCCCATTATTTCTGCGTTATTTCTTTATTTACTGTTGTTGCCACTAGTATGATTATATTGTTCAGGTTATATGTGGGTGTCTTGACCTAGCCTCATAACTACTTCGCCAAGGTTAGGCTCGACACTTGTCAGTATATGGGGTCGGTTGTACTGATGCTGCACTCTGCACTTTTTGTGCATACTTTGATGCCGGTTCGGGTTGATCGAGATTTCGCTATTGGTTCACTGTCCGGAGACTCAAGGTAGATCTGTCGGCTTTCACAGACCTTGAAGTCCCCGCCTATCTTTTCTATTCTATTATTTATTTCATTCAGAAAGTTGTATTTCTTTCAGATTATTACTTGTAGTAAATTCTTGAATGCTCGTGAATTGTAACTCCAGATCCTGGTGGTTGTAATTATTACAGTTTTATGATATTTCGCACTTATTATATTTCATCTTAGCTAATTATTGTTAATTACTGAATGAAAATAAAGAATTGATTTAATTATTCTCTAACATTGGCTTGCCTAGCAAGTGAAATATTAGGCGCCATCACGGTCCCATCGGTGGGAAATTTCGGGTCGTGACATATCATTAGATTAAAATGTAATTTGTGCAAATCGCAGGATATAATTAAAAAGATATCTTAATTAGCTACCAAAAATGCATATGTTGATCAACTAAATAAAAATATTGATTGCAAAATTTTATATTAAGAATAAAATATTTTTCAATTTTTGACTCAGCAGAAAATGATACCAATAATTACTACCAAGAAGAATACTTAAATACCTTAATACCAAATGGCCTTCTACCATATATGTTTGTTGTCAAGTTTATTATTTCTTACGTATGTTAGTGTCACTGTATATATAGTAGACCAAGTAAATATTGATCTTCTATTGTATATTGGTTAATTTTGAAAAACAATATGTTTGTCATGCTACTCAAAAACTTAGATATGCCGAATAGCTTATGTAATAGCACACATATGGTATATAGAAGTTTTGACAATAACGTCATACATGCAAAAAATATGATACTGGTCAATGTGCATTTAAGTATATTCTTATCCCTGAATTCAACATTCGTCTTCCGAAACTAAGGAATGTCCTTTTAAATTTGTGTGAAAATAATTTTTAGTATGTCTATGTTTTGCAAATATAACAAATAAAGTACAAGGACAAACATCCTAAATATTGGACTATAGTTACCGCAATATGTTTTCTCGCATGAACAACTGTATGTTACACTTTTAAGAGGGATATCAAGATCGACAAAAAGATATTTGGTTAAGGCAAAGCAACCAAAGCATTAGGAGAAAGCATACACAAAACAATATTGTCCACAAAGAAGTGTTCGTTAAGATATCATCACATTAAATACTTTTAAACTATAATACATAATTATCTAACTAACATGAAAAAATTAATCATTGGTGTAAGTTTTAATAATGTCCTTTTATTTTAAATTCATGTATTATGCTAATATAATAATTATATTTTTCGGCATTTAGATGATCGTTGTATTATTATACATAAAATTTCTCTCATTAATTAAATTTTACTGTTCCTTCATATAAATAAATGTTTAAATCATCACGTGCAATTATTAACGTGCAACACACGTTCATAGATATTAATACTATATTAAAAGTACGAAGGCCCTTAGCGAAAAATCATTTGCCTTTTTTACCCTTTTAAAATAGTCTTTACAATAGACAAAATTGTACTTTAGTTTTTATTTTTCTAATATTTAGGACTTTGAAATCCACTAAAATTTTCTTTTATTAAATCTTTACTTATTTTGAATTAAAATTATTGTCTTAATTATATTTGAACTACTATCCTTTTATGTATGAACTACGTATTATGTAAGACTTTTTCTTTTCCTTATAGTTTCTCGGCAATTTCCATATAAAAAATATTTAGACATTCATTCTTCTCATCATAGGGAACTTATTCTTAAAAGGGAAAACTTATATAGATTATAACTATTAAAAGTAAGAGGTATGTACTTATTTAAATTTTTTTAATTATTGAATGTAATTTTAAAATATTATTCAAAAACTAATTAAGAGAAAAATTATTGTTCGAGTAGGAATGGAGTTAAAATATTATCTATATTTTCTAAGTTATTTTAACAGCACACAGTCCCAATGTGAAAAGAAATTAAAATCTTTGAATTAACTAAATAGAAAATTAATCTAATTCAATTCCTTTTCAAAATCTTCATGTAAGTAAGATTATTTTTTAAGTTGATAAAACTCTTAAGTTACATAAATTTATTTTCACAAGAGAGTACTAGCGGTGAAATAAATTAGAAAATAGAGCAAAATTAACTATATCATAGTATTATTTATTACTTATTTTCGGGATTAGGTAACAAAAAACAATACTTTCATAAAAAATCAGCAAATCAACATTACCCCGACCCCTCAACAGGCTTGTTGGATGGTTAGGAAGATCTTTGAAGCTCGAGGTTCCCTAGAGAATATTATACTTTTACAAACACCTCAGAAGAGCCTAATCAGGCAAATATACTTTTATCTGCTTGGTGACTATGCAAGGGTTGAATGGAAAAGTATCATGTTTAACAATGATGCACGACCAAAAGCAAAGTTCACAATGTGATTATTGATGCATGGAAGACTATTGACAACTGGTAGATTAAGAAAATGGGATATACATGTGAATACACAGTGTGCCTTATGTCAATAGTGGGAAGAAACAAAAGAACACTTGTTTGTGCACTATAGATATGCAAGAGATGTATGGACAAAAGTATGGCATTGGATACAGTTACAAGAGCCTGCTACAAGAGGTTGGAGTGAGTACAATCAATGGATCATTAAGTGTTCAAGAGGGAAATCCCAACAAGCACTGATCTTCAAACTGGTCTATACAGAGGCTATTCACCATATTTGGATCGACAGGAACTTACGAATATTTGAACAAAGGAGTAGGCAATATGAAAACATTGCAAAGGAGATAGCTTATATTTGTTGTATTCGGGCACCCCCTAGGATCAAAGCTCAACTACAGTCCTATGTCTTCTAATATAATCAAAGTAGAGAGTAGGTAGTTTGCTATGTTTATTTCCTATTGAGATAGCTAGCTTTGTTCGCTTAGCTATGGATTTGTAATTGATTGCTTTGGTGATTAATAAAATTAAGTTAGTTACCAAAATAAAAATACTTTTTATCATATATTAGTACATAGGTCATCGAAATTCACAATAAAGTATTGTCACGACCCAAAATCTATTAAAGGTCGTGATGGCGCCTAACACCACTGTAAGGCAAGCCAACAATAAGAATTTAACTTAATTATTCATTTTAGTATTTTTGAAATCGCAAATTTCCTTCAATTAAATAGTAAGAGATAAAATTTTACAGAGTAGATGATAATATCTTCACGACAACCATACAGAACAACCCATAATCATCCCCAAAATCTGGTGTCACAAGTGCATGAGCATTTACTAGGAAGTAAAATAAAATACAACATCTATCCGAAATACATATTGGACAGGAGAATATAAATAACTCTGAAGAAGACTCTGTTGGCTGCGGATCGTAACATGAAATGCAGTGTCACGACTCAATTTTCCCTCATTTGGTTATCGTGATGGCACCTAGTCTTAGGGACTAGGTAAGCCTAACATTTACTGAATAACAACAATAATAAATAACATCTAACAACTTTTGAATGGATTCCTCTATAAAATTTATAATTCCAAAACCCGGTAGTACAAGTCATAAGCTTTACAGAGTTTGCTACAACTTCTAAAAATAAATGCTTGGAAATTGGTAAAAACAATATGAATACAAAATAGGAAGGTGACTTCGAAGCCCGCGAACGTAGCAGCAGGTTTACCTTGAGTCTCCACAGCAAAAATCCGCATAGCTAGCAAATGATCAACTGACTTCGAAATACCTGGATCTATACAAAAATGTGTAGAAGTGTAGTATGAGTAACCAGCAAGTATCAAGACTAACCTCAGTGGAGTAGTGACGAGGAACAGTCAAGACACCTACTGGACTAAATAACCTAGACAAAATATAAGTATATAAATAACAGAGTATAATACCTACATAAAGACTGCGTGATATGACTAACAATACAGTAATTTCAATAGGAAAGGACAACAACAAGTATCAGCGGAATACCATAATAATGACACAGAAGGGTGAACGTAACACAACCTAAATCTGAAATTACTGATACAACAAGGACAAATAATAACTCAGCAACAACGACCGCTTTCGCATCAGTTTTTTTTTTGTCAACAAACTCTACAAGGTACCGAACCTCGGACAATTCACAACTCACGGGTCCCAACACCTAAACCCTAACACTTGGCATCATGTACCCTCATTACACTTCATAGCCGCACTGACGACTCACGTGCCAAATAGAGCCATTCTTACATAGAAGGAAAGTAAACAAGGGTGTGCATCTATACTCAACAATATCAAGGAAATCTCTTATCCGATAAGAGTGCTTAACTACATGTATGCTTGTGCAAGTGTCCTAACATAGTTCATACCAGCTAGTGAGCATAAGGAAAAGAACAGACAGCACGTAGAATATTTTCTCACAACTTTCACAAGATAAAGCTCACACAGATAAGTGTACCACTACACAAATATCAACAACAAGAATTCCCCCGGGCCATCACAAATTATCACAAATCAATCCCTGACATAGCCTGCCTTGTCTTGCCACGTGTGCAATAGTAAATGCTCGCCTTATCTTGACACACGTGCATAATAATGTTCCCACCTTGTCTCGCCACATGCGCAACCCACACACACATATATATATATATATATATATATATATATATATATATATATATATATATATATATATATATATATATATCCTCCCTTGTCACGCCACATGTGTAAATATCAATAGTAACAATAGCATGACAGAAATATCGTGCAACCCCAAAACAAAGAGATGTCAATAAAGGGCAGTTCCGAGATACCTTGTTATAGTCCAAAAAATAAATGCTCAATAAGGGATCTCCCGAGGTATCACCTCGTAGTCCTAAAAATAAATATACAAGACATGGGGATCTCCCGAGATACCGCCTCGTAGTCCCAAAGTAAATAGGCAAGAACAACAAGTACAACATCAACAATACCACTAATACAAGGGTACGACAAATAAATCAACTCAGAAATTCTAGAACTCAAAGGAACAGAGGAATTAATTCACAAGGAGTGACCACAATAGAGAATTCTAGTCATAATAAGAACAGCTCAACAAGAAAGGAAATAATATGTAACAACAGTCCACAATGTACAGTTCGACAATGACGGAGCTAACAAAAGGCGAATAATTCCAAATAAGGACAAGTCAACTAAAATATAGGATATCTAACTTCTTTTAAGGTTGGCAATTAAGAAAAAGATACAACAAATTCAATTAAAGATAAGCAGCAGAAAGATAATCATAGCCTCAATTAAGGATGAACAATTACAAAAGAGATAATTATAACTTCAAATAAAGATAAGCAGTTAGGGGAAAGATAGCATGGCAATAGAAGAGATAACAATTTCAGTTAAGGCAGAAATGACTCAAATAAGCATCAAGGGCGGATCATAAAGCAATTAATTCTAATTAAAGCAGGTAGAGGTGAAACTAGTGATTAAGAGACGTATTCATAACATAACAACTGCATAATCAGTGAATACAAGTACCTAAGAATCCTAAAAGGCCAACTTTCCACAAATAAGTCCGCGCACGTACTCGTCACCTCGCGTACACGGACTACAATTAGCATAGAAGACTCAAATCCTAAGGGGTAGTTCCCACACTAAGTTAGGCAAAGTACTTACCTCAAACCAAGCTCAATCAATCAGTAAGAATTCCCTTTCCTCGATTATCCGACTATGAATGGCCCAAATCTAGCCAAACACAATTACATATCATGAATAACATTACGAGAAACTAATTTAAATAATAAATCTATGACTTTAGCAAAGAATCGAAAAATCCGGCCCAAAAAGTCGACCCGGGCCCACGTCTCGGAATAGGGTAAAAGTGACAAAATACGAACACCCAATCAACCATGAGTTCACTCGTACCAAATATATCCAAATTCGACATCAAAATCCCAATCAAAACTCAAAAACTTAGTTGAAGAACTTCTCCCATTTTTCCCAAATTTCTCAACCAAATTTCTTAATTAAATGATGAAATCAATAATAGATTAGTGGAATATAACCATAAATGAGTTAAGAATCGTTACCCAAAAGCTTAATATGAAAATCTCCCAAATTATCGCCCAAATCCGAGCTCTCAAAGTCCCAAAATGAAAATGACACCAAACCCTCGAAATTTGATCTTTTCTGCCCAGCGATCTCGCACCTGCGGACCCATAGTCGCACCTACGACGCCGCACTTGCGGAAACTCCATCGTAGGTGCGGACTTGACTTACACACCTGGGTCTGCTTCTGCGATCAAATGGCCTCACTTGCTAGTGCGTGCCTACGAACAAATTTCTGCTTCTATGGACTGCCCCTCCAGCTCACTCTCCTTATCTGCGGAACTTCAAGCGCATTTGCGGGCTCACAGATGCGGAAATTCCCTCGCACCTACGACCCCTGGCCATCTCTTCAATTCCGCTTCTACACTTGGCCTCTCGCACGTGCGTGTCCGCACCCACGGCCACCCCACCACAGGTGCGATTACACCCTAAGCTTGAAAGCTTCAGCAATAACACAAGTCCAAATTTCGATCTGTTAAACATCCAAAACTCACCCGAGGCCCCCGGTACCTCAACCAAACATATCAACCAGTCCTATTAAACCATGCGAACTTAGTCGAGTCCTCAAATCACATCAAACAATGCTAAAAACACGAATCACCCTCCAATTCAATCTTAATGAACTTTGAAATTTCAAACTCCTATAGCCGATACCGAAATCTATCAAATCACGTCCGATTAACCTCAAATTTTTCACACAAGTCATATTTGACATTACGTACATACTCCAACTTCTAGAATCAAAATCCAACCCCGATATCAAAAAGTCCACTTCCGGTCAAAATCTCCAAAAATTCGACTTTCGCTATTTCAAGCCTAAATCAGCTACAAACCTGAAATTCACAATCCGGGCACGCTCCTAAGCCCAAAATCACCCAACGAAGCTATCAGAACCGACAGAACTCCATTCCGGAGTCGTCTTCACACAGTTCTGATTACAGTCAAAATCCTAAGACTTAAGCTTCCAAAACTTGCATCCTTCTTCTGATTTGACTCTGAATCATCCGGTAACTGAATTCAACCATGCACGCAACTCAATACACATAATACGAAGCTGCTCAGGACCTTATGCCACCGATTGGGACTTAAATTCTCAAAACGACTGGCCTGGTCGTTACATGCAGCTTGCGGTAAGTCCCCGCATCATCCGTGCCTCTACGCTCAAAGGACCACCAGACATAAAAGTACCTGCACAAAAATGTGCAGCATGTGTATTATGAGTACATAAATCAACGTATACCCAGTAAGTATCTAGCCTAACCCCGGAGGAGTAGTGACGAGGGCTCAACATCGACATTCACTAGTGGTCCAATAATATTAGGTACAGTAAAAAGGTGAACAATTATGAATACAATAGGCTCAAGCTCTCAATTAGAAAATTTCCTCCTCAACCGGAGCATATATATAAATATATAGTGAACCTTACTAAAATGGGTCGTTATACTTCAAATCAGGAAAAACTCACAGATACATTGGCTTCTTGCCAAATGTTATGCACTATTTCATGAGAATATTTTATAGAAATACCGAGGCGTACGGCCCGATCCCATCATAATATGTGCACTGCCGAGGTTCGAACGACACGAATCATAGATGCATCTATTAACCTACCGAGGCGAACGACCCGCTCCTATGAGAGTGTGGTACATAAATCCTGCCGAGGCGAACGACCCGATCACATTAGAATAATAAGCTTTAATGGGTCTTTGACCCACTCAAGAATAAACGTGTGAGTTGTAATTTCTTTAACGAAAAACCATTCAATGAAACATACATATATATATCGCGGACACAATTTCATAAGAGGAGTACAATTGTTTCGTGACTAATCATGAAACTCATAATGTCTCTACAATAATGAGTCTATCACTCTACGCATGTCTAGTCTCAAGTCATAATGTGAAATAAAAGAATTAAACGAGCAATGATAATCTTTATACTGCAAGCATAGCATGGTGTTAACCTAAGTCTACTCGGACAATAACATAAATCTAGCTACGTACAGACTCTCGTCACCTTGTACGTACGTAGCCCACGCATAAAGTTACACATATTAAATATATCACCTAGGGATAGTTTCCCCCTCACAGAGTTGGACAAGAGACTTACCTCGCCTCAAAGCTTACTTTCGGTCCACAATTGTGCTTTAAACCCTCAACTCGGTGCCAAACGACCCGAAACTAGTCAAATGACATTTAAAATAGTCAATACATGTTTAAGAGTTCATTTCCTAAGTATTAAAGTGATTTTCCAACCCAAATTGAAGAATTCTTAAAATTCACCCCCGGGCCCATGTGCCCGGATTCCGAAAATTGTCAAAGAAAATTATTACCCATAACCTCATGAAGTCAGATATATGATTTTCACCAAATTCCACAACCATTTCAGTGGTCAAATCCCATTCTTATCTAAAACCTAGGTTTTTCATCTAAACCCTTGATTTCACCAATTTTTACATGTTAATCTACCCATAATCTATGTATTTAACTCATGTTGTTTAGAAATTACTTACCTCAAAGTGTTAGGTGAAAAACCCCCTTCCAAGAGCTCGAAAATCGCCCAAGAGATGAAAGAAAATGAGCTAAATGACCTAAGTCCCGCATTTAATACAGCTGTGCACAAGTTTCAGATGTCACATTTACGACAACTGGTTCGCAAATGCGACAAATCCATCGCAAATGCGAACCTGGACTTCTACTGCCAAGGTCGCAAATGCGACTAAAGAGTCGCAAATGCGGACACTGTTGAGATCGCAAATGCGACCAAAGTGTCGGAATTGCAAACACTGTCCAGGTCAGGCTTCTTCACAATTGCGAAGCCTTTCTCGCAAATGTGAACAAATTCTCGCATTTGCGAGACCTGCAACAGGTGCCAAGAAACACCAAGTTTTTCTCATCCTCCCGAACGTCCGAAACTCACCCGAGCCCCTGGGGCTCTACACCAAACACACACACAAGTCTAAAAATATCATACTAACTAGCTCGAGCAATCAAAACACTGAAATAACATGAAAACACACGAATCGGACACCAAAACGCATGGATTAACTCATGAAATCAAAAACTTTCTAAAAATACCCCCGCGCGTCTGATTCCTATCAAATCAAGTTGGAATGATGCCAAATTTTGCGTGCAAGTCTTAAATGACATTACGGACCTACTCCAACTTCCGGAACCGGACTCTGAACCCGACATAAAAAAGTCCACCCTCGGTCAAACTTTTCAAAAACTTCAAATTTCTATTTTTTCGCCAAATAACCCCGAAATGACCTACGGACCTCCAAATTCACTTCCGGACGTGCCCCTAAGTCCAGAATCACCATACAGAGCTATTCCCAGGCTAGAATCCCAAACGGACATCGATAATATTGAAATGCACTTCAACCCAAATTTATGAAATCCTTCCAAAATGCCAACTTTCCACAATAGGTGCCGAAACGCTCTCGGGTCATTCAAAACCCGATCTGAACATACGCCCAAGTCCAAAATCATCATACAAACCTGTTGAAACCTTCAAATCCCGATTCTGAGGTCGTTCACGTGAAATCACACCTTAGTAAATTCTTTCAATTTAAAGCTTCCGAAATGAGAAATTTTCTTTCTAAATCAACTCCGAACTTTCTGAAATTCAATTCCAACCACCCGTACAAGTCATAATACCTAAAGTGAAGCTACTCATGGCCTCAATTTGTCGAACGACGTGCTAGGGCTCAAAACGACCGATCAGGTCGTTATAAGTATATAAGAATTTTTACAGGGCAGTATTCTTTATTTATTGAACTAGCTAAATTGGATCAACATTTATCAATTTTAAGAACTTATATTTTCTTTTAATTTTTGTTCCATAGCTCTAACACATTATTTAATAATAATTACTTAATGTTTTGAGATTGTATATTCACTTATATAGGGTACAGATACAAAGTGCGTACCTTAAGACTAGTACTATATTACCCTTTAAAAATAGAGTTCGCACTAGATAAAATAGTCATTTAATTCTTCTCCTAATATTTAAGACCTAGAAATTCGTTGAAATTTGGTTATTATACCTTTATTTATTTAAACTAGGTACCTAAAGTTTAGGTCTTTAAAATCAATTAAAATTTTACCTTAAATAAATATGTTAAAAAGTCAATTTGGAACATTAGTACAAAATTTATAGATGCCCGTCTGAATTAGGTTATACATGGCAATTGAAAAGTGGTATCCTAATGGTACTCAAATTGTATTCATGGTCAATAAAATAATTTTTAAACATCAAAAAGTAATTTTTTGAAGAATAATTTACTTCATGTAACGACTTGACCGGTCGTTTTGATCATTTGCACTTCGCTCGGTAGTTTAAAGGTATTAGTATCTATGTACGATGTATTATGACTTATGTAAATCATCGATTTTTGTTTTCAGGTTATTCGGAATCGATTTGGAAGAATGAATTTCATGGATTAAGCTTTATGTTGTAAGAGTTGATCAAGTTTGAATTTTTAGTATTTGATCTCAGATTGGAGTTTTGATGGTTTCGTTAGGTATGGATGGTGATGTAGGACTTAGACGTATGTCCGGATTTGCATTTGAATATTTCTAGAAGGTTTCGACACAAATTGGCGAAAATTGGAAATTTGAAGGTTTGAAAAATTCATAAGTTTGACCGAGAGTTGACTTTTTGGATATCGGATTCGGATTGTAGTTCAAGAAATTTGAATAGCCTCGTTATGTCATTTGGTACTTGTGTGAAAAATTGGGGTTCATTCCGGGCTGATTTAATATGTTTCGGCGCGAATATTGGAAGTTGAAAGTTCAAGGTTGATTTAAGTTTGATTTGAGATGTGATTCTTCGTTTCGATATTGTTATGTGTGATTTGAGGCCTCGAGTAGGTCCGTGTTATATTTTGGGACTTGTTGTTATATTCGGACGGGGTCCCAAGGGGCCCGAGAGGAGTTTCAGATGAGGTTTGGATCATTTCATCGCATGTTGAATTCTTGCTAGGCTGCTAGTTCTAGTGTGGCCACATCTACGGCCAATTGGTCACAAAAGCGACATCGCAGATTCGGGGTTATCTTCGCAAAAGCGTAAAGAGGGAATTGGGCATGAGGATCGCAGGTGCTGGTGCTTGGGCGCACCTACAAGACCGCAGATGCGGATCAATGTGCGCAGGAGCGCAATCGCAGAAGAGGGCACCAGATCGAATAAGCGGTGGTTGATGGTCGAGGGATATTTTTGCAGAAGCAAAATTTTTCCGCAGAAGCGACATTGTGACCGCATATGTGGAAATAACTAGGCAGAAGCTATAAAAATCAAGGTTTTGGTTCTTTTATCATATATTGAGTTGCGGGACTCGGATTGAGGCAAATTTTGGGGCAATTTTCATCACAAGGTGTAACGACCCGACCGGTCATTTTTAGAATTAGCATCCCGTTCAGCGAGTTAATTTCTAGAGCAGTTTCGTAATGTGTATTATGACCTGCGTGTGTGGTCGGTTTTGGTTTTCTAATGATTCGAGATCAATTTGGAAAACAAATTTCTTGTTTTGAAGCTTAAGTGAAAAGAGTTGACCTGAGATTTGACTTTTGTCTAGACGACTCTGGAATGGTGTTTTGATGATTCCAATAGCTTCGTATGGTGATTTCGGACTTAAGCGTGTGTCCAGATTTGCATTTTGAATTTCGTAGAATAAATTGAAGCTTTTTGGCGAAAGTTGGAAATTGGAATTCGGATGTTTGACCGGGACTTGACTTTATTGATATCGAGCTCAGATTTCGATTCCGAAAATTGGAATAGCTTCATTATGTCATTTATGAATTGTGTGCAAAATTTGAAGTGATTTTGGATTGATTTGATACGCTTCGACGCAAATTATAGAATTTGGAAATTTCATAACTCATTATTCTATTCGTCACGCGATTCATAGTTTCAGCGTTGTTTGATGTGATTTGAGGCCTCTACTAAGTACGTATCATGTTTTGGGACTTGTTGGTATGATTTGACGGGGTCCCGAGGGGCTTGGGTGTATTTTTAGATCATTAGTTGAGAGACTAGTAAAGTTAAGAAATTGAGAGTTTGACCATGGTCAATATCGGGTCAAGACAGCCTCTTTTCACTATTTTTTATGAGTGAGCAGGTCCGTAGCGTATTTTATGATTGAAATTCATATATGGTTTGTGTCCGGGAGGTTCTGGATGAGTTTCGGGGTGGTTTCAGATCATTTCGGATCATTTCGGAGAAGTTTGGTGTAACTACCCAGCAGGTCGTTTCGACTTTTAGAACCTTGTTCCCCTAAATAAAACTCTCTGAATGTGTTTTTAATGATTTATGACTTATGGGGATGGTTGGTTCGGTATTTGGATGTGTTTGGATTGAAATCGGAACACTTGGTTCCTTAAGTTAACCTTAAAAGGCCAAGTTTCACTTCGGTCAAAATTTTGAGAAAACGACCTCGGAATCGGGATTTGACGGTTCAAATAGGTTCGTATGATGATTTCGGACTTGGGTGTATGTTCGAATCGGGTTTTGGATAACCCGGGAGCGTTTTGGCGCTTAATAGTGAAAATCAACTATTTGAAGGTTTAAAGTTCTTTAAAATTGGTTTGGAATAGATTTTTGAATAATCAAGGCCCGTTTGGAATTTCGAGCTTTGAATAGCTCCGTATAGTGATTTAAGATTTGCACGCAAAATTTGGTGTAATTCCGAGTAGTTTAAGTATGTTTCGACGTATTGGAAGTAAATTAAAGAACTTGAAATTCTTAAGTTTGAATCAATTTGGTTTAGGGTATGATTCTTAGATTAGATGTTGTTTTACGCGTTCCGAGAGTTTGAGTGTGTCTGTTTTATGATTTCAAACCTGTTGGTATGTTCGGGCGGGGCCCCGGGGGTCCCGAGTGTTAACCAAACAAGGCTCGGACCAATTTTGGAAAATTGAGCAAGGACTGAAGCTCCTTGCTACTGTCAAAATCGCAGCTACGCTTGGACAGCCGCAGGTGCGAGCCACCAATTGAAGGTGTGAAAGAGAGGAACCTGCCCAGCCATCATAGATGCGGGGTAATTTGGGGCACCTACGAACGCGCATGTGCGAAGGTCTTGTACGCAGAAGCGGAGGGATGCACAGGTGCGAAGGAATGGGCGCACCTGCGCTTGCGCAGATGTGAGCTCTTCTTCCGCATGTGCGGAACCAGGAAAAGAGGGAAAAAGCACACCTGCGAGGAATTTCCGCAGGTGCGAAAGCCGCATGTGCAGTATTCCTTCCGCAGGTGCGAAAAACCTGTCTGGGCAGAACCTTAAAACGGACGAAAACTCAGTCCATTTCTTTCTATTTTTCATCTATTGTTGGGCGATTTCAGAGCTTTTGAGAAGGGGGCTTCAACTAGAAATTGTAAGGTAAGTTAATTCCACACCCCTTGAGTTAAATACATAGATTATAGGTAGATTATAACTAGTAAATCTTAGAAATCAAAGATTCAAAAGAAAAACCTAGATTTTTATAAAAATGAGATTTTAACCACGAAAATAGTTATGGAATTGGGTAGAAATTATATATTTAAGTTCTTGAGATTATGGGTAACGTTTTCATTCGAACTTTTTCAGATTCCGAGTACGTGGGCCCTGGGTAAATTTTAAAAAATTTTACCATTTTGGATAAGGTAATTTATTTAATAGATAAATTTCGAATCATTTAGCATATATTAATTATTGTGTATAATATTTGGATAGTTTCGGATCTTTCGGCGTCAAATCAAGAATTCAACGCGACGTGGTAATCGAAAAGTGGACTTTGAAACGAGGTAAGTCTCTTGTCTAATCTTGTGAGGGGGAAATTACTCCATAGGGATTAAATTGAATAATTGTTGCTAATTGCGGGGCCTACGTATGCACGAGGTGAGGAGAGTCCGTGCGTAGCTACTATTAATGCTAAAGTCCGGGTAGTTTAGGACTCAAAGCATGAATTACTTGTGTGCATTGTATTCTTTGTTTAATTAACATTAATTGATATATATTAATATATTGTGAATTGTCAGATAAAGATATTAAAGGATGAAAATCTCATATGCTTGATTTTCTGTTTAAATTAATTAATTGTTAAAAGAAATTATTTTTTCTCCCGAATTTATCTTATAATAAATATACTCTCCTCCCGGAGGCACATAAGAAAATGTCCTCCTTTCTTGTGGAGCGGGCCGAAAGCCTTGGCAGGATAGATGCATATATGGATCGTACCGCATGTCCCTCGGCAGTGTACATGACACTATGGATCGGGTCGTACGTCCTCGGCAGAAATCGTGCTTAATAATAATAATCACACGATACCTTAATAGTTTATTTCAGCTTGTGAAGCTAATAGATAAAATGAAAATCTTTGGAATTTATTGAATTATTATTCCTGCTTGTTAAGGAATTATTGTTATTCTTGTAAATGAGACTAATTGATAAATTTGGAAATTTATAGGAATTGAAGGAATTTAATTAATATATTGAGAATTACTCCATTTGAAGGAATTTAATTATTTCTACTAGTCAACAAAATTACTGTTAACTGTGTGAATCACATTGATATAAATATTTCTATTTCATGATTATTTAATATTATTGACCAATAGTGAGTGTCAAAGTCGGTCATCTCGTCTCTACCTCTTCTAGATTAGGCTTGATACTTACTGGGTACACGTTGTTTTCGTACTCACACTGCACTTGCTGCACATTTTATTGTGCGGGTGCACATATGTCTAGTGGCCTTGTGGGCACAGAGGTGTGGTTAATAATTGTGAGAAAATATGTGAGCTGCATTCTGTATTATGATCCGCAGCCAAAAGAGTCTCCTTTAAGGTTATGATATTTTTTCTGTCTAATTTGTATTCTAGACAGATGTTGTATTTTATTTTTGATTCCCTATTAAATGCTCATGCACTTGTGATACCGGGTTTTGGGAATGGTTGTGAATTGTTTAGAAATGTATTGGCTAAAAATATTTATCATCTACTCTATGAGTTTTATCTTTACAATTTCATTAAAGAAATTTTTATTTCAAAAATACTAAAATGGGTATTTCAGTTAATTGATTATGGTTGGCTTGCCTGACAGTGGTGTTCGGCACCATCACGGCCTTTTTGGATTTTGGGTCGTGACAACATGGTATCAGAGCACTAGGTTCACTTAGGTCTCACAAGTCATGAGCGAGTCTAGTGGAGTCTTGCGGATCGGTACAAAGACGTATGTGCTTATCTTCGAGAGGCTACGGGGCTGTTAGGAATACTTCCCTTTTTGATTCCTCATCGTACGATTCGATTCCTTTGGGATTTATGCCTACATTTCCTTCCTATTCAATTTTATGCGACGTGAAGCGCTTGTTAAAAATTGGGGATCGAGGAAATTTTAATGGTACTACAGATGTAGTACATGATGCTTCTCCCTGTGTAATTAATTGGGCTACTGTCGTCGCCTTGCAAAAGGCCGCTCTGTCATTTCAAATTAAGTATCAGTACTACCTAAGGTTTTGAGATTTGGCATTGATTGTTATGACGATTCGTGCATTGTGATCGCACAGTGTTTATGAAATGGTAAAATGCCCGTCTATGTGTCAGGGAAGTAAATGACTTGAAAGAAGGTTTTCTCGTACATGATTCAGTGGTTCCATGATTTAATTCCAACGGAGAAAAGGCAATCGGACCATGAATGTTCAGGTTTGGGGTTGATGGAGTAACGAAGCTTGATATTTTCGAGTGTAGTAGAGTTCTCAATTTTGATGTGGTGTCGTCACCTTGTAAAATGCATTAAGGTTCGCCAGTGTTATGGTTTTCTTCAACTAGCCTACATGATGGGGTGTTAGGAATTTGTATAGGGGAAGCAGTCATTAGAGATCGCGATGTGTAGTGATTCAGGATCGAAGCAGCATTCCTAATATTGATGTCTCGAGAAGGATGATTGTCAGAAAGGTTTAAAGCTGGTAACGGGCTATTGGTTCAAGTGCTATAGAGACAGAGTTTTAGTAAGGCAACAACTGGGCAGCGAAGGATGAGAAAGGACATGCGGAAGGTGTCTTGTGGTGGTTGAGTTCCTAGAAGGCCAAGTATAAGAAAACGGAAGTCAAGTAGTTGCTTAAAGGAGAAGGGTTTTACCAAAGTGGAAGAGTGGCAAAGTGGCAAAGTAGCATATGGGTTACGTGGTAGGATAACTACACGTCTTGAGGAAAGTTTGAAGAGATTTGGGATTCATGGTGGACAGTGACTATGTCTATGGGCTTAAGTTGGAATATTGTCTACTATATTGAGGAAGATTTGCTGTGAGAGGAGAGAGTTGCTTGATATGAAGAAGGATACAACATGACTTTGGATTGGAATGTATTGTCGCACCTGTAATTGACATCCATGAAGAGTGAACGGACTGGTGCAGCTGGTGAATGAGCTCGGACTCAGGATGATCTACTGATTTCGTAGTAATAGCACCCAGTGTAGCGATGTTGGAATATGTCAGCATGTAATTTTCACATATGGGTTATCTCATGTGAGCAGGTTAGCGGTCGCGTGGTGTTGATGAAGCTTCTGCGAAGAATTCTACTGGCTACCCGGTAAGAGATTTAATATGTAAATGTGGCTACTGGTTCGGAGTATTTATTAAAGGTTAATAGAAGGATTTTGAGAAAATTTGGCGAGTTACATGTGCAGGATCATGTCAACAATGAAGAAAGAATCTCGGTGGATTCCAAAATTTTGTAATTGTAGCTTCAAGCTAAGTGGGAGAGCCCCACCATCTATGATTGGATTGCATAGTGTCAACTTGTGCGGTTTCTGGTTATCGGTGTATTGGTGGGTCATTGCAACTAAGGAAAGAAAACATTAGTGGTAATTTGAGCAAAGTATTTGGGGAATGTGTGTCATATTTGGCCTTATCAATTCATATTTAGGTTTTTGGAAGACTTATAGTTTATGCTTCGTGTAGATTTAATGCACAAGAAAGTGAAATAGTCGGATGTTTCGTTGATAAAGTGTCCATGTGCTAGCAGGGCCTTGGAATTGATCATGTTTGGGAACAAGTCAGAGCAAGTGACTCTGAATAACGGTCCTAGTGGATTCAAAAATTTAAAGTGTCCTGTCTAAGGATCTCGAGTGTATAGTATGGTTGAGTATCGAGCTTTTGCAGCAGATTGTGAAACGGGGCTTAGAGTACTCTGTGTTATCTTCAAGTTGTGGTGTAGCAATAGAGATACAGAAGAAAATAACTTCGGATTCATAAAAGAAGTATCAGAATGGGTGTACTAATTGAAGATGTGAAAGTGCGCACAAGGAGGGATATGAGATGATTAGTGGGTTTTAAAACAACGTGGTCTCGTGAAATAAGGTCACTCGGTATGAGTACGTATTTGAGTTCATGATGTAATGAATGGAGCTACAATTATTTCTAAAGCAAGTTGAGAAAAAATGGGGAAAATACGGGTCGGCTAACAATGGTTGAATCGGCATGATGGTGGCAATGATCAGTTCCTTCAGCGCATTGAATTATGCGTGTGAATTGTGGCGGTACGTGCGAGGCTTGACAGACGGTGTAATTGATTTTATTTGGAGGAATTCTAGTATTATGACATGTTATATGTAGAGGGATCTCAGAAGAGTTATGGTGGTTTAGACCACTACTTGAGGCCTGTATTTTTTGCGGATATGGGAATTCAATCAGGTGTTGCAATGGTTCTCTTAAAATAAGTTAAGTAGAAGGTTTCTATATGATGAAGTGTTTACCCTATTAGTGGTTCAGGAATTATGATGGAATTCTTGTGCTCTGGCACATTTGCGTGATTAAGTGCACTAAGTAGAATGGAATTCGAAATTTGAGGATTCAAGATTTTGGTTCGGTGCTGACAAAGATGTAATGAGCTCGGATGAGCAGGAAAAGGATTAAGATGTTTAAAGTAATATGGCATTGTTTTTGGCATCATATAAGGTCGATGTCAGGTGTAAGAGACCTTGTGTATTGATTTGTGGATTCTTGATATGCTTTACAACATTAGTGTAACCAGTAGCATGGATGTGCAGACTTGTTACCTGGTGCGGAAGGTCGTGGGAGCGTGTCTCATGGAAAGATTGTGTAAGAGTGACATGTAGTCACTTGATTGAGTGAAGATTGAAACCAAGTATAAATATTGTGGTAATATTGATGATTCGAGAATTTATGCCTGGAGGGCGCTCGGTTCATTTGGTTATCGACTGTGGAAGTATTGTTCCGGTTATGATGGCTATTCTTGTGTGTTATGGGAAAAAGGGTTATTATGGATCCTTGAAAGGTTATTAGCCTAGTAAGGTGCGATCATAATTGGCTTGACGTCTGTGGATGGATTTAAATATGAATACGGGCTCTATATCAGGCCGGATATGTTCATTTCAGCATAAAAGCTCCCTATGGAGGAGTATTTGGACGTTGGATGTCGTTTCATCGTCGATTATTTCATGTAATACTATATTGTGCCGTGTGAGTTATGAAACGGCTTGATAAATTTCTTATGTGATGAGGTTCCCCGTAGCGATGGTGTTATGTGAGCAGGATGGCTCTCGAGATTCAGATCATATATCGCACCTTAGTTGTGCTTGAGTTTTGTAGCGTATGGCACTATCGGTCATTCCAGGGATGATATTATGCACCGAGTGTTCTTGTGTCCGATATTCGGATATTTTGAAGTAATGGGCATTCTAGCTCGGTAAGTATTTTCTTATAGATTGTTTTTGTGCGGATTGGGTGGCACGCCGCCATGGGTATGTTGTTTGGATCGGGTTGCAAGCCGCAACGAAATCATGTATAGATCCGGTTGTACGCAGCAACAGTGTGATGTTGAGTACAATCCCTTATATTCTATTTTGTATGTTTGTGTCCCATTTTTCGAGGAAGGTTCATGACACCTTTTCAGTTGTCTAATTAGTCACGTGGGTTGAATAATCCTTTCCAGGGTTCGTTTTTCTTATGTATCGCAATCGAGTCCGTAGCTTATTAGCTCATTGTGGCGTCATATAAGGCGTTTTGATCGTGTCTGAGGTGGTTTATTGCCTCAGCAACTTATACTTGGTGAGACGAGATTATTGGATTCGGTATGAGTGCGATCGGATTATATGAAGTGTAATAAAGAGCAAATACCATTATTTGGTTATAATGAGGCAATGGTTCTTGTCAGAAGGAGAAACTCAATAATTGTTGACTCGGCAGTTGGTTATGAATTTCTACACATTTCTTCCATCGTGGAATCATTTCAAAAGTTGGAACATGACTTATATCTATCATGAGATGTGTTGTGAACATCAGATTTGTGGAATTTTGGCTATTGTTATTGGAGGATGTTATTGTAGTCATGTGAATGACATTCATAAGTTGGAAACAGGCATAGTGGAGAATTCAACAAAGGTATGCAATCCTGTATTGGTGCATCGTGTAGTGATTGATACGACATTCATAAGTTGGAAACAGGCATAGTGGAGAATTCTGGATGTTAGAATTGGGCTCTAAGGCTTATTTGCCTAAATAAAGGGGAGAATTTTCAGATTGGCTCGAGTTAATGTGCTCAACTGGGTGTGGTAGCACGGGTAGGTGCACGAGGTGTTAAACAGTAATTTTGGATAACTCCGGAACACTCCTTAGCACGTTCGAGGATGAACGTATATTTA
Source organism: Nicotiana tomentosiformis (assembly GCF_000390325.3). Taxonomy (NCBI): domain Eukaryota; kingdom Viridiplantae; phylum Streptophyta; class Magnoliopsida; order Solanales; family Solanaceae; genus Nicotiana; species Nicotiana tomentosiformis. The sequence continues at coordinate 120,685,587 of NC_090815.1, read as the reverse complement.
AGTGGGAGAGAATGTAACGACCCAACGGGTCGTTTCGACTTTTCGAACCCCATTCCCCTAAATAAAACTTCCTGAATGTGTTTTTAATGATTTATGACTTGCGGGGATAGTTGGTTCGTGATTTGGATGCGTTTGGGTTCAAATCGGAACCCTTGGTTCCTTAAGTTAACCTTAACAGGCCAAGTTTGACTTCGGTCAATATTTTGAGAAAGCGACCTCAGAATCGGGATTTGACGGTTCCAATAGGTTCGTATGATGATTTCGGACTTGGACGTATGTTCGAATCGGGTTTTGGATAACCCGGGAGCGTTTTGGCGCTTAATAGTGAAAATTAACTATTTAAAGGTTTAAAGTTCTTTAAAATTGGTTTGGAATAGGTTTTGGAGTAATCGAGGTCCGTTTGGAATTCCGAGCTGGGAATAGCTCCGTATAGTGATTTAAGATTTGTACGCAAAATTTGGTGTAATTCCGAATAGTTTAAGTACGATTCGGCGCATTGGAAGTAAATTAAAGAACTTTAAATTCTTAAGTTTGAATCAATTTGGTTTAGGGTATGATTCTTAGATTTGATGTTGTTTTACGCGTTTTGAGAGTTCGAGCGAGTCCATTTTATGATTTCAAACCTGTTGGTATGTTCGGGCAGGGCCCCGAGGGTCCCGAGTGTTAACCGGATGAGGCTCGGACCAATTTTGGGAAATTGAGCAAGGACTGAAGCTCCCTGCTACTATCATATTCGCACCTGCGCTTGGAGAGCCGCATGTGCGAGCTCACAGGTGCGAGCCACCAATCACAGGTGCGAAAGAGAGGAGCCTGCCTAGCAATCGCAGATGCGGAGTAATTTAGCACACCTGCGAACGCGCAGGTACGAAGGTCTTGTGCGCAGAAGCGGAGGGATGCGCAGGTGCGAAGGAATGGGTGCACCTGCGCTTGCGCAGAAGCGAGCTCTTCTTCCGCAGGTGCAGAACCAGGAAAAGATGGAAAATGTGCACCTGCGAGGAATTTCCGCAGGTGCGAAAGCCGCATGTGCGGTACTCCTTCCGCAGGTGCGAAAAACCTGTCTGGGATAACCTTAAAACGGACGAAAACTCAGTCCATTTCTTTCTATTTTGCATCCATTGTTGGGCGATTTCAGAGCTTTTGAGAAGGGGGTTTCAACTAGCAATTGAAAGGTAAGTTAATTCCACACCCCTTGAGTTAAATACATAGATTATAGGTAGATTATAACTAGTAAATCTTAGAAATCAAAGATTTAGAAGAAAAACCTAGATTTTTATAAAAATGAGATTTTAACCACGAAAATAGTTACGGAATTGAGTAGAAATTATATATTTAAGTTCTTGAGATTATGGCTAACGTTTTCATCCAAACCTTTTCAGATTCCGAGCACGTGGGCCCGGGGTGAAATTTAGAAATTTTTACCATTTTGGATAAGGTAATTTATTTAATAGATAAATTTCGAATCATTTAGCATATATTAATTATTGTGTATAATATTTGGATAGTTTTGGATCTTTTGGTGTCGAATAAAGAATTCAACGCGATGTGGTTATCAGAAAGTGGACTTTGAGACGAGGTAAGTCTCTTGTCTTATCTTGTGAGGGGAAAATTACCCCATAGGAATAAAATTGAATAATTATTGGTAATTGCGGGGGCTATGTACACACGAGGTGATGCGAGTCCGTGCGTAGCTACTATTAATGCTAAAGTCCGGGTAGTTTAGGACTCAAAGCATGAATTACTTCTGTACATTATATTCTTTGATTAATTAACATTAATTGATATATATGAATATATTGTGAATTGTCAAATAAAGATATTAAAGGACGAAAATGTCATATGCTTGATTTTCTATTTAAATTAATTAATTATTAAAAGAAATTATTTTTCCTCCCGAATTTATCTTATAATTAATATACTCTCCTCCCGGAGGTACAACAGAAAATGTCCTCCTTTCTTGTGGAGCGGGCCGAACGCCTCGGCAGGATAGATGCATCTATGGATCATACCGCACGTCCCTCGGTAGTGTACACGACACTCTGGATCGGGCCGTATGTCCTCGGCAGAAATCGTGCTTAATAATAATAATAATTACACGATACCTTAATAGTTTATTTCAGCTTGTGAAGCTAATTGATAAATTGGAAATCTTTGAAATTTATTGAATTATTATTGTTGCTTGTTAAGGAATTATTGTTATTCCTGTAAATGAGACTAATTGATAAATTTGGAAATTTATTGGAATTGAAGTAATTTAATTAATATATTTAGACCTACTGCATTTGAAGGAATTTAATTATTTCTACTGGTCAATAAAATTACTTTTAACTCTGTGAATGACGTTGATATAAATATTTCTATTTCATGATTATTTAATATTATTGACCCATAGTGAGTGTCAAAGTCGGTCATCTCGTCTCTATCTCTTCGAGATTAGGCTTGCTACTTACTGGATACATGTTATTTTCGTACTCATATTGCACTTGCTGTACATTTTATTGTGCAGGTACACATATGTCTAGTGGCCTTGTGGGCGCACAAGTGTGGTTAATAATTGTGGGGACATATGTGAGCTGCATTCTGTATTATGATCCGCAGCCCACAAAGTCTCCTTCAGGGTTATTATATTTTTCCTGTCTAATTTGTATTCTAGATAGATGTTGTATTTTATTTTTAATTCCCTAGTAAATGCTCATGCACTATGATGGGTAATTAAGAATTTTATTAAAGAATTTTTTAATAAAGAATTTTTAATTCCCTAGTAAAATTTTTTAATTCCCTAGTAAATGCTCTATGAGTTTTATCTTTACAATTTTATTAAAGAATTTTTTATTTTAAAAATACTAAAATCGGTAATTAAGTTAATTGATTATGGTTGGCTTGCCTGACAGTGGTGTCCGGTGCCATCACGACCTTTTTCGATTCTGGGTCGTGGCATTTGGATTTGCTAGTTTCTGGTGTGGCACTGTTCATTCGCAATTGCGATCAATTATTTTGGAATTTACTGTTCATTCGCAAATGCGATATTTTTGTCCGCAAATGCAAACCTGGGCAGAAGACTTAAGGATCAAACTTGGTCATTTTTCCATTTTCGTTTTGGATTTTTGGAGCTCGATTTTGGGCGATTCTAGAGGGATGTTTCACAAGCTTGATTAATGTAAGTGTTCCATATCTGAAAGTGATTATATTTCATGATTCTATGGTTACTCTCATCAATTATTAGTGAATCAAATGGAAGAAATTGGGATTTTTACAAAATCTTTCAAAAACGGAAATTTAAGATTTGAAGGTCGATTCGTTATCGGAATTTGATAAAATTGATTTGGTTGAACTTATATCGGAATGGGTGTTCCGATTTCATGAAATTTCTTCCGGGTTCCGAGATATGGACCCCATGTTGACTTTCGGGTTGACTTTTTAATGTGAAATTTTAAGTTGACTTTATATTATCCGGAATTGTTCCCGATGAATTTTAATGAAGTTATACAATTAATTTAGATAGGTTTGAGCCGTTCGAAGGTCATTTCACGCAAGAAGGCTAATTTGGAATATAGACATAACTCCAAAAAGGTAAGTATCTTGCCTAACCTTGAGTGGGGGAATTACCCCGTAGGCATTGAGTCGTATGTGCCATTTGTGTAATGTGAAAGCCGTGTGCGCAAGGTGACGAGTACGTACTCGGGCTTATATGTGCAAATTTTATTGGTTTAGAATCTTAGACATTTTATGTAATAAAATGAAAATTGTTGGCACTTATTAAATACTTTATTTATCATGCCTCATTCCATGTTTGCCGAGTTTGTTTTTATATGATAATTTGTTGTGATTGTCACTTGACTTTTATGTGGATTTTGTGTTCTGTTGAGTTGACATTTCATGGAAATAATTTCATTAAGGATTTTCATCTCCAAATAATTAATTAATTAAATTTGAAAAGAGGTATTAATCTATTTACCAAGAATATGGATTAAAGAAGGTGTTGTTCTTGCTGAGTTATTTTCCATCCATGTTGTTGTTTTTTAGATTTTATATACATTGTGTTGAGCCGTGGGCTATATGTGTGAAATTAATTGATTTCGTCGTACCTTTGGAAATGTTGTGGCCTACGGACAATTTGTACATACGAGTTGATTATGATGTGCTGATTTGATAATATTCTATGAATTGATGTGTAATTTGGGTTACTATTATGCGGCGTATAAGCGTGGCATTTCATTGTTGTCGTTATGCGGGCATAAGGGTGGCATTTCACTATTGTTATGTGTATTGGAATATTGTCTGGGCAGAATGATAAGGGAGACTATTATAGGAGCGATAAATATGGCCATTGATATTGTTAAGGCGGAGGGATAATGAAGGCTATTATAGGAGTGATAAGGGTAGCTATTGTCAGGGATGATATGCGATGATGTGGGGTTATTGTACTGGTGATTTTCATGTGATATTGTGATTTTCTTTGTGTTTATTTTTATATCTTGTTGTCACGTCCTTAGTCTTCAACTAAGCGCACATACGACACTTGACAACTTGCTCACGTTCTTGCTATGCCAAGTCAGCCTTACTAGATTAAAGATCCCAAATGGAATGTTAGAACACAAGAGAATTGCCAAAGGAAGCTTTTGTATTATAGAGAACTTGATTATTTTGCTTGTTAAGTAACAAATGAATGCAC